>NC_142177.1:24340000-24700000 GCF_026936395.1 Plectropomus leopardus
CACCCCATATTATGTTGAATTCATGAAGAAAACCGTTTTTCTTGCATGGCTTTTAAAAAAAAATCTTTGTTCACCGGAAGCATGCAAGAAATGAATTCAGCACCTATGAGAGAGGCACGATTAGTTTCCTTCCACATCTAGGTGTCGATATTCAGTAACGGCAAAAACTCTTTGTACTGTATGATAGAAACTAATTTTAATTGAGTGAAGCATAAATCTTAACTTTCATTAAGACAAGGGTAGTTTGGTAGAACGTATCCTTCCTCTGTACGCACCAATTCCTCAGGTATTGAGAGCTTGTGAACGGTGCCCTGGGAGCCGATGTCATCAGAGACAGTCAGAGATAGAGAAGGCCGAGTCGAGAGACCAGGGTTCTGGTTGGTGACAACCAGCAGGTGAGGTGTTTAATGAGGCGGTCCAAGCAGACCAGCAAGGCTAATACCTTCACACCAGGCTGATCAGTGTGAACCTCCCCTAGGCTGCCAGCTAGAAGCAGGTCTAGGTGCCTCATTATTACTCTTCAGGCAGGGAAGAAAGAGACTTTGTTTTTTTTTTGTAACCTTTTCCCCAAAATCTAAATGTAGAACTTAAATTCTGATGGCTTAGGGCATTTAAGTTCACTTTAATGGGGTTGAACTGATGCCACATTTTTGCTGAGATTAAGAAATACATACTGTACTTTAACGTTAGAAAATAGAGGTGGTTTATCAGCAAATTTATCTCTGCCCCTTTAAAAGCGCAGTTCTCAAAACCAACATGATCGCTGGACTGAATACTGAGCTAAAAATTGCTTATTTGAAACTGTTCTCATGTTTTTGGCTGCTAGTTAAAGGTCTAGTGTGTAGGATTTAAGAGGATATAGTGGCTGAAACTGAGTGTAATACGACATGTATGTTTTATTTAGTGTATAATGTATAATATATAGTGTATTGCTTTATTTTTATTTAATGACAATAAAGACATTGAGTATATGTGTGGCCTTTTTTGCATGTCTATATGCATACTGTTGCAACCCAAGTGATTGAAGAATAAGGCGCTGTGACTATTTTGTATGGATTATTGTAATGATTTCATTTTAGTAGTTTATTTACTTCATATGCATGATTTTATACATCCAGTTTCCCTGGAAGCTGTAAAATAAGATATTGTTGTACTTTGCCTCTAATGTGCATGCTATTTCTGCAGTTATTATACCTTTTTTCTACTGAGGGTTCATTATATTAAGACATCTTGAGCAGCAGAATCAACCTCCAAAGTTTCCAGGATTTAAGTGACAAAAAAGTAATTTTTAAGACTTGTTTCAATCGAATTTTAAACAAAGTCATAGGTTAACTTTTGGTGAACTAGCCAACATGATAGTCACAGCCAACATTTATACTGATAACTGACCACACCATCATCAATAATAAGAGAACAATAGGAGGCTGAGTTCTTGAATCAACACTTGGTTTCACTATCCGCTGCTAGCACTAATCAACAGCTTCAGACCAGCAGCTCTGACCTCTGCATGACAGCGTACTGGCTGAAAGGTCCACGTGATAACAACTTCTGTCTCAAAGAGCCCTTTGGTGCCTGATGTATTGTGCTTAAAAAAGAAAAAAGAACTCCCACATCACAGTTATAGAAGAGGATGCAGCTAAAGATGATCCAGTATTTTTCGCTTCGCTCATTACAACAAAGGCTTTGAGCCTTTAACATCATATGGCACAAGCAATTAAATGCGTTTGCAAGCAATGAGTGGAAACAGACCTTTTACTGGAAAAGACATTTTTTTACACCATGAACTGTACAGCAAACAAAAAGATCACAGAAAGAACAATGGGAAGAGTAGTAGAAAAGTAAGGAAAGCAGAAACTAGAATTATTGCCACACACTTGCCTCTGCCAACCAGTCAAGTTATAGTTTACATTCAGTCTATCAAGACTCATACATCTCAATGGACTTATACAATAAAAGACATATAGCAAAATAGATTTGATTTTGATTCAAAATAGATTTTTCAGATTTTGCCATGATCTCTTTCAGCCAATCATGTAATCTACTCTCAAACTTCAAATCTGGTCTCCTGTTCTCTGCTGCTGTCAGCTTTCATTTTAGACAGATTCATCGAGTCCCCCCACATCCCTTTCTCCTCCGGTCACTGTATCCAGATCCCAGGACGAGCTCATCAAAAAGCCACTCCTCCAGATCCTCTTCATCTGATCATCACTACCAGCATCTACACTCCATGAGGGGGCTCCTCTGTTCAACTATGGCTTCATCACCCTCCTTAAATATATGACTTCACAATGGAGTTTATCAGCAAAAGACTGCACTTTTTTCATACTTATGTGCACAAAAGTAATATAAATAAATAAGTTAGTAAGTAACATAAATATTCTTTTTAGACAGAATGAGTCTCTCCTGATTGAAATCCAAATGAAGAACAGATAGCTGGACCAAATGTGAAACATGGTTACCATCTCCCCCTCTGTCACTGAGTTATAGCTTTATATAATATCTAGAAAAGTGTTTTTGGAGATCATGATGATGTCATAGTGAATAAAATGATCCAAAAGGTCGAAATTTACCTTTTGGATCATTTTATCCTATTAGACATGAGTTATATTTTTTTCATGGTTAGTGTATGAATTCTTGAAATATGGCTAAAAACAGCCCTTTGAACCCCATAATTTAAATAATTCATCCTTGAGTCCAAGTGAGGTTGAAAACATAGTGCCTCCGGCTATGGTTGTCACCGATGCACAGGCAAAAAAAAGGAAGAAAACTCGGCTGTTCTTTGTATTTAGCTGCAGTTATTAATTAAAATTTTGTCTGCTTCTCCTTGCTGCTAGGAGACTAGTTATGGAGGGAGAGTGGACAGATGCTCTGGAGACAGACTCAACTGTAGCAGCTCAAATTTCTGCAAACCCAGTTGCCAGGGTCACAGCAAGCGGGGTCCAACCTGTGTAATGGCAGTAACAAAAATCTTACTGATCAGCAGAGGAGTTTGCAATAGGCTTTCAAATAGCTATCCAGCAAATGAAAGTCCCTCTCCCTGTACCATCCACCATTGTCTGCTTTCTCACTCCAGCTTTGTTCTACTCGAAAGGGATAAGACGTAAGGTACTACAATAAAAGAAGAAACATACTTCCACCTTTGCACTTGAATTATATAAATTCAGGCATAAAAATAATTAAAAAACTGTAGAAAAGAAAAACTGTAATACTGCAAATACTTAACTGAACCGACCTCTTGCCCTCCTCTAGCAGTGTCCATACAGTAACCATGTCACTTGCACGGCTTCACACTACAAGGACCATAAACACTGAACACAATCACTGACCTGAGGTGGAGGCTCATCCACAGTTTCAAAGCATTTGGTGCTAACAACCAAACAGTGTGGCATTTCTACACAGTGAGCAATTACACACAGACAGACACCACCAACCTACTAAAAACCCAAACACTCCCCAGCAGCGTGCGCACAGTTCATTAGCATGCATTGTCCAAAATGCTCAGGTCCTGTCCTTCATTTTGAGATGTGGATGGAGCAGGGTAGGGCAGGAGACGGCAGGTTAGCAGGGATGGGCTGTGGCTCTTAATGAGCTCCTTGGTGCATTCCCATCAGCACAGAGCTGGGTTCCCCTTATACGGCAACCTGGGAGCTTGTTAAGAGGCATTCCCTTTAAAACAATCATCTGCCAGCAATCATCCCCTCACTGTTTTTGTGTCTTTATTTCCAAAGTTATTATATGTCCCCCCCGTCTGTTTCTCTGAGCCCCAGCCTCACTCTGGTTTTTCTCGAACCCCCCTTTCCCCACCCGTGTTGCTACCTCCTCCCTACATCCACATCACCTGTTTTTCAGGCATTTTGCTCAGTATTCAGATTGGTAGCGGTGGCTCTCCCTGGGGAGCAGATCCACAGTCTGACATGTTTAAGAGGGATCAGAATGACAGGATGTTGAGAGGGGAAGAGAGCTGGCTGAAATGCAGTGAGAGGTATATACAGTAAGCATCTGTACTGCTGAGAGCTGGTAAGAGATGGAGATAATGGAGGGGAAATAAAGTAGGTAGCCCTAATGTATTTGCAAATGAGAATAAAGCAGAAAACTGGGAGAGGGAAGGTCTTTATCCAGCAATCTTGTTTCTAAAAATGATGTTCATATGCCACAATATGCATTAAGGATTTATATTCAGGAGTAAACTTCTACAAATGTAGGAGGCATGTTGTAACATAATGTACAGCTGCAAAAAAAAAAGAAAAAGAAAAAAAACCTCTCATCCTTACTGACAATATGGGTGTCACATTCTGTCCAGTGTAGAGAATCACATTACAGAGTAACTGTGGAGTATTTTATAATTTCAAAAGGTTAGCTTGAAAATTTGGCTTTGTACTTGCATTTTTTTATTTTATTTTGCACATTTGTACCTGTCTGTTCTGAGAGTTTGTATATTAGCATGCTTCGCATTTTAAGTCTGAACATAATTTTTTTTCTGTCTATAAACTCTGTTTTGGAAGTCTGTGCAGTCAGTGTCAGGCAGTGCAGCAAAAACCTCACACATGTGGTGCGAGTGCTTGTATGTGTGTGTGATATCGCTTACTTTTTGACAGGTTTACTACATTGTGTGGTTTTGTAAACAGAGCTACGGAAATCTGTTTTTTAACAACCAATAACAATGAGCGATCTAGTCGGCTATTACCTAGAAATACTACATTAGTAGTGCCTTTGTAGAACCAGTTAAAATGACATAATCATTTACTTAAAGAGGCTCTATGGGAAATTCAAAGTGTATGGGTTGTCTGGACACGTGTCTCAACATGGAGGTGGCTGAGCCAACAACAAGCAGCTAACAGTACTAACTCCATAAACAGTGTCAAACGGCAACAGTGCTGACCGAGATAATGGTGTTGACCGGGGAGGAACCAGAGGCTGGGCGTAACTCTTCAAAGACACCACCCTAATATCAGCAGTATCAGTTGCATAAACACAGTGCAAAGTGGCAGTGATGAGCTAGCCAGTGGGATACACAGATGCACGAACATGCACACACGGTCAGACTGGCTTACGACAAGAAACCACAGAGAAGCTCAGATTGCAACACACACACACAGAGGCGTGACTTCATTCTTTGCTCAAGACGCCATTATATCTTTGCATAGCAAGTAGTTGTTTGCTGCTATATTATATTTTAAATGCTGCATACAGGACATTTGGACATCTAACATATTTAAACATTAAACATCTAACAAATTTTCTAAATTCGTAGAGACCTATAGGTTCTATATAGATTAAAGGTGGACAGAAGATAGATGCTTGCAAACACAAAACTGAAGGCAAAAACTTGCAACAGGCAGGAAACTGTTAAGACAGTTGTTGTCATTAATTATATATTTCCAAACCTTAAACTGACTGCCTCTTGAACCCCAAAAAAATCCTTGTTTTCTATTTGTGTGTGGCGTATGTGATCTTTTCGTAAAATTTGCAGATATATTCAGTGTCAATATTTTTTAAGACTGAAGAAAACTGTGAACCCACATCATGTTCTATTTCCTTGCAAATGTGAAATAGCAAGCTCGTAAAGAGAGGGGTGAGATAAGTGAGAGGAGTGGTTGAGGAGGATGTGAAAGACAAGAAATATGTTAATTAAATATGTAAATGTAGGTAAAAATCTGTGAGAAAACAGAAGTGCAGGTGCCACAAAAAGCACACCAGTGTGTCCTGCATGCTCATCACACCTCTGCAAACACACATTCAGAAACAGCACACTCACAACAGGGCATGGTACAGAGGCTTACCATTGTCATTTTGTTAACTGTAGGCCAACTTGAAGCTAGTTCGAGGTTAATGATGTAGAAAACAAATTATGGTAGTTAGAAAAGTGACAGCTTTGCATCTTTGCCCCAAAAACTTGCTGAACTTCCAAGTTTTTTTTAAACAGTGGTGGGCTGGTTATCAAAGCTGCGGCATCAACTCCATGAGATGTGTGAGGATTTTTTCATGGAGTGCCAAGGGGCTTACCATTAGCAAGTTTTGGATGTTGATGACTGTTAATGCAGCCCAGCTTTTTTGTTTAACATTAAAATGCATCTCAACAACATTAATGCAAAACTATCAGAACTAAACCACATGATTGCCTGACAGTTAAAGATTTCCAAATAAAAAAAGTCACGGTGACGCATGTTTACTCTGACAAACACGAGAAAATACATATTTATATGCCATATCGACGGCATCTCAACAGCCAACACAAACAAACTTGCTCAATTTGCTCAATCATAGCTTTATAAAAGACTAGTCCAGCTTATTTGACAAATTAATCACAGCAGAGGTTATACCTCATGAGGAGTCCCTCAAATTACATGTTAGACAGTTTGTTCCTCCTCTGCTTCACCTCAAGACTGCCCAGGCTGAAGAGCCTTTTAATGGCAAACTAGATGGCATCGCTGTTGATGGCATGTTTAATTATTTTTTTCTCTATCAGTCCATAACGCAGGTGACTGAAGAACTTATGTAAAACAAATAACAAAATAATTGTTTCATTAGTAACATATGAATTTAGAGCAGTAACACGTTACATTACAGCATTACAGTCAGAGTAAAATGATTACAGTAATGTGCGGACAGCAGGAACCCCTTCTCTTTGTTCATAGTGTGTCCGCAGCTCATAATTTTTTTCAGATGCTTTATAAATGTATTTTCCAGGTTTGAGACAGCAGTGATTAATAGTTAATAGCCACGTTGAAACTGAGGAAACATGATTATCTGTAATATTGTCCTTCAAAATACATTGATCGGTTTAAATGTCATATGAAATTTAGCCGTTAGACCTTTTCCATTGGACATCTTTTATTGGAGGTACTACATAATATATTAGTATTGGACTTACAATAATCCCATTATTGAATCAGAAAGCCCTTGTGTGTTGAATTCCTACTAAACAGTTCCCCATCTACTGCTTCGACTTAACACCCAGCCATCACAGCAGGGGGATTTATATTTGCCTCTCCAATTTTCGCTATTTTTACCTTGTGTGCTTTATTCGATTCAATCCAGCTGGCGCAAAACCTTCTAATTAAATGTAGCAAAAATGTCAGGAAGCCAAAATCAGGCAAAACGACGAGGTGAGGTGGCCTGAAAAGGTCTGAGAGGATAAAATAAGGATAACATCTAAGTCCTCCTCCTCAAAAATGTCTTTTTTGTATGCTTTTGTGCCCCAGGATGTCTGACCTTGACTATACTGACTTATGTCTGTGCAAAGTTTTAGAGTGTCTGTACACTACTCTAATGAAGGGGGTGATGTGTGTGCACTTCTCTCAAATCTGATATTCAAATGTACGCTGGGTATGTGACATTAAGTACGTCAATAACAAGAAAGCCAATTGCTGTCTAATGCAGGAAATAACACCATCACAACACCGACAAAGAAACCTGAAACCTTCAGCATGGAGTGGACTCGTCAGTGCAGGAAACAGAGTTTACACTAGCAAAGTAAAAGTTTTTTTCAAACAAACACGGCAGAGTGTGCAGTCTTTCCATATAAACCAGACCCTGAAGCTTCTTTCCACGATCTACCAAAAACCCCATCGTAACAGATATTATCTTAAAGTTTCATAACCACTACGTGTCAGCCACTGCCAGTTAGTGCACAAGCTGACAAATAACATAAACAAATAAAAAATAACTGCAGCTATCATTCTGATAAGTCTGCTTGTCGCTGATTTTTGTGTGGAGGCCAGAGCCAGAAATGAGGGAGAGTCAGCTCACGCTCACCACAAAAAAAAAAAACCCAAAACAACCACATAGTTTAACTCTGCAAGCAGGTTATCACTGCCCAGGAATTTCACCCAGGAGACTGCTGTTTGTGTCCCAGAGTCAACGTCCACTTATTTTAATAACAATGCAAGTATGCAAGCATGTGCAGCATACTACCCTCATGACATATGTGAAATGTTGTATGTGATGTTTGTCATATTTTGTTTGTGACAAAAGTACTTATTTTATTGCCAAGCCATATATTTTCTTGGTAGTTATTTTGCTTGTTCAAACTTCGACTGTTAGAATAGTGATAAATGCCGTTTCATGGCAAGTCATATAAGTCATTTTGGAAGTCAGTGGAAATCGACCTTTTCCTTTTTTTAGGTATAAAGGAAAACCATCTTTAACAAAATATTATTCACAGCAGAGTATTTTTACATATTTTATATCATGAGTGGAGGGGGACTTTAAGAGAGTAATGCCATTTATTTGTTTATTTGAACATTCTTAGCTTAAAAATGAAGTCTAGCTCTTGAATTTATTCTGATTCTTTATGTGGCTGCTTTTTTTTGTCTCTGTTAGACGGAGACAAAAACGAGAGAGAAAGAAGCAGAAAAACAGCGGGGACAGCGGGGTTTCCACCACGCACAGAGCTGATCTGTGTGTATATATTGTGACACTTCCAAGTGGTCTCTGATGCAGCGATGGCACACCTGTTTAATGAGCCACTAATGGTGGCACTAATTGAGGTGGGCTAATTTCATGTCATCATGAGCTCGTCATATACGGCACCAAAGGAATTGGATCCAGGGAGCAGGAAATATTCTGTGATAGCCGCTGGGTTATACCGAGGCTACTCTGATCTCCTATCACCTCCCTGGATCACACAAGCCTCTCTCAGCCGTTGGATTTTAAATGAAGGATTTCTTCTATGATTACCATCGCACAACTTATCATTTTATTAAAATACATATTCAGCACGGGAAGACATTGCTGAACATGATCACAGCTATACTTGACTGAGCAGCCACTCCTTAGATACAAGACAGATTAAATAAATAGTCTTTTTATGATGTGAGGTTTTTTTTGTTTATTTTCCCACTGTTGTAATGAGCAGCGTTTTAAAGCTTGGCTGTTGGTTTCAGTGGAGTGGTCTGAAGGATTGTAAGGCAGCGGACAGTGGAGAGTTGTAGCTAGAGAGAAGACACAATCCTCTCACACCCCCAGGGCTTTTCCATTATCCTGCTCTTTCTGGATCATATAACACAGGGCTCTGTGTGTGTGTGTGTGTGTGTGTGTGTGTGTGTGTGTGTGTGTCGGCACACACAGCCGACTTGTGTTTGGCTGTGATTGCATACATGTGTGTACTCAATATGGATGTGCGTGCGTTCACATCCATCTCACCAAGTCCCTGTTCATTTCTTGCACTTCCCTTCTCTTCTCTCCTGTCCTGTTCTGTTCTTCTAAAGCTTTCTTTTTATTACTGTTAATATCTGGTTTGTTCTACCAACTGGGGCCAATGACAGGCGTGTGTTTGATATTAATTTGTAGAGTGCCCCCGGGTCTTGAGAACTTTGTGGGAAGACACAAGATGAGCAGGAGAGGAACATGAGAGGAGTGAGGTGGAAGCAGGGAGATAAAGAGAAGCTTTTCGTTCATCTTTTGACGCCACATTGTCATGCCACAGTTGTTTCCCTCTTTACTCTGTACACACATTCAGCACATTCACATGATGTTAGAAAAAGTTGATTTATTGTGTTAGTCTGACTAAAATTGGACTTTCAAATACATGTTAGTCTGATTGAAATTGTACTAAATCAAATTTCTTGTAGTCAGACTAACTCACCCAGTAAATGCCATTGGAAGTCAACTTCCCCCATCGTGTATACACCTCAGTCGGACTTTAACTGGTCTCAGCGTCCTGCTCGGGGGACTGTTCATTATTTATAAGATGGTAAGGAGTTGTGCAAAACAGGTCAGGCATTTCAAAAAAATTAAGCACTAAGGACTTGTGTTTTTAAATTTGGCTTAGGTGAGGGGCATACAACTTTAAAATGGTAGTATTTTGTATTTATAAAAGAAAAAAAGTCACACCTCAGCTACCACCCTCCTCTGAATAATAAAGTAGAGCCCCACAACACCGGCACGGATGCTAAGCAATGTACTACTGTGGGGACAGGCCAACAGCAAATCATATTTTAACCACCTAAACAACCAATATCAGTTCAAGGTTACACTAGGTTATATTTGAATATTTTCTCCTCAAATTCTTACACAATAGCTGATGAAGGCAGCACAGACACTCGGCCGTTCGGTGGAAAAAAATGACTCTGGTGTTTTTGATATAACAGCTCCCCATCTTTAAGGATGTCTTATATGGGAAGGTGCAGTGGTAAAAATATTCTAAATGTAGCGTATCCTTTAAATGATACAGATTTTTTAGTTTGGCCTTT
Organism: Plectropomus leopardus; assembly: GCF_026936395.1. Classification (NCBI taxonomy): domain Eukaryota; kingdom Metazoa; phylum Chordata; class Actinopteri; order Perciformes; family Serranidae; genus Plectropomus; species Plectropomus leopardus. The sequence continues at coordinate 24,350,194 of NC_142177.1, forward strand.
TTTACGTGGTTTAAAACTAATCAATTAAAGCCAAGTTTGCTCAGCACCATTTGATTACATGTATGTTATGTGGCGGTTTTCTACCCCATAATTATCATAAAGAAACAGCTGTGATTGTGATTCAGTCTATGGCAGCTAGCTGAAAGGGGGCATATCACCACCATCCACCATCGAGTTGGACATACTACAGTCAATAATGTGATTCTCTTTCAGTGCATGTGTACTGGAACAAAGATGCCCTAACCGAGCTATTATTAGCAAAGCTCAACTTAACTGTGTATGTAAACATACTGACAGTCTCACACTGAGGGAGACAGACACAAACAGGTTCACTGTGGGATCTGCATGAAAATATGCATTTTGTCAAGGCTGTCTTAATACAATACTCGCATATCGATGTATACATTTAAAGAGTAATTGGAGGCTGCAATCATTCCTTCCATCTATAATGGCTGGCTGTGCAAAGATTGGTTTTCAATGTGATTAAAATGTAAGAGATGAAAGGAGACTGTCCTTTCAAGAATAATGATCAGTAAAAATGACATATGTTATTGAGACTTGTCCATCGGGAGCAAATAAGAAAATAATGTTACATTAATGTAGAGTCACAAATTTCATGAACTCTGCCAGACTTTAAAGGGGACCTATTATTATTTTCTCATTATTATGATTATGATTATTATTATTTTCTTTAAGTTCATACTTGTAGTATGGGTTTCTACCAGAATATGTTTAGATGCAAAAATGTTTTAAGAACACTTTACTTTCGTCATACTGTCTTTGCTGGAACATCTGTATACACCCTCTGTAGGGCAGAGCAATATGACAAAATAAATGCCCCCACAGAACTCCTTAACATCTCCTTTTAAAATAATGGCTTCCATTGCCCCAAAATGTCCTCTAAACGCCCCCCTTGGTGTAGTTCTGCCCCCACTGAGAAATGCTATAATAGACCATCTCTGCCAATATATCCCCCTAAATCCCACACACTGGACCTTTAATATTGTATACAGGGTTCCCACACATTTTCACATTTTTTCAAAATTTTAAAACTTTTCCATGACTTTTCAAGGACCCTTAATAACATTTTTTTTTCTTTTTGACCCGCATTTTTCAAGCATATAAGATTCAAACTTTATTCAACCAGAATTTCAGGTAGCTGCTATTAGTGATGTTACACCGACAACTACAGGCAATAAATATGCCATTATGTTACATTACATGGAGGGTTATCCATGAAAGATTAACGTAACAATTTCATTACACACAACAAGCTTTCCATGACTTTTCCAAAACTTTCAATTATTTTGACTAATAATGACATGACTTTTCCAGGCCTGGAAATTGTGACTGTAAACTTCCATCATTTTTCCAGGTTTTCCATGACCATTGGAACCCTGTGTATTATATCCCCTAGTATTCAGAAGCATGTGCATTTTCTCTCACTAACACTGCTAACATCACCTCCACATGCATGCAGCTTGCGTGGATTTGGGCAGGTGCCCTGAGCAGTTGTTGGACTGTCAGTGGCACTACTCTACCTCTAAACCTCCCTCAGTGCAGGGCTGTGTACTCTATGTGTGCGTTGATAGACACTCCATGTCAACGCCTGTGCCCTGGGTCAGCGCACGCCTTCTCTCTCTTACCCACCGCACAGCCGCGCGACTGTCTGCAGCCTCACAAAGCAATGGAGTAATGAGTCCCATGACAGTCCGGTGGAATAGGCTCTGAATAGGTAATGATGGAGTCTGAAGGTGCTGGAAACACTGGCTGTGTCTGATCGGGGGGTTATAATGCAGTCTCGGAGCATTCTTCCCTCTGCTTGTCAGTGAGAGCTGTGTTGGCACAATACCTCCTATCTAATATTTATCGTATAACGCTGCATTCCTGTGTTCTAATCGTGCTCCCCACACACTGCCCATCGTATCCTATTCTGATCCCTGTCCCTGGTTAATGGTCTGTACATATACTACTCCCCCTATATGTATGCTATACATGCTGCTGGGCTCCTAATAGTGATGTGTACGGCAATGAGACTTTATATTCAGAGGTGGTGGAGCCCCGACAACGATAAACTGACTGGCTGGACTGAGGAACCTTGGGACCTCAGCTGACAGCTCCTGTGTTACATTCAAATGACTTGTGTTAATGTGCTATTCTTTGCAGCTCTGGTGATTGCATCGTACTGTGTTTATAGGCGTGTGTGTGGCACATGACTTTGTGTGTCTCTCTGTCCACCTGTCTGTATATTTTTATATCTGTACTCATGTATTTATGTATTTATGCTCAGAGAGAGGCTGCCTAGTAGCGCCTAAGGCATAATTAAAGCCCGAGAGTCGAGGCTGAGGAAAAGTTCTGGGAGGTGAATCAGAAAGAGCCCTGGCAGACGCTGATAGACAGGAGTGGATGGTCATCTCTGTACCTCCCAGCTCCAGGGTGGGGGGAACAGACCCATAATGCTTTATTCCTCCATCTCATCTGCGGCACCAGACAGAAAGATAGGCCACATATTCCAATTTATGGCTTATCTCATCATCATCGTTCTTCTGTCTCGTTTTACTGCCCTTGAGATTTCACCCTTGTCATCTGACTGGTAATCAGAGTTGGGAGAGTTACATTTATTACTGTACAATCACACATCTGTGATTAGCTGCTCTGTGGAACTGCTGTGAACTCCTGGCTCCTGCTCTTTCATGCACTTTCGGTTATCTACTCTGTTACCTTTGGATTACTTTGCCTCCCTCCACATCCATAAGCAATTTCCATACCTATCGATTAAGGAAAGTTAACAATATACCTTATTATTACATGAAATCTCAGACAAAATGTCACCCTGGTGATACATTCAGAGAGGTGGACTGGAAAGAAAACATGATTATTGTAAACACAATTTTACTCAAGTCATAAATTCTCACTTAAAGAAGTATTTCACAGCTGAAAAGATGGCCTTTTCTTAAAACTGGGCTGTCTGTGCAATAGAAAGACAAATACTTTTGACAACAGGAAAAAGAAAAGGGGCTACGGATTTTGCTTTTGCTCAAGAGGAAGAAATCCTACAACTACCAGAATGCACTGCACTGTAACTGACCAATATTTGCTCCTGCTAGTGGGTGACCTAAAGCGTGCTTGTTTGTTTTGACACAAAAAACAATACATAACATAATGACAACTGACTGGCAACAAACAATCTCAATTTACAGTTAAACAATGAACATTTTTGGTGAGAAATGGACAAAGCAGTGACAGAACATCGCATTGTATCTGATTACCAATGTTTAGTTTAACTGATTGATTTCAGTTTTATCAGCTTCCATTTTTATAAAACAGAAAACAGTATGGCGCCCACTTCCTGTTCACAAAATCTCGTATTACAGCCAAACAATACACAAAAATATGGTTCCGAAGACATTTCAGGCAGGAAATAGACAATACAGTAACAGATTCTTGATTTATGTTTTTATATTTTACTCTATTTTACTAATGTTGTTAGAAATATGATCAGTTTCATTCACTGTATTTTAATTGTAATTGTCCTTACACAACACATGTCAAATGTCCTAAAAAAATGACAGCCTACTAGACTGAATTGAGTGTTGTGTTCTGGTACGCGGTACATTCCTACAGCGCTCAGAATTTACAAATGATCTGGTCTGTGCCAGACAGTGTTAAGGCTCTTGGAGCGAATATTTCAAAATGCACACTTTGTGTCCTTGGTGGTGGACATACAGAAAGACAAAGAGAGAGAGACAGACTCTTTCAAGTACAAACATTGCAAGCGCAATGTTTCAGCAACAGTCCTACAGCCAGGAAAAAGACGCAAAAATCAGATTTAAGCAGGGAAATGAGCAGAGAGATGTGGGAGCTGCTAACATGTGCTACATATACTACCCACATTGTCAAGAGACAAAGCTGGTTGAAAATCGGCAAAGTATCCCCTTAAGCCATGTAGGTGCTCTCCTGAATATATGGTCTTAAAAGGCCATTTGCAACATTTTTGTCTGACCAAAAAAGTATGCTCTGATGAAGCTCTGATAGACTGAAAGCTGAGAATAGAGTGAACCACTGCATAGATGTAAGTGTGCGGAAATCTTTTCTACAAGTTGGGACTTATTGATGTTTGCAGCACCTTGCCAAGACTAAGCTGGGTACAGCGGAGATCTTCCTGCATGTCTTCACAAAAACAAAACCAGGTGAGGTTGCAAATTAACACCATCTTTTTTGAATCACGCTTGCACCGGTGATTGTAAAGTTATATATTATCTGACATTTATGTATTATGTATGTAATCACTGCCATGAGCTTTTTTTTATTGAATCACATTTTTTCATGCACATCATGCTTCTCTTTAATGCTCATTAATTGTATGAGCACCTGCTGTAGCCAGAAATGTTAGAAAAAAAGCTACTGAGCAGATGAATAAAACAATTGTTCGTCATCTGGAAATATCTCCACCCATGTGCCACCCCCTTAAACCACCATGTCTCCTTTTTATTTCCTCACATATTAAATACATTATTTAAACATTTTCTAGATGCACCATGCCTCTCTCTGCATTAGTTTCTGTTGAGGTCGTGAGCTTCTCATGAGGGGGGTTTAATCAGGACACCAACACAGACCGGCGCAAAACCTGAACAACACAATGAGGTTTTTCAGCTTATGTCAGCATGATCAACAAAAGGTATGGCGAGTGAGAGAAAGGAGAAGAGGAGAAAGATGAGGAAGGAATGCATAAAAAATACTAAGAGTCTGTCAGCCATAAATCTTACCAATCGAGTGGCTGCAGAATGGTTGCAGAGGGGCTTTACCTCTTCCTCCCCATCTGTTTAAAGCCTGCCTGGTATGGTGGGATAGGTGGCAGTGTGGTGTGTATGTGTGTGTGCAGGTCAATATACACATGCATGTGTAATGTTTCTATCTGTCTTAGGTGGGGTTGTGAGGGCCAGCTGGTTAGCGGATGAAGATTGGCCCCTCAACTCGCTGCGCAGGAGACCCATCTAGTCACCTCATGCTATTGATCAAGGATAACAGAAGCAGGGAGCTCACTAACCGGACAAATTCACTGCGCAAGGTCTTTCCACCACAGTAAGCAGCAGTACACAGCAGCAACTTGCTTATAGGCTCATGCATACACTCTGACGCTCTTTATCCACTGCTCCCACTCTCTCTGTAACTGTCTCCAGCTCTCTCTCTCTTTCTCTTACACACACACAGACACACACACACGCACACACACACACACTCAGTCTGAACTTGAGAATACGGACATTTTTCATTGTCAGGAACCTGCTTGAGGAAAAACACCAGTGGTAAGGTCTGCTGATTTCAGCAGGATAGGGATTTAAACGTCATACCTGCATGGCATTGTTAGTGTGAGAGCCTCTTTACTCTGCTCGATAAAGTCATCCATAAAAATGTAATTATTCTTTTTCTGGGTTCTGGCAGCTGATGTTAGGCTCCAGTGATGAAGGCATCAAAAGGGCAGTGGAGCTCAAATCCCCACAGTGCTTTAACTGACTGGGGATAAACCACATTGACCCTGCTACATTTGTAGATAAGAAGGGTCAAATACAAGCAGCAACCACCACGGCTGAGTGGAGAAGTCAATGTGAACATGCGTTAAGATACACCTCTTCTGTGGGCGCTTAATGCCAGCCAGAAAGAAAAGGGAGTGGGTACTTCTGTGAGGATATGAAAATTGCTTCAGTGTTTTTTTTCTGTTTGATTGCCGATTTCTCTGATATATTGCATAATAGTGATAAACAACCTGAATTCAATATTACTTTATTTTCTATTAGATTTTTGCATTCGTTTGCCACATATCGATATAGGAAACATATAGGAAACATATTGAAATTGTTAATAATAATAATAATTATACAACAATTGACATTAGTATCATTTACATGAAATGTAATTTATTATGAACATTTTGCCTCCTACTTGCCTTAAGGCTGCACCATAGAGTGCATGCGGATCCCCATGGGTGTGCATAAGATAATCAAAATGGGGACACACTGACAATAAAACAGCTCCATAACCCTACTAGAGTAAAAAAAAATCTCCACAGGGAACCTTTAAAAATATCCATTCAGACATCTACTAGCAAAAGATGCTCTATACACCCATGATTCATTATCAGAGATTCCCCCCGAGAAATGTTTAAAGACCATAGACTGCATATAAAGATGGACAACTCCCCGAAAGTAAAACAACACATCTTAATCTCCCCCTAGTGGCTGTATGCAGTATCGTAAAGTACACATCAAATACATATTTCTCAAAGATATTATCTGTCATTTTAGGTAGTTCTTATCACACGGATGTATGTTCAGGTGTTCATTTTTGATAAGTTTAGTTTGTGTGCTCATAATCAATGGCTGTGATTGGTTGAATGGGTGAATGGGCGGGAACTTGATACTGCACAGACTTTGGCTCCAAATGCGGCAGCCATATCCAGAATATTTTGGCTTTATTTTTGTACAGTAGAAATATAAAAATAATTTGCTTTTAATATTTTTTTTGTGTCTGATAAGATTTTCCACTAAAAAAGTTTTGCATTGTACAGTGTAAAATTACTTGCATTTCTACTCTTCCAAAAAGAAACCCAGAATGTATCAATATGGCTGCCGAATATCCAGATTTTCAATGTTGAACCATACAAGATGTTTCCTACATCACTGAAAAGTCTGTTCCCAGTGTATGCTCACTGAAGGCTTCTAGTTTCCACATCACACACTTCAGTGGGTTGCATACAAAGAGGCAAAGTCCCCCACTTTCTGCTTGACAACCATGGGACCTTTATTTGTAAAGTATGTATGGTAGTTAAGAGCTTGAGACCAAAAATGAACATATGATATTTGTATATTTATGTTATTATTTAGACGACACAAACAAAAGTTGCATAAGTGATGTGAACTTTCTCTCTTGCTGAAACTACAACTGCCTGTGTGATTCGTAGTGGGATGTACTCACGCTTTAACAAAACTTTGTAACCTAGTGATTTTCACCTCTTTAATACTTTGCTCCTCCTTCAACCAATATTTCCAAAAATAAGTTCCCATGAGGGTCATGGAAAGGGGAGGGACTTTGTCCTTTTATTTAACCACAGACTGTATTCAAACATATTGTGATGTCACAAAAGCATGCTCGTATTTGCGTGTCAAACTCAGATATAAGGTCTGCGCAGGTGTCTTCTTCCTTCTGCAGATGAATGTGAAAACTAGTCAAACTCTGAAGGTCCAACATTCAACTCAACAAATGACAAGCAAGACACTTTTAAGTGAGTGGTGGGCTTTAAAAAACCAACCAACAAACAAACTAAAAAACACTACATGGCTAGTGCTGTTTTTACTGTAACCAAATTATTGAATTTTCTACATTATGTCAACTTGTTGTCAGAGTCAAATGCTAACTGACCTTCACATAGTCTCTGCTTACTGGCGCTTACTTATTTGATGTTTCACATGTGGTAAGAGTCATCCATCTAGCAGCATTTTGGAAAGCAAACTCAATGACTTATTAGTTTTCTACCTCTGCTCCCTCTGCAGCGATGCCTCAGCACAACTCTTGTTAGTTGAACCTTTATGCATGAGTGCTGACCTTCCTGTGAGGATATTTGGGAAAGAGGGACCCGAGAATTATCCCAGTCTCTCCTCTGGATTTCCACTGTCATAATATGTCTTAATCAACCTGTTTGTCTCAAGGTAGAAGCACTTGCACAATTGCCGTTCCTCTGTGAGTTATGCTCCTCTGCAAAGTTTGAATATTTGATTTGAACCTCTTCATTGTGAAGGTGTGGGGGGGAGAAACCCTGCACAATTACTTACACGTGCCCTTTCCTGGGCCCATTGTCTGAGGAGAGTTCTGTTCCTTAACCTTTATCCAGTGATGTATGAGCTCAGAGGAGTGGCTGCAGGCCGGTGCATCCATAATGTCAGAGCGGAGTAGAGTATGGCACAGGAGGAGTGAGAAAGCCATAAACTGGACTGTTATCTTTTTAATTGGCTTTAAATAATTTAAAAAAAAATCTAAATGTGCAGTATCCAACACTTGTCATTCTAATTCAAGCTTCTCTAATGTGAGAATTTGCTGCTTTTTTCTATTTTATATCATTTCACATTAAATATCTTTGGACTTTAGACTGTTTGTTGGACAAAACAGGTTATATGGAGATGTCACCATGGACTCTGGGAAAGTGTGATGAGTTATTTTCACGATATTCTGATGTTTTAGAGACTCTAATTAATTAAAAACTGAATTGGTCACGAAAATAAATGTAGGTTACAATTCTACAAAAAAGTTTAACACTAATTATATGTCCCCTTATGACATGAAGCCATCTGTATTGTTCTAATTGTACGGCATAAACACTAAAGAAAAGCGCAATAACTAAAGTGAAGATCTCCACCAGGTGGCGTCTCATAGAGTGCATGCTCTATGGGCCCGGTACTGGTGAAGGGTACTTTCATACCACAGAAGAAGAATTTTTTTGCTTGATGCGCTGCTGAGCAAATCTCATAGGAATGAACGGAGACCCGCCTCCATGGCTAAAACCAGGTTTTCTTCCTACATCCATGACACGCACAACCAAACCATGTGTTTCCAGTTTTTATAAGGCACACCTAGCTACAAATAATGCAGCCTAATACAACAGTCTTGTATTAGGCTGCATTATATACAACAGTCAATTCATATCTGCATAAGGGTTATAATGTTCAGTTTTTGTTGGAACCCTTTTTATATCAATACAGACAGGCCCTGTATTTATATAAAAAGGGCATCTCTATGTATACCACAATATAGTTCAACAGTCCCACAAACTACACCCCTCAAAATTATCATAAAGTTACATCTGTAGCTCCATAAAACAGTTTCAACAAAAACTGAATATGAAGGGAGGAGTTACTGCAGGACTGTTGCATTGGTCTGCATTAGTCTTAGCTCTGTGTACCTATAAACTGGAAATTGGGTGTAGTTTCCATGAAACGGAGGATATCAAGATGGTTTGTACCCTCATACAAGTCCTTCTGCAACAAGCTCCTCACACTATTTACCACATTTTGTGACTTGCACAGCGTTCCATTTCTATAATGTTTGTTTTGTCATAATCATAAAGATGCATGCGTGGATACTGTCTCTGAAATTTGTGTTTTTTTTTCTTCCTAACTACTCACCTACCAGGCAAGTATACAGCCTCAGCTATAATAGAGGCTTATCATTTGGAGGCAATTTCACACCATTCCGCCCCTAATTGAACAGTCTGTTTGTTACACTTCCATTTTCCCCTCTCCGCCCTCTCGGCGAGCCTGTGGGACAGGCCTGAGAAATGACACTCTCTGCGACTCATTGAGCATCCTCAAGCTCAAACAAAGCTCACAGAGCCGCACACAGGAGCCACGCATGGCTGCCTTGACTCATTGCTTCTATTTTGTCTGCTTGTGAAGGAACGCGGCAGACAAAAGGAGGAACGGGATGAGGGAGGTTTTGTTCGGGGATTGGCTTGGGGTAAAATCTTTTTACATTGGTTGTCACGGCCGTCTTGCTACGTGGTGAAATTTGTGGTGATAAAACAAACAAACAAAATATATATATATATATATATACATATATATAATTGATGCCATGTAGCTACCATCCCACCTCTCTTTGTCCTTCTGTGTTTCTATAAATGTCAATACCTCTATTTCATAAGAGAGACGCGCCAAAATATATCAATGCAAAGACTGCGTGAGATGATGAGCCTGCAGTCACTGACCCCTCATTCGTTAATCCTAATTAATATCCCTCTAATTGGGAGACGGCTGAATGTTCATCATCTTGAGAGGAGAGAGGCATGAAGTCACAGAAATACTTAATTGGGCTACTGATTGGCCAGTGCTAATTGAAGGCGAGCACAGAGAGAGCAGAGAAGTGGGAAAAAGCGGAGCGAAGGGAAACAGGGGGCTGTTGATGATGGGAACGGTACGACACTTCTGTATAGTGTGAGATGTTGTTCCAATTAAAGCCACTGAGGATCTGTCTTTCTGTTTGCCTCTCGCTCTCTCCTATGTCTCTCTGCTTGTTAATTACTGGTGGGAGTTTTGAACAATCTGCTTCTGAAAACAAAGTCTCTGCTATTTTCTTTTTTTTTTTAATAATTCAACAGATTTATTGGAGATATGCTTTTGGTGGCTGTGGAAAGAAGAGAGGGAGATTAATACTTTCTCACAGGCTGTAACCATGTAAGAGTGGAGCTGCGAGTGAAAGGTGATGATGCTGATTAGGATGATGACGATGAGAGGGAGGAGGTTGCGGATGATGAGAGGGATAATATTGTCAGATGGCCCAACGCCTTTGATCACGGCAGCAACAAGTTGTCTCTCTACAGATTGCTCTGCCTCACTAAAGAGAGTTGTGTTTACTCATGCCAAGGTTTCTCACAAAGAGAGTCTAAAAAATAACGTCAGCACAATTGTCGGGGTCAGTGAAATGCCATGTTGGGCAAGTAAATCTAGCAACTAACTTGCCCAATCAGGAAAAGTGGTAAAACAAAAAAAGGCACCATCCATATAGAGGTGGTGAAACTTTAATGTTTTGTAATGTAAATGTCTTGCCTTTTATTTTATTTATTGTTGGCTTTGCTGACAGACAGCTGGCCAACTGATTAACATGCAGAAACACACCCATCGCCCAGCCTTCTGTCTAGTTTAGTTTTAGTTTAGTTAGGTGGAGTTAGAGGATGTGGGTGAAACTCTATGTATAGAGCAGTTTGCCGCCAACTGGCAAGCAAGACGAATAAAAAAAGGTCGTTTTTCACAACAATTAACTTCAGTCTTTGTTGTTATTTGATGTGCATATTTTTTAAGGGGCAACTAAAAAACAATTGACTTTGAGCGGGCAGGTAAAAAAAAAAAAAAACACATGTTGCACCCTGCAGTGCATCCATTGTTCCTAAAAAGACATATTTTAAAACAGCAAGGCAGGAAACACTGCAATAAACTCACTGACATGTTGTGAGGTTTCATACCTAAACCAGAATATATATTAATATTATTAGTGCTTTAAGTTGTTACAAAGCTCTGTATCTCAGGGGAGCTGTAGAATTCAGTGTTAATTATCTGTGGGTTAATCACGACAAATGACCCTTTCAGCATACTAGTATACATGTGATCCACAATTTATGTAAATATATATAATATATATAAAGACCATGGCTGCTTTAAGGGATAAAAAATATCCTACTTCCTATAAAAAAAATTAAAAATACAATAGGATGTCAAAATTTGACAGTGGTGCTATGTGATAATACTAAAAAAGTATACTTTTAAATTAGAAAAAAAAAAATTCCACCAAAGCTCGTCTATTTTTATGCTGTTGTTAACTGTATGACATAATTAATCTTTACCACCATCCTCTGACAGTGTGAAGACAGTGTCAGTTATGAAAAAGACACTGTGGCAAACATCATCATAAGAAGAAGATTTGATGATTCAAAATAAAGGTTTGGATGGAAAAAGCAATGAGACGTGTTTGTACTTTATCACTGCCACTTGGTTTGTAATTCTACTGCCTTTCATCTTGTATCTATGTTCACTGTTAACCTTAAAGCCACCATCCAATAAAAATCATGTTTTTAAGCTTGTTAATATGTCCATATGGTGTTTTTTCATAAGCTACAGGGCATACCATGAGCAAAATAAACAGTCAGCACAGTGGTTGAGCATATCTGCCTTGAAAGTGCAGGGTACCAGCGAGAGTCTTAAAAACAAGCATTCAGACGCCCAGGGTTTCATACATCACAAAGAAACCAATCTAATCAACTTGCACAACTACGGGTATCAGAGGAGCCTGATGCTGCTGTGCATCAGCACTTTGCAACTTGAGTTCCTTTTTGACTTCAAGCTGTCATGGCTGACGATCAAGAACAAGGTTTATCGAACATATTATCTATTACAATGAGCAATGAGCAGAGTCAAAGGTGAGCGGCTGGCTGCAGGGTGGGTGGAGTTAGAGGCATGGACCAATTTGCATATTCATAGATCTGAACAAAATAAATAAGAGAAAGGTCCAGATATTTATCTCATGTGTGGACCTTGAACTAATGACTAAGGAGATGTCCAAGTGGGAACCACTGGTTTAAGACATTAAGGGATTTTTTTTTTAAATAAATAAAGCTTCAAAATATATAATTTCTGATGAACAGAGATGAGTTTTAGAGGTTATAAGAAGAACTTAAACTGGTCTTTCTCCAGTAGTAAGCATTATCCAGTTGTTCTGGATCTCATGAAGGATCATTCAAAATGCCATGACACCTAAAAAGGACCTTTCAACACCCAACCATTCCTTATAGTGGTCCTAGCAACTTCTTTACCCCAAGTTCCTCACATCATCATTCCCACCAACTCCCCTCTCCTTTTCTTTCATGTCTTGGTCTCTCCATTTCCATCTCCCTTCTCTTCTTTCCTCCCCTATCCGTTGCATCCCCCTCCCCTTGTTTCAGAAGCTGTCTGGTATATGATGAAGTGCACATATTGAGAGACTCTGGTTCCCATCTTCATTTCCCTTTATCTCCCCCGTTTGGAGTGTCAGTGTTATTAATACAGGCTCAAGGTCCACATAAGGGAGAGAGAAGGAGAAAGAGAGAGGAAGAAGGAATGGAGAGGGACAGAGAGGTGGCACATGGACTTCCAGCAGCAGTAAATACACAAGTAGGGGTAGGGGAAAAGGAAGAGGTGTGTCACGGCGTGATTTATTACACAAGTTTCATTAGGCAGCAAACAAAAGGTCAGGGAACCTTACGGTGGGCCTTGGCGAATGATGGAAAATGCAAACAGTCGTAAGTATTCTTAGATACAATTAACCTTTTCCCTCTCTCAGTGCTCCTCTCTCTTTTCCTTTCTCTACTGGCAGACTGGGTGCAGCAGGTTTCACTGACTGGAGCTGACAGCAGCTGCTGTTCCCCGACACTTATTAGGCTTTAATCTTACAGTTTTAGATTCCTCTCTTCTTCTTTCTTTTTACTCTCTGTCTGAAAAACTAGGCTTGGCACTGTGAGGTGACCTGTGCTTTGGCGTGGAATATTTTTCTCATGCTAATTTGCAGACAAATCAAAAGCTGCCTGTTCTTTTAACACAACAAGACCAATTTCAAAACTCCTGTGAAGTGTAACTTGTATATTCACCCCAATCAGGAGCTATTATTAACTTTCAAACTACTCTACCAGAGTTCACGGCCAATCTACCAAGACCTTGAAGTTTTGGAATGCAAGATGGAGTCCTCCTTGCTATCCCATCCTCCCCAGAGGGTCGAGTAACAAGTTACAGGCCTCATAATACATCAACTAGGGAAGTCACACGTCTGCACAAACAGTTACAGGATGAAATAACCACAGGGCAGTAAACAGGCTGGAGGACGTGTACCGGTGCCATTCAGAGGTAATAATTCAGCCAGAATTTGGGTTTCACATGAAACTTGTGGTGTTTAATACTTCAACACTTCAAGTATAGACAACCGGGTTTTATGACAAACACATGGGGCAAACAATCAAGATTTCAAGGTTAATATTACATTTCATTTCAGGGCCGTTTAGTGCGCTTGGCATTTTATGTTGACAACACAGTTGGTGAGGACAGGATGGTTTATGGACGGTTATGATCGAGAGATACAGTTGAGTGGTTTTGGCACAGCAGCGCAAGTGGTGGTGATGGCACCAGACAATTTGTCCAAGAGGCAGCGGAGAGAATTTTACGTCGACCAAATGGTGGATTTCGTAGTTAAAAACATAAATGACAGGGACTGTTTGAGTGATGCTATTGTTATTGGAAATAAAAAGATTTGTCATTGAAAGCATTTTGGTGTTTTGCAGAACAGTCAGACATAGAAATTTTTGTCTGGTTATAGTTTGCTGGAGTGACTGTTCTTCCTATAAGTCCTTGGTTCATTCACAGCACATTTTGACACAAAGGGACTATGCCTGCAGAAACATTTTGCACTACATGTACTTGAAAGTATGCTACACAGGACTGAGCAGGTCACTGAATGTAAATACGCTTGTCAGTGAAAGTAAAAGTAAAAGCCAACCCACATTTATTCTGGTTTGGTATTTCACCTTGTTATATTTGTGGTTTTTCAGTGCTGTTACTCTTTAACACATTCTAATCCCAACTCAAATACCACCACTTTGTCAGCGGATTATTTTGGAAGATAATTTTGGAAGATCAGGGAGATCCTGTTTATTTCTGCTTTTTACATGCATAGTCTTTTTAAAAGACACTTCTGCTTCCACGGGAAATGTACAGTTTCTGCTCATAAAAAGTATTTTCCTAAATAATCTAATAACATAGGTAAAACACTTAAATTTAGGCAACAAAAGTCCATGGTTGGGTTTCGAAAAGAAAAAAAAACAAACATGGTTTGGCTTAAATAAGTATGGTTGTTCCTAGCGTAATGTCACTTACATACACCATGTGACATATGCTATTAGGGTGGCATGCTATACATTGTAGCACACTACACTGTTGTTTAAATAAGTCAACAGATTTGAAAGTCTGAAATTTGTTTAACCCATCCATCTCCCTTCCATTCCACCCAGTGCAGACTTTCTTGCCCTTCATACTACGGTAATTGCCCGCTTCATCAGAAACACCCGCCACCCGTGCATATCATATCCCCGATAAGGGTGCCTCTGTCTGCCATTGAGGGCCACTGACAAAGCGGCAGTATTTCATGAGTTGGGAGTGAGAGCGGAGTGAGAATGGGCTTGTCTCCTGAATGCCTGCTGCTGGCACCTGGTTGCTATCTTTTCATAAAGCCCTGATGTCAACTGTGGGTGTACACTCCCATAAAAGTCCACACAGAAAAAAGATGCAAATAAGAAAATACAGGCAGAGGGCAGAGACTCTGCAGAAAATATACCACCACTGACTTACATTTATTAATTTCATTATCTATTACTATTGTTATATGTTACGTTATTGCTGCTGTGCATCTCTCTCCCTCTCTCTTCCTTCCTCTCTTTCTCTTCTCTCTCTCTTTCCTATATGTCATTTTGTCATCTATTGTAATATTATTGGTTTTTCCGACATCTATTACACATCTCTCCGTCCTGGAAGAGGGATCCCTCCTCTGTCGCTCTTCCTGAGGTTTCTATCATTTTTTTCCCTGTTATAGGGTTTTTTGGGAGAGTTTTTTCTTAGTCTATATGAGGGTCTAAGGACAGCGGGATGTCGTATGCTGTAAAGCCCTCTGAGGCAAATTGTGATTTGTGATAATGGCCTTTATAAATAAAATTGACTTGACATAATAAGTATAACTGACAGCTGACAATGTCTCCTGCATGTGAAAAAAATAACCTTCAATACAAAATTTTTACCCAAGCCGGTACACTGCAGTCAATTCCAACTGTGCCATGAATTTCCATAAGGCATGGCTTTTATAGCAGTGAATTTTTTGGTTGCTATGGTAACTCTTGTGATAATTAGAGAGCTAATCAGTAATGTGTTATCTATGCTCGCTTTTTGTAGAAAAAATATGAAGCTGTTACTGTTGTATAAAAGCCATAGTACCCTTGGCAGCATCTTACCGTTGATAATTATTGATGCTGATGGAAACTGCACACTTCAAACCTATTGATCATTTGTCTGGAGGGCATTATGATGCAAGTTACCAGAAAGGTTTGATATGAACCAGAGCAGAGAAAATATCTGATGAAAATCTGCCCAACAAAACAGAAGAATACTAGGGAATTTGTAGATTTTTTGAATACCAATTTTAGTCAGCAAACATTATCCCTACATCTGT
Organism: Plectropomus leopardus; assembly: GCF_026936395.1. NCBI lineage: Eukaryota > Metazoa > Chordata > Actinopteri > Perciformes > Serranidae > Plectropomus > Plectropomus leopardus. Next base: position 24,365,971 of record NC_142177.1, read on the forward strand.
CCAACACATTGTTAAGAGGCATTGAATAAGCATAAGCCACTAAAAACAGCACGGCTTGATGAAAAAACTTGATTTTGTACCACAAATTAATGGTAATACTTCCAAAAACTTTGAAACAAAAAAAAATAAATAACAAGCGCAAAATGTATAAGAAACCTGATTATTCCCATTGTTGATGACCACAATACTGGTGGTTTACTGGTTTTCCTATAATCTTAGACCCACCACCCCTTAAATGCAGTCTGTTTAGCTTGGTACTGCAGGAGGCCGGCAGGTTTACTGGGTTATTGATGGTCTTAAATGCCCTGCTGCGAGGCTCTCCTCTACAAGCAGATGCTGAGGTAACCACTAACTGGCCGCTTAGATGAACATTTGTGCTAGGCAGCCTCTAAAGCACCACGCTGAAATCATAACACCACCTGTTCTCTCCAGATCCTAAAGAAGCAGAGTGAGTCTGTCTGCCATACCGTGTCTCACCTCTCTCACTCGCACTCCTTACCCTCTTTCTCCAACCTCTGAAATCCTCTTCCTTCTCTGCTCTTAAAGGTATACTATACAGTATTTTCCTAAAATACAACACTTCTTCATCGCTTATGACCAACTAGATGTGTTTGGTGGTGCATTTATCTGCAGGGACTCTGCCCTCTGTTTGTATTTTCTAATTTTCTACTTATTTTCTGTGTTCAGGACGCTTATAGTCATGTTCCCCCACAGCGTTCAGATGAAGTTGGAGCTTTATTAAAGAGGTAGCAACCAGGCGCCAGATCGTATACAGCAGGTATCAAAGCGACACAGCGCAGAAAAAATATAAATGCCAAATAAAAGTAAATCTGGGGTTGCCTTTTACTTTTGCTTTCACTGGCAAGCAAACTATGTAGCATGCTACACATACTATAAAAAACTACTGAGTTATTAAAATAACTTGATTTACTTTTAGTTTCACACAGGAACCAAACAGCAGGCTCCCAAATGAAAATCAAGGGTCTGTTAGACCCATCCACCTCAAGAAGGACTTTCTCGCTCTTTGTAGGTAGTTAGTTTCCTGTGGCCAGTCTGCTGCTGGCCGCTGCGTTTTATAACGCCACAAAGGGTGTCTCTGTGCGTCTGTACCTGACGTCAATGTCCAATGACAAAGCTGGGAGTGCTACAAGTTGGGAGTGAGAACTGGCTGGACTACAATTGATAAACTCCACAGTATGTACGCATGCACACACACACACACACACACACAAAGGTCCTCATAATATTGAATATCATGGTCACAACACATATTGCACATACTGTTTATACTTAACAGGAACAAACTACACATATAAACACACTTATTTGATTCAATTTGCACCTTTTAAATTTCACGGCAAGTTAAAGCAGATGCTCACAGAAAACACCTGTAATACGCTGTGAAGAAAACACACCAGCCAATAAGTGACACTTTGCCGTTGTTTTCACAAAAAAATATCAAGACAAAGAAAACTGTTGGTCATGCATTTCATGCTCCCCAGATATAAATTAGAAGTGATACTGAAGGTACAAGCTGTTGTGTTGTTTCATTCAGTCAGTTAGGAAGGAACACCTTGGTTTCTACAAGCTGCAGCAGCCTTTGTTTAAATAAACTGCTCTGACACTTGATGCTGAGTGATCTGCACCTGTACAGTTAACTATGACTTGTAAAAACTATTAACGCATGGAAAAAACACGCATTAACCCATCCAATATGACCACTCTCACTGCAGTTGCCCATGACCAGATTCTGATTTAGTAGCACGAATGAAAGTGGACCAGATCTCACTGGGGAAAAAAAAAAATGGATTTGTGTGTCCACATTACACCAAAACATCAGCTCTGTGTAACATGAGAGTGAGTAATCAGTTTAGCTATTGATTGACTGTCTGTAAGAATGCCTCAAGACATTTTGCCTTGTGAAATAACACATTTTACGTTACTGTCCTTCAGCCCTGTGTCAAGTGTCTTTGTTTTTGCTTAAGTCCTGATTCTGTAATGCCATTTTACCTTGAAAGCTAGTTAGTGTTTTGTAATGGTTATCGGATTTACAGTGCCTGCATCTACTCATTACCCACAATATGGAGAAGCTAGAATAACTGCCTCGAGTTTGTATACGTCTACGAACCAGTCAAGTTGCACTTACAATATACATCCATGTCTGCAAAAAACATGGATTCTTCACATACAACTTTCTCCTCTGCAGCACAGAAGACCTATACGGTTTAAAGGTGGGCACCCAAAATTAGTGTCACCAATTCAATATCTGTCCAAATGTCTCTCCTTCTGTTCCTGTATTATAGCGTTGTGTAATGGCAAGAAAAGTGTTTTTGCATAACATTAAGATGCCACAGTGAAGCTCACCTTTGACCTTTTGGATGTAAAACGTCAACACTTCATCATTTTACCTATTTTGCCAAAATTAGCATTGAATTCTTGAATTATGGCCAAAAAAAGTTTTCTGAGGTCACAATGAACTTTGACCTGCGACCATCAAATTCTAATCAGTTCATCATTGAGTCCAATCAGACGCTTGTGCAAAATTTGAAGGAATGAGATGAGAATGAGACTCATGAGAATGAGACAAATGAGGTCACGGTGACCTATGAGCATCAAAATCCAATCAGTTCATCGTTAAGTGGATGTTTGTGCCAAATTTAAAAATAAATTCACTGAAGGTTTTCTTGAGATATCTCGGTCATGAGAATGGGACTGATGGATGGATAGACGACCAAAAAACATTATGCCATAAAGAAACATTGCTTTTCCTAGAAAAAATGAAACTCTACAGAACACAAACTGTGTTTTATGTATATTTAACCAAAAGAGAAATGTAACATTTAAACACCAAAGCTTAAAACTATTTTTTTGGGTGTGTAATAATGATGTTGATGTACAGTATGAAATTGTGGAGCTGCACAGTTGTTCCTGTTATCAAATCCAAATGCCAAACAGATTTTTCACAGTGACCTTCAACATTTCTTTCACACTGATAAAACTATACAAAAAACCCCCAAAAAATGCATCAGTTGATTCACACTGTATTTTTAAGGTGCGGTTTCAAATGCAGAAGTACCGCATATAAAATAGTGGTACTATAGAGAAGTAGGTAAGGAATAGTAGTTAAAATATGAGTGCATTTTCACACTCTGGTTTCAGAGAAAGAGATGTCCCATGAGAGAACAGCACAAAATACCAAAATGTGTATTTTCTTTGTTTGTTTTTGTTTAATAGACTGGTGGAACATTATCATCCTCTGACACATACAGTAGCTCTATGCATATCTCTGCTTATTTGTGCCTTTGCGGCAGCGGCAGCAGTAACTTGTCAGTGATAGGGCGACAGATGGGAGTGTGTCCATCTGTGATTTTGTAAATGCACACATGGAATGTGTGTGTGTGTGTGTGTGTGTGCGTGCGCGTGTGTGTATTTTGTGTTTGGAGTGGTGCAGTGAAGTGCTGGGTGACCTTTCGGGTGGTGTAGAGGTGGCATCACTGTGACAGTGTGACAGAGCGGGCCTCAGCCTTCCTGTAATGGATGAGCACTCTCAAGGTGAACACCTCTCCTTCCTCTCTTTTCTCTTCCCCCTTCATCCCACGTGTGTTCTTTTCCACTGAGACTTGCCGCGTGTGGCCCGTCTCCTTTGGTTTGTTTTTGACCCAGCGTGTGTGTGTGAGTGATGATTTCTTGTCTTCCTTTTTTTTTTTTTTTTTGCTTTTACTGTTTTTGTAGAGCTGCTGTTTTTACCATAAAAGACAAGAGTCAGTTTTATCCTTTTAATATATCAGGTAATATTATCAGGCAACTTTTAAAATTAACAGATGGATCTGTACTGAAAATTAATTCATTACAAAAAGAAAAAAGAAAACTCAGATGTATCATGTGATTGCTTCATTATCAGTTACACTTTCTATCCTATTATATCTCATAGAGCTTATCCTGCCAATTGAATTTCTGTAGTGCTCCAACAGTCTAGCTGACACTGCCCTTTCAAAGAGCGGATATATGATAATGATGTTGAAAAGGCACACACTAATCCCTCAGAGAGTGGAGGTGGGGATGGGGGGAGGGGGGTACAATCTGTTCGTGTTATTGATCTAAGCTGAGGGGACACGCATGGCAGGTCACAGCAACATACTTGCATGATATTGATGGGTGGGCAAGCAGCCGGCCACCCACATCTCTGAGAAATGGACCCTGCTGTTCGTCCTTTAGACAGAGCAGACTGTGGGAGACGGTATTCTTCCTGGCCTGGACACATGGACAATGGCAGCGAGTAGCTACTGTTAAGTGTATGATGACCAATGGCATTCCTTAACATTACCTCAAATATGCAAAAAAAACTCTGACTGAAGGGGTTTGAAGGACATTTGAGCTTTACTACTTCAAATAGATCCAAGTTCATCTGAAAAAAATTATCTGTGCAGTGCTAAAATGGTTTATTATTCAAGTGTAAATAAACATTCACACTTCTTTACATGTCAAAACTACCTCAGACTAGTCCAAGACATTACAAAAACATGCAATCATACTTCAAGATTCAGATCCAAAGTATCATTGGTTGAACTGTAGCTTGATGGTATATCAAGTCCTTCTCAAGGCCAAAACCAAATATGCTTACTGTATGCATTTATGACTCATCAGTCCATAAAAGCTTAGGAACCATCACATTTTTCTACTACAGATGGAACAAATAATATAGTATACTACTTACTCTTACAATATGTTATGGATGCACTGGTAACAAGTATTGATATTTTTATTAAACCAGCAGATAATCAAAACGGATTCACCTGACAGTTTGACTTTTTAGAAGCAGTACCTCACGACTCCACATGGTGGTGACTATCTAATGACTGCGGGTAAACTGAACGAAAGTTATCTAACTTGCGGTGAGGAAGAAACTCGCGGGGAAAATGGCAGACAGTGCAGAAAGCTGGGGAAAAACAAATTAGATGATCAAGTCAAAAGTCTGGCTGTTTTTTGACTTTAAAGAACACAGACAGGACAAACAAAATCAATGAGGACTATGCGATATACAAGAACTGTCTCGTGTTGGCAAAGTAAAGGACAACGCATGCATAGCCACCTGACTTATCATCCTAACGTCTTTGTATCAAAAAATTCCTGTATCACGACACCATCGTTAGCGTGGGCAATATATTAAGATAGTATCGTATCATGAGTCAGGAATGCAGCCTTTTCTCTCTTGATACTGGATTCTATAAGCTCAACTCAGACTATAGAAGCTTTTTGGAGTAGAAGCTGTACACATGCTCCAAAGATTAGCCTTAATACTTGTAAGAAAGATTTATGACCGATTCACTTTTACACTAATTTAATCTTAGTGTGGGTGACATATAGTATTCATATTGCACACGCACACACACACACACACACACACACACAGGCACACACAAAGGAATAAGAGGACTATGTCCTCAATAATAGTTGCAGTCCAACGTGAAAACAGAGAAGGTTAAATAAAAGGAGGCAGGTTATTTATATGGAGTGAAAAACACAACAAAATGTCTGACTCCATAATACACAACAGGCCTTCATTGTAAACTGTAGATCAGACTGAACTAGTCCTCCAGTTAAAGATCCCTCAGCTACATGTGATAAATATTTGATCTTGTTGACTGCAAAGTGAGATATACTACTGCTTTTGTCTTGTGCTTTTTGTTGTTTTATTTTGTCATCGAAGGATTTTTGACCAATCTGACCTTGATATTGACTGACTGTGAGCTCGCTCAGCCCGGCTCTGTGGTTCAGCACAAGATGACCATCACACTGTAAAAGCTTTATGTCACTACAGCTTCACAGCTACAACACATCACTCAAAGCTAATTGAATATACCGTGGCTTCGCCTTAATTGTCCAATGTGTTACTGTAAACAAGTCTAACGAGATTAACATTTACACACACTGATACGAGATATTAGTCATATGTATGTGCTCTGCAGTCGTTGAGTTAATTGTCAGATCATTAAACGTTAATGACATGATTAGGGCAACGCTCTCGCTGGTTCAGCACAGCACACGAGGCCTTGCCCTGAACTGGGATACAGCAGAGCGATTCAAAGAAGATTGCATTTGTGACAAACACCATTCCCGACTCATCCATCATGCTTGCCAAACTTAGACATTCATTATAAAGTTTGCCGATGGATGCAGCCCGTTCTGCTCGGCCATTCATTTTTTTTAGACCCTCTTTCTCTTTCTCTCTCTCCGTCCCTGCTTTCCATCTCCATCTTTTTGCCTCTCACTCTCTCGTTTGTGTTTTCTGTGTGTGTACAGGGCAGTGTGAATGAGTTTCTCCTGTTCCTTCTCTCCTACTGTGGACTGAAAGATGCTGAGCAGCAGTGTAACAAAGGAGGCAGTGCATTAATTAAATACAGCAATTTGCTTTCCTCTCCTTTTTGTTGTGGGGACAGCACCGCAAAGATTGATGAGGCACTGTCCAATACACAAGAAGCCCACTACATCTATATCTGAGGCTGATTGTGATGGAACACCCATTGAATGGCCAGTATCTATTAAGATGTCAACTTTTATATTATAAACTGTGTTGGTCTGTTTATTCATATTTTATTTCATGTATTCATCTTTTTTTCCTCTCTTTTGCATGTAAGCATATTTGTTGCCAAGCAGCAACAGCGCTGATAGTGGCTTTGCAAACAGAGTTGTAACGCGAGTGTTTCCAGTGCAAAATCATAACGGATAATGATATCGAAATTACTTAAAATGTTGCTGTGAAAACACTATATTAATTTTAAATCTTTGAACCTTATGGTTTAGTAAATGTACTACTGCTTCCTTTCGCAAACAATCAAATTACTATATGTTCCAGTGTGATACCCACGCATGTCTGCAGACTCACAAGATGATGTGCAGTATGTTTGAACTCAAAGCATGGTGTAAAATGAGTATGATATTAGGAGAGCTGAAGGAGAGTAAGGGGAGGAGAAATGGTGCTAAAAACTGCCGTGAAAGAGCAAAAGGAGCCCCTGAGGGTCGTCTCATTATCATACAGGACCAGTTCTGTATGGATTTCACATTGCAGAGCCGTAATGACCATTTAATGAAGGTTTTCATCAGCCAAATTCACAACAATTACGGCATATTATTAAATGTTTCCAATTTGATATATGAATCCTGGGATTTGTCTTAAGGCACAAAGGTAAGGTCCCAAGTGAAGAGGGTCTACTTTGGTGCACAGAGAAGCCTAACCAACGCAGGATTTTCAAGGCCAACACTGATATTGATATCCGTGACTCAGAAGAGTAAGTTAAGAATAAGTTAACATGAAAAGCACCATTTCACTGCCCTCTGATTGATAGTTTAAAACTGGCACGAACATTTCCAGTCACCTCTCTCTCAGCTCTGCTACATTTGTGCTATGCTCTTACTTCTATTTTATAAGTATTGCTGCCATTTTTTAGCGTTGGACGGTAGCGGCATGTGTCATTCATCAGGATGAGTAAATTTAACTAATCAGTCTGAAAACTGTCCTCCTGGCACCTCTGCTAGAAAGCCAAGTCCAGATTTTCAAATGTAAACATCTCAGAAGATCTAGGAAAGATGAACAAGATGAGCACAAGCTACAATACTGACTTCAACATGTACAAGCAAGACCATTTCTGAAACGATATCTACATCAGAGGCCAGCGGTCCTGATTGTGTTGATCATCTGTACTGGTAACCACTGCACAGGCAACTAGACAACTTCCATGCCTGTATCAGTTTCAAACGGGACATCAGGAACCGGCAGAGAACTTTGGTGAGAGAAGGCGAGCAGGCATGTGTTTTATGATGAATAGCGACTAGTGTGACAGTGGGAATGTGAGGTGCTGCTCTGTGCCACAAGGGGAGTGGACACTCTGAATCACTGCTGTGTGCCATTTAGAGGCGGCTGCAGAGCCAAGTCGCTGCCCATGTTCGGGAGAAGCGACCACGCGGCCCTCATGTGGAATTCAAAGAACCTATGAAGCATGTCCCCAGCGATGGGAAGATGAAGCCAATCAGAGTCTGGAGCATGCCCCAGGACACCACCATCGACGTCACCGATGACATCAATGAATTCACAGAGTCTTTGGTGGATTTCATTTGTAAAATAACCAAAGCAGCTCCACCCAAAACTACAGTTAAATCATTCAACAGCTAGAAACCATGGATTACCAGAACCATCCAGGATGCCGTAGACACACATCTTGAAACATGGACAACTATAAAGCAGCAGCCTACTGTGTAAAAAAGAAGCAAAAAAAATAAATAAAAAGGGCTAATGTGTGCTCAGTCATGAACAACAGTGATGTCCCAGTATACCAACACAGAGTACACTTCCACCTCAACGCAGGAAAAACTGACCTACGTATATAAATAAAATAGATACAAATTCCTTGACCACTTCCCTCTTCCTCTCTGCTGCAGTTATAGAGGGCTGCAGTAATGTGTGAGATTTGTCAATTTGGGAAGTGAATGTGATAAAACTGCAGCTTTTCTGGAGAGTTAAAGTGTGTTACAACACCAGTGATGTGAATGATTTTAAATGGAAAACAACAGGCATGGCTGTTTGATGCACATCATCGGCTTTTGGCTACAATACTTTTAGTGAAGTAAACTGTTTGCTTTCCAAATAAATAGGTTCAAACTATGCAACACAGAACTGTCAAAGGACTGAAACAGTCACTGGACCAGACAGAGCTTAAGTTTGCTGACTCTGGGCAATTCAATCAGTGTGTTGACAGGGATCACACAGACATTTGATGTTTTTTATGACTTTTTCAAAATATGCTTTTAACCAAATTTTAGAAAGATTCTTTCTAAAATTTATCATCTTTTTCTCATTAAAGAATTGACGGTAAGGTAAACAGTAGTGAGTAAGGTTAATCTACCAAAGGTAAGTAAAAGTACATAGTAAAAATACTTTCAGGTTCGGCGGTAGATCGAAAGATTTGCAACATCAGAATTGTGGATGCAGATGAATAAATAAATGAGTAAATAAATAAAACAAATAAAAGATGGATAAATTAAATATAAAAATTTCATTTCATAAAAATTCAAATTTTAAGGCTTAAAATGTTATAATGGCGAAGTTAAAAATTATTATGGTGCACAGCATCATTTACAAAGAAAAAACATTCTCAAGGGAGACAGGCTTGCAGCAATGAATGCATCATCATCAGAAACCAAAAGGAGTTCAGAATAAAATATCATGGGGTGTCAAGATACTCCTTAAAAAGCCAGATAACAATATACCAGCTGATATTTGTTTAGTGACATGAACACATAAACAAGCGTGTCTGATAAGGATTCCTTAAATTAGCTTTCTAAAACATCGCAGCAAAGAAATGTATTGAGCAGCACATTAAACTGAAAAAACAAACGCTGCTTCTAATTAACCTCAAACATATCATTGCCTTATCTTGCTTGGAAGCAGAAATATACAGTGGCGTTATACATCTAAAATATACTGTGAATCTATTGTATGAGCTTTTCTTTGCCTGTGAATATGTGGCCTAATTAGTGATGGTGTAATTAGTCACAGCAAAAGTGATGCAACAGCTACAGATGTGAATTCATCCATCATTCAAAAAAACTCTGAAGTGAATGTAGACACAAATTTTAATGATTATTTGTGCAGCCATATGCTATTTTCTATCATTCTCCAACTCACTGAAGTAAAACTTTAATTCCAGGGCAGTTAACTCAGAGCTTCACTGAACACCCACCTCTTTCTCAGCCGCGCTGTGCCTTGCTGTTTCATTTCTGCGTTGTATTTCTCCTCTGTCCCTCTCTCACCTCTGGCCTCCCCTCGGTGCCGCAGCCTCTCGCCTCTTCACTCTAATTGATAGGAGCAGACTTAGTTAAGATGTCACCCGAACACATCCACAAACCCTCAGACATGGCGACAGCCCACCATCGACAGCGCACCCCATGCCACACATGGACTAACCGATGGTTAAATTGGTGTTGTAGGAGGGTCACGAGTGCCTGCGGCCCTCTGGGAACATTTGACCCTTCCTGTCACACACTTGCAAACTCGTACACATGCTCCACACTTCAGCAGGTAAAGCCAAAGCCACACAATCCATTTACTTCCACAGAAGCACAATTAACACATACAGTCAGTTGTGCAGGTACTACAGGCTTTCAAGTATGCACATAATCACACATATGCACATGCACATATCGCTCACTTGCAGCATGTATTGTGATTGGTAATTGCCTCCCTTGTTCTGACCCAGCTGTCATGATCAATGGGTGTGACCAGGTGATTAGACAAGACAAGCACCCAAAGCCATTGATTAAAGACATCCATTCCATAGGATATAGATTTATGAGCCCCTACACCGCACAATGAGTCAACCCGATGGGATTTCTTGTGTAAAGGTTACAAAAGGGTAGAGAATCTTCTCCTAAAGGATTTTCATTTCTAACAGGATAGAAGTGACCTTTTCAAGAAACTTTGTCCGAATAGTGAGGGATGCAGTAATTGCACAGCATGCATCTTAAACATTCATAGTATGGACTCCCTTGTTTGGCATAAGGGTTAGGGTTAGGGTTCAAGATTGAAAATCCAGTAATTATTTCTTCTTCTCTGATGAAAAATGGTTGTAAAGTTGGCAGAGGGCACTCTAGTGTTTATCAGATGATTTAAGGAAACTAACCATTACCAACACTGAATTTTCACTGTACAGAGCACTGAATTAAAAATACAACTACTGTGTTGATTTTGTCACTTTTAAGTATTTGAAAACATGAAAAAAAATGAGAACTGTGTAGTACTGCATTGTGAATCTGACCGATTACTTTTTTTTTTTACCATCTCTGTGTTCAGGATGTTTTTGAGCTGGCCTAAAAGCCTGTCCAATGACCCTTATGAGCCATTCTTAAAATAATCCCTTCCCTACTCTATAAAAACAAAAAACGACCTGCTGTGTGTCAGGAGCCCCTCGATAGCTGCTAAGTGACAGCACCCACGTCTCTCAAGCCAAAGAGCGAGCCACTGTGCAGCTACAGACTCTTGTTAGCAGCTTAACCAGTAACACAGTAACACATACATCCTGAGCCAAAGAACGACAAAGTCACAGAATGGCATCAGACCCTCATTCAGCAGCTAAAAGGAGACAAAGTTAGCACAAAGCACACACCCAAAGCAGTGAGCAGCAACTATTTGCAATCCTCGTAGCTGATTCACGTTAAAAAATCTGAAAAGTAAGTTAGTGACGGATTGCGTTTTCGTTGATATGACTGGGCATTTAATTGACATCTTTCATGTAATTGTTGACTGAAAGAGCTGAGAGGGCTTGCAGAACATAGCAAACTTGCCGCTCATAGATGCAGTGAATGGAACAACACTAATAATATAATATAACGCTGTGAGCTCTAACATTAGTTTTAACTGTAATGTAGTTTCAGCTTTGTCAGCATACACACCCCCAGCGTGTCAGCAGACAATTCTGCACATTTTTTTGTGGTTTTGAAACCTGATTTTATATATGTGGCAATTTTTTAATAATTCAAATTTGGCTGGGTGGTTTATAACACATTTTTTGTGGTGTGACAAACTCATTACACATATTCATTTTTTGCTTTACCTAGTCGTTGTTGAATTAGAAAAAATGTAGATGCCTCTCTTATTTATGCACATATAACTAATATATGTAGAAAAGATTACTTTTAAGCATTTCATTCTTCAAGTAATGCATTTAATATAATGTATAGCTGAATTAGGTGGGATCAATACTCTTCAGTTGTTATTGCTGCATGAAGCAAATCAATAGACTGTAATAGAATTGTTTTTGTTGTGTGTTTAGATGATACTGTGGCTGGGGGTTCATTAAAATCTCTGTGTGTGTGTGTGTGTGTGTGTGTGTGCGTGCGTGCGTGCGTGTGTGTGTGTGTGTGTGTGTGCGTGCGTGCGTGCGTGTGTGTACAGTAGATGGGAAAGGTTCAATAGGACCAAATGGATGCAATTTCATTAGTTTTTGCAGCAGCCAGAGGACAAATTTATGAAAAAAATGCAAGGTTATGTTTTTTCAAGTAAGCCCCGCGTTCCAACTGCATGATATCCACAACTTAAAAAAATAAAACTTACATGCGTGCATATGAAACAATTTCCAAAGTAGTTTCTTTTTTAAGTATCTAACTTTGTTCTGCATGTAATTGCATATTTTGACAAAAGAGTCCAACTCATCAAACTATAAACAGCAAATTTCATCTTCATCATAGTTGACTACAATATACAACTGTGCTGAAAATGTTCCAATTATTTCTTAACAGTTCCTCAGCTGTGTTGTTCGCTGCTCTTTCGTAAGTCAATGTGTCAGGTTGGGATAAATGATCTTTAAGAGTAAAAGAAGACACTAAGAACAGCTTCAACTTGCACAATGCCCTGTGCACCCTGGAGGATCCCACTTGTGAAATAACTTAGATGAGACATGAAGCATTAACATTACAGCCAAGGGGGGTAGGGAAAATGAAGAAAATGGACAGTGAAAAAGGCATTATAATCCATTCAATGGTCCTGTTGGAAGGGGAGAAGGGGGTCTCATTTATCTTATCTGGAGATACACAACCAACAATATTTCTGTGGATAAAAGCTGGCCACAAGCCTGGCCTGTTGTGCCTGTGCAAACAAAAAGCAAGACTTAGCATCTTCCCCCCTGCTGTTCACAGGGTGATCAGCAAAAGTGTATCTCTAGAAACTCGCTGTCAGGCAGAATGGATTGTGCTTAATTTCCAATAAGGTGCTTAAGAACGATCCCTAATCATGCCTTTAATTAGAATCCCTTGGTCATTAAGGGGAGATAATTCAGTGAAAAATAACTCTGCTCTCTGTGGGAGCAGCAAAGCGGCAGACGGACGAACGGTCTGCTCTGTACACAGGCCAATTTCTCTCTTTGGTGCAGAAAATGTCACAGAAGGCCAAAGTACGCAGGTTAAAAATTAGGCTTCATGCATCTGACCCTCCTCCTGAAGAAGCAGCCAAAGACTGTAAGCCCTTTATACCCAACGAGAAGGGGAGTAAACCAGTTAAACATACTGCAGCTTTGTGTAGCATCCCAGTCACCAGGAGAAAATGTTGCCATTACATGTTTCTGTAAACCTTGAATACGCTTCATACACATCTTATCAAGTGATGTTACATATAACCTTACTTTGTCATCTGGAGGTGTCACCCATGTGAGATGGCTACCAAGCTGCGGACCACTACTGTTCTAGACCAACAAACAACAAAATTGGCAGTGTTTTAGCGAGTCATTGCTGTGTGTCCAACAGCTTTTTAGGCTCCAATGACGGCTACTTTGTTACAGACCATTGGTAAAGTTTTAAAGTGTGCTCTACACAATAAACGTACAAATGTAATGCACCCATGGTTTGCATAAACATCCAGTCGACCTTCGACCACAATGTGGGCCACAATGGCCGCGTGATGCTGTCCGTGTTTTTACGCATTGACTCCACAGACAGAAGAAGAAGCAAGTCAACCTTATTTATAAAGTATTTTTATAGAACAGGCAGGCTGTGGGTGAAGGAGATGAAGGGCTTCGTCAGTCTCTAGCGATCGCAATTCTCAATGGTCGTGTGCAATTTCAGATTGATTGGGCATCGAGGAGGAAAATGGATGCAGACAGTTGGACGGACGGACAGCGCTGTCTTCATTTTATAGTTGGATGTGATGATAGTGTTGATTGATCAGATTAGCCAGTTTTGTTTTGAGATTAAAATTTTTAATAAAGAAGAACTTTGGGCATTTTCCATCTTGAACTGCTAATCTTTAGTTATGAGTGTTTTAAGTTACTGAGGAATACTTAAAATTTGAAACAACATTTTTAAAGAGCAATTTAACACCATCTAAAGAAATCCTATTGCTGACCTCTAGTGTTTTGGTCCACCAAGGCATCATTATTAGGTGTTTTTTGGTGAAACGTCTGACATCATCCAGCCACAGCCACACACATGTAGTCAGAGAACACTTTTCACCTGTTGGGGCAGTAAAACACTGCTTAATCCTGTTAATTTATCCAAACATTTCTTTTTGAATAGACTGATAATAAACAACATGCTTATTTTATATAAAGACAGGTTTTTTTTTATCTGTGTATCGTTACGCAAAAAATGTCTGTTTGCAGCTTTCCAAAGACCAGTAGCATTAACCACTGTTGAACCACTGTGAATCTGGCTTTTTAATTTTGTCCAGGCTATGGTCACTCCACAGTGTGGGCGTCTGTATGAAAGATAATAGACTAAAGGGAAGAAATAAAAGGTTGGCAGCCTAGTTTATCAAAGATGTTTTGGTTGTTGCTTTTAGTTTACAAAGGGAAATGGATCTGGAGTTAGATGGTTTAATCAGTTCAAAGTTAAAACATTTAGGTGTAAATTAAATTTCTCAGTCCAACAGCAGCTCACCAAAGCCGACAACTCCAGTGCTGCTACACATAAGCACTGAATACACCTGGGTCTCTCGAGTTAATTGATAACCTGCCCTCTACCAGCCAGGCAAAATTAAGAGGAAAATTGAAAATGTGAATCTTGGAGTGCCTTGGCAGCTGAGTAGTAACAGCGTATGCCATATACCAGCTCCGCTTCAATCCCAGGTTTAATTCCAGCATTGGGACCTATTTGTATGCCATACTCCTCTCCTTCTCTTCTCCATTTCTACAATGTCTGCCTTCAAATAAAAGCCAAAGGGCCCAAAAAAAGATAAGAAAATGTGACTCTAATGATATGAGCCTACAGCTCAACCTTTTACCACTGACAAGGACAGCAAAACATACTGAACATTTTGGGAGATGACAGGGAATAAATCTTTATAAACTGATCAACTTTTCTTTAAGGAGCATGTGACCGCTCATGCTGTCATGATAGGGGAATTTCCAACTTTCATACAATACTTTTTCAATACCACAGGGAAAACGGACATTTTGAGGGCATAAAATGTAATATTATTTTTAGAACATAACTTTAACAAGGCCATAGACTTTTCTTTTCTTGGTTAGTAGCAGATAACAGCAGAGTGAACATTAAAAATAAGAGAAAGAGAAATATCAGCTGGTACCAGCACATTGTTACTGTGGAATATGCGTATTGAAACCTTTTCAAATATTCAGAGCCGTATTGATAAATCAAATCATTTATCTTTGTTCCAACCACAGTGGAAAAGTTGCTGTTTGTTTTTGTATGCTTTTAGATTTACACCACCCAGTTAAATGATTTAAGAACATTAAGCAAAAAAAATAAATAAATACTTTAATTGTGTCACATTTTAACAACGAATTGTACCAACAGCTTTGGGACTTCTTCAGCATGGGAGCCAAAAAATTCAGACTATAGTGGGAAGTCTTTTAGCACTCAAAATATTTTGTGCACCCCATAAAATAGAAAAAAAAAAACATTTTGTAGCGTAGTACATTTACTACCTCCAGTCTATCGGTATCAAAGACTTTCTGGAACAATCCAGTGTGCTCTGTTATTTTTGTGTTACGTATGATCTCTATCAATCCTGTGTCAATTATTTTCTATATTACATTGTAAGTGTTTGTCTTGTTTGTGTGTGCCTGTGATTCAATGTGTGGGTGTGTGGGTGTGTGTACAGTATGTGGATATATAGTGGCGTTTGATTAATAATCTCCTGACCATTTCATTACAGTAATCAGGTCTGGGATCGGCAGTGGTGGCAGGATGACTTAGAACTCGGGGCTTCGCCTCATTAACTCTCTGTGACCAACGAACGACACCCTCGCGACAAATTGGAATTGCCTCAGCGCCCTGACTGAGAATCGTCAGGCTCTCCCGCAGTGAGTCCGGTGAAAATAAAGATTAGATCCGCTCTTATCCTCTGTTGCACAATCCTACCTGAGATCATGTCCCAAATAACCCGACTCCTTCTCCTCAGGCATTTTTTAAAAATTTTTTAACAGGGACAACAGTGAAGTATCAGTAAAAAATATTAATATATTTATTAGAATATTAATTTTATTTGAATGGCTTGTCATATATTTTCAAGAACACATTACTCTAAAATTACGAACTTATTGTCTTAAAAGGGATGGTTATAATGAAGAACCCTATGTGAAGTGTAATTTAAACAAAGGACAAAGATCTGTGTTTGTTGTGTGACCTAGGTGATATTAAGAATTGGGTTCATTTTTTGTTATGTTGCCCTTTTTATGATGACTTGAGGAATGTATTTTTTACTAAAATGTCGTCAATTTATGCCGATTTCTTTTGGTGGGATGACTATGAAAAAGTTGTGCGTCATGCGGGGAACCTTTTTGGTTGCAAATTTCCTTGCTCAAGGTTGGTAGAAAAGGCAGAATATTTCGTTTAAGACCGAGTTGTAAAATAATCTGTAATAATTGTAATGAGAAGAATTATTAGACTGCTGAACCTGTAATTTTGATCTCTCATAAACACACACATTAAACACATTGAATGAATGACACTAAAAAAAAAAAAGAAATCAATCATCCACGTCAAAACTATTCCAGTGCTGGTTCGGTACAACTATTTGTAGTCCTTCCCTGTTTTTTATTATGTAAACCTTTAGTAGCATCTATTCTTTCATTTCATCCTACTCTACACTGTTAACCCAAAGTTCACTTTTACTTTATCTCTGGTCCTCCATTTATCATTTTCAATTCTTCTTCTCATATGTCGGGTACTTAATATATTCTCTTTCCTGTGAATGGTCTCTTGCCTCCAATAACCCAGTGACAGTTATTTTAAAACGGTTGAAAATAAATACCTTGTTTCAATCAAACATCTCTGGTAAATACACTGCATACTGTAGCTTCAAATGTGGTTTTAAACTCATAAGGCATCACTAACTCCCACTTGTACATCTGAAGTGAGCTGCTTTTCTGAAGCTTGACCCCTGTTTACTTCAAACTCAGAGAGCTGTGGAGCAGAAGGGTGTAGTGAGAGCATCAGTTACTGTGTATTTCTTTTTGTGTATATGAAATGTTTGTTCATATGCGCTACTGTATGCGTTAGTGTGATATCTATGTGTGTTTGCCCATGTGATTTGAAAATCACACATTTTAAGACATCTAGATAGAGTGCCCAAGGCTTAAATAATGACCTGCTGTCATCTCTGTGCCCTCTGAATCCCGCTCTTAATCAGCACCTCCGTGTGCAGTCATACAATTTAATTAAGTGCCCATCAACGTTATTATTAACACAAACCGCAAACATTCTAACCCGACTATGATCACATCGTGATGTTTGTTTTAATGTATTTGGGTAAAACCAGTAGCTGAAGACACATTTTTTCCCCGAAATACAGAAAGAAGGAGACTTTGCCTCTCTATTGTAAGGCCAGATCACTCTGTGCCGGTGTGATGAGATTTGTGGGAAAGATTTGAACGTTATGTAAAATGGCCCCTTCGTAAAAGTTAATGAAATAAGAAGTGAATACAAAGAGAAGGATTTTAACTTCAGAGTCAAGTCATCATTACAGCTACACTCCTGGAAGCATCCGGAGTTGACAGAGCAGGGGGCCCCTTCGCCACGACAGTTCAATGTTAAGATCCTGTGTCTACATCCCTCCGTTGGAGCTAAATGACCTCCATATTTCCCTGTGTGGCTGACACTAATGGGAACCACGCTGTGCCGCCCAACTCACCGCCCGGCCTGCGCTCATTGATGCTCAGCCTACTGGATTGGTGACTGAGGTCATCTTTTTCCGTGCTGACCACAAGTTGTGGAACAAAACTTCAACAACCCGCTGGGCTAATGCAATTAGTAGCCAACAACCATATCACTTACACAAGCAATGATTGCTGCCCAGAGGGAATGAACGCTGTTCGGTTCTGTGCGTGATAAACAATGAGGTCTTCACAAAAGGGGGAACAGGGAAGAAGAGGGGGAAGAAGTGATGCTGTGATGCAGCCTTGGTGTTATCAAGTCATCAGTGTGAGGTTAGGGTGAGAAAGAAAGAAAGGTGAACACTGTGCTATCATGGGATAGGATGTTATCTCAGAGGAATTTTGTCAGTTTCGCCCACACTATCAGCGCTTTGTATCTGATAAACACTCCACAGTTGTGAAGTGTTCACACTGCCAGAGATATGGCACCAGTAAAAGTGCTTTTTCATGCCATGCAAGCATAACAGGTAGATAAAGAGCTGCAAAATCTTATGGTTTCCTGTTTCAGGCAGAATTATGCATTTTTTGTTTTTTGTTGCATGGATTATTCACTGACTGGAGTATGTGTTTTTGCATATCTAATTGAATTTTACATTGAAAGGCTACTATACCCTGCACTTGAAAGGAATGCAAAGAAATGTATGTTGCTTGGACCACTGAATATTACATTATCTATACTAAATAATTTATACAATGCTCTATACAAAATTTCCAAAAGTTCTATGCATCTATGCTCGTAAAGGTTATGCATAATTACAACATTACATGAGAACACTGTTGTTTACAGACAGTATGCTGAAGCACAGAGGAAACTGTGGTTAGTACCTCACACTCTCCTCTGCTTTATGGAAAAATATTTAATTTTTTAAAAATCCCAAAAGATTTCAGCAACGGCTGCTTTAACAGCAACATCCAGGGTATGTATCATCTCGCCTCTTGTTGCAAGTTGACCTTCAACCTGATTACAATCAGCACCTGATGTAATTAATGAGGTGATTAATTGCTGGATTGATCCATTGATCTATCAAAAGGCTCTCGGGTAGACACTGAAATCCTAAGCTCAGTGTAATTACTCTGAATATTAGGAGTTTAATTAGATTTTACAGTCAATTTAGGTTTAAATATGTTTCTAATCTGTGCTTTTGTGTGATTGTTTTTTTTAGTACAAGTTATTGAAATAAGAGAAAAAGTACCAATAACTGCAGAATGTGTAAATGAAGTCTTACAAACTTTCCGTACATTTTGAATTTGAATTTTGAATTCGCAATTTCCCCGTGGGGATCAATAAAGTATTTCTGACTCTGATTCTGAAACAATGTTGCAATCACATTATTTAATGTCCAACCTGGAAAAGCTTGCTTTATTGCCTTTTTTTAATACAACATAGCGCAAGTGCAATTTGGCTTGGGAACTAAAATGAAACCACAAGTTGCTGATGGATTAGACTGAGTTTCATCAAAGCTGCAGTGCAAACAGGTGAGTATTTTGGCAGCACAGGAGTCATAACTAATCCCAACTGCAGTATTGTGGTATAGCATTATGGACTAGTACACACTCATAGTCATAATATGCCCTTCCCACCAGCTACAAAAGCTTTGTCACATTACTTTGTCAGACCTGTAAAATTCTTAATAGACTGAATCACTGTGATGTAAACAATAACTTCTGGGTAAGCAATTGGCAAATCATTGCTGAGATATGCGCAGTCAGCAAACTTGTTCATTTCTGTTTTCATTTTCAGCCACAACCGTAACAATTAAAGATACATAGTTAAGCACGGTGATCTGAAAGCTAGCTCTGCTAGCATGTTTGATTGACAAAATTTACTGGCATGGAAGATGAACAATGTACTGCTGTCAACAGGGGCTGCAGCAAAACATATTTTAGTCACCTCAAAAATCAATATCAGTTTAAATTCAGGTACATTAAGAATATTTTCAACACCTAACCTTACATACTAACTGATTAAAGCAGCGATAGACCAGCAACTCCTGTGTTCTGGGAGGTACTCTTAATGTTTTTGTTAATGGAGTCTGGTTGCTTTGATCTAACGACTTAACGGGCTCTCTGAAAGAAAGGTGAGGCGGTGAATATATCTGAAAAACAGCGTACTCTCAAAGTGATATTGATTTTTGTTGTGGGCCTTTTTTTAGGTGGCTAAAAACTAATCAGCTGAGGCAGTTAGTTATTTATAAGTTATTTTTACACTAACATTGTAATTTGGTCTTTACGTCTGACTCTTGGTTGATTCAGATCTGTAATGTTGCAACAGATATTTTAGTAGTTATACAAACAAAAAACAAAGATGTTTCCAGATCAAGCCCCTGGGGTTAATTTGCTTTGCTGAACTTTATAAGGATAGGTCATACTGGCTATTTTCTGTACTCAGTTATTTTTCCACTGTTTCAGGAGTCAACATTCAACTCTTAGATGGCTACATGGACCTCTAAAGTAAAAGTAAAAGGAGGTTGAGGAATAAAGAGTGAATGCATGATGGAAAACACAGGCTGTAAAAACACAAAAGAAAACACAGAGAGAGAAGAGAGAATGAGAGGGAGAGGTGAAATGAGGTAGTAGTAGTGGAGGCTTGTAGCTCGGGGAAGGTGACCCTGAGATCCAGGCAGAGCTGTTCATTTAGGCAGGCAGGGAGCAGAGCAGTGACAGCCAGCACCAGAGTAGTCGTGGACCCCTGGAGAGAGGCACTGTAGCAGACGGAATAAGAGAATTTAGATTAAACAATCCCACACCGCACAATGTCACCATGTTGATTCTGCTCTCGTCTTAGAGGTGGTGTTGGACTCTAGCACCTGACGGATTTGGGGGAAAGAACTGCATTTGTCTGATATGCTGCCTTTTTAAGAGAATGCATACAAAATTCCTTCTTGTAGGGAAACTGATGGCTGAAAACTGTGTTGAATGATGAGGATGAAGTAAATGTATATTAATTTATAATGACTCTCCCAATTATTTTATAAATGAATTGTTTTCATCAGGATTTGTTGATATAGTACACATCACGATTTCATGGGTGCAGTCTTTCCAAACAACAAGATATTTAGTTTGCAATGATACATAGAAAAGTGAAGGGTTGCTATTTTTTCTGTTTACAGATAAGAACAAGCTGGGAACTGGGTGAATTCATTGTGTCACGCTGTTTTAAGAAGACAGTCAACAACATGGGACTGAACTCATGTTGTTTTCTGTATTATGTGAAATGTGTGCATGCAGTGGTTTTAGTTATCAGCTTTATATCCAGTATGTGCATTGCTTCTTATGAATCTTTTGAGTTTGGCTACACAGTTTGATACCTGCCCACGGAAGACAGACACCGCCAGCGACAATGACAACTACTGTATTATATAGAGAGGCAATAATATAATGTAAATATTAGGGACGGGCATGGGTACGTGAGTACTTGCTACCACCCCTGCCACATGTGAACATGAAAGGTTTTTTTACTATTTTAAATGGGTAAAATCTTATTCTAATGCAGAGCTGTGTGCAGTTTATTGCTTCACTTAGTGCCCTCTTGCCCCGCTATAGCTCTCTCGCTATCTGTTTATCAGTATTACTACTGCTATGGAAGTGTTAACATTTGGTGAGAGTCCGTCTGCTGTCAGCATTACACAACTAACGTTACCTAATGGTTATTAATAGGTTTAAATGTTGTCAGCGAGACTTTGCTAGGACGGTTATATGGCTCGCTGTGCCGGGTGTTCGCCGCTGCTGTTGTGTAAGTTTGTGCCGGGCAAATGGTGAATTGACTTAGAGGAGAGCGGCTCAGAGATGGTCCTTTAGAGCCGCTTTTGTAGATGTTAGGATCTACAAAAGAAAGTTTGCTGATTTTTCTTATGTTAACTTTAAACATGTGGTTTCATAGGATAATTAAAACCTGGTTGTTCCATAAATTAATTTTAAATTACACTTGTTTTCCGTTGTTGGCCAATTTACTCTTCTATTCTTGTATTAGATTTTTTTTTTTTTTCTGCGAGTACTCAAATGTTGAAATTATTTAAAATGCCCATCCCTATTGTATATATTAAAAGCCTTTTGCTAAAGCCTGCACTAAAGAGCATTAAAAAAGGGGGTTTAATGTAGTGAAAATCTTAACTTTCAAGTAGAAAACGCAACATTTTAGCTATTTCAGATGTTTGGCAGGGAAGTCATACAAGCCTAACAGTAGACAATGACCCCATGTGGAATCCAATCTGACCGTGAAAAAGAGAAAAAAAAGAGTACGATCAGATTGAGTGTGGACAGGGTTGGCCAAACTCATCATTACTGAGTACTGGACTTCTAATTTTTCCAACTCAATCTCATTCGCCATTTCAAGGACACTGCTGAGAGCCTGGCTGTACCAGCCACGCTCCCTCCATTGTGGCTGTACGGCCAGCTGCCTGATGTATTACATCTTCTGATTACCACCCACCACACACACTGATAAGATCCCAGCTGGAACAGGACAGAGGCCAGAGTGCCAGCACTTGGTCTGTATGTCTTTTGTGAGCCAGTATCAGCATGCCTGTGCATATGAGCATGTTTGCCTGGCTACTCAAACATCAGCACGCCTGAATGTATTAGCAAAGACAACCTGATGTCAGCACTTCACATCTGGGTGGTGTGGGGAAAAAAAAGGACTAACAAAGCGACATATGCATACAGATGTGTTCACGTACATACAATCCATATACTCGTCCTATCTAACATGCACGGACAAATAAACATAATTACAGATATATCTAAAACACTTCCCTCTTGTCAAATGTACCAAAATTAATACATTTCTTAGAAGTTTTGATTTTAGAAATGTAGATGTATATTTTAAATAGCTTATTGTTGACACTGTCCCTGGTCCTGACAATAACATACTCATTTTGGTAAATACTAGTGAGAAATATAAAACTTATAAGTGTAGACTTCTGGCAAAATACATTATATTCACTCTGTTGTGTTTCATGTAACAAGGAACTATTTGGGATATTTTTGATATACTTGATATATTTAATTTACAACTGTCTCTGTGCTCTTATTCTTTAGGACTGATATGCTTTAGGTTGAGTTCTCATTGTTTATTTATTATTTTTTGGAGATCGGAGTGTTAGATGATTTACCACACTCGTCATGTACCAGTAACAAGGTATACCGTAATTGATGATTATCATACTAAAAAACGCATCTGGACAGAAAATCTCTCCTTCATTTCAGCTATTGACAAAAGGGACACTTTTTAAAAAATATATCAAGTCTCAAAGTTATAAAAAGTTTGTTGAGCCAAAAGAACCTCTCAGTTTTCATTCATTTAAAGGTCATCGCAACTGATAATAATTATTTTGTAACACCGTGATACTGGGATATTTTGTGAGACGGTTTCCGTACCATGAGTATCTCATACTGGTGTAACCCTAAAATAACAGTGTTTTAGCAGAAAAATGCATGTGCTCGGGAAGTTCTGAGCAAACAGCTGGATAAATGACACTTGGAGTATACCACATAAGTTGTGTGAGTTTGTAAGCTGATTTCTTTACATAGTTTTGCTGTTGCTAAACAAGGCCCCATTTTTGGATTCTACGTCCACTGTAGAGGTATGTGACAAAAACAAAGCTTTCTTCATGAATTCAACGTAACACGGAGTGAGTAACTGATATACAAATTACATTTTTGTGGGTAAAGTATTCCTTGTATGAAAGACACAAAGAGAAGACTGGCAGCTTCACTATCAACTCATTGAAAGTAACCAGATGGTCTCATTGTATCCATACTGTTTGCTGTTGTTGTGTTGTTGCGATTACCCAGACTGCTGACATCATTTTGCTTTATTATCGCCATTGCTGTGCCTCCTCTTCCTGACAGAGCCATTTCTCAACAAGACACTCTCCTCTAACTAATTCATTTTCCTGAAACCAAATTTATCTCTCATTTACTTTGCACATACAGAAACACAATTATATTTTTACTCCAAGAAAAAAGGGGGAAAAGGACTTTGTTGCCAGACAATGTTTCGTCTTTTCTTTCCGATGCTGAGTTCCTAATGATCACCTCTGTATGTAAACTGTCTGAATTCATAATGTGGCACTGACGGATGCATTAATTTTCTTGGCCACTTGTCTGATTCAATATGAAGCGTTTATCTCAGAGTGCTGCCTCTTCTTCTCACTAGTGTTTCAAAACTCTTCGGGGAAAAAAAATTACCGTGCAAAACTCACCTCAATCGGTGCCTGAAAATAGATGTACAGATGTTTACCTCTCCTTTCTTGCTGATGTTGATATGACACATGTCTGTCACTTGAAGGTATTTTGCTTTTTGCCCCCCAAGAGCCTGTGTGTGTGTGATAGCTACTCTGCCACAGATGATACATGCAAAGCTCACTTAAAGACTAGGAACACGCACGCACATATACATTCATGCACATTAAAGCAAAAAAACATCCACACGCAACGCAAATACCACGCAGGTATGGATGGGTTTTTTACATCAACAGCCCGGAGCCATTTTTTCCTCATCTCTCCCCTCCTCTCACCTCCTCCCCCTCATCTCACTCCATCTTTCCCTCATCCTTCTTTCTGTCTTTCCCCTCATCTCCTGAACCTCCAGAGGGTTCCTCCTGATTCATTATTTCCTGTCAACATGTGTGTCTCCTGAGGCCTCACATGCACTGGAGCCCCTTCTCTAACTTCACTTGAGCTGTTAAATGGGTACACATCCCCTCCTGCTGAACAGCTGAACCATATGTGTCAATGCTTTAACTTTTAAACAGGTATCAGGTGCTTTATGTTGACTAATGTTGAAAGGTTTGTGCTTAAGACTCCAGGTTCATCATGAAACTGTGCCAGTGCATATAGCGTGCTGACAACCTTCCTATGATTTCAGTGGGCATTTCTCAATTACAGTAGGTGGGTTTTAAAAAAGATAATAATCAATTTAGAGTACCAGGTCATTTCCTCTTGCTCTTTCTAAAAACCCTTGTAACAGCAGTTACTTGGAAATATATAAACAGGCTGCTGGGTAAATGGTGGCTTGTTAAATTTGAGCTCATTTAAAATTGCGTCATAGTCCATAAATAGGTGTGTTGTCGTGAAAAAAGAATATTACAGACATATTGTTGATGCCAGAGACATGTAAATACATGGCAAGCCAAGAATAGAGCCCGCAGGGCTTGCTAGGTCTGGAGAGTCCTAGTGCTGCCTTGAAAGCCATGTAGATAAAGTAGGTTGTGTAAAAAAAAATACATATAAAAATACATACAATACCTGCAGTACTGTAATATGTAAAATGGCAAGCATCAACAAAAATGCTAAAGATGCAAAGCTGCCTTATTCTTTTAAGCTACTTAAATAGCTGAAAATACGTTTTTGTCAAAACTGTTACTATGATCTGAAAGAAGTACATGAGACAAAAAAAAATCAGTGAATAAAATCATCTCAAAATCAAACATTCAATCAACCTACCAACTACAACTTTTAAATATAATTTTTGTGCTAAATTTGGTAAATCCCTTTAATATTTGTGGAACATCTGGATGGAAACACTTAGATGGGTCACAAATCAAAGGAAAAGCCTGAATAAATGCTTTAAAAAACACTGAAAAATGCTTCCACACAGGTCATAAGGGGTCACCGAATGGTTTGATGAGCATAGAAATCATGTGAATCATAAGCTGTGGCCTTTGCAGTCACCCAATTTCAATCCATAAGAACAGCATGAGAGATTTTGGACCAGCATGACTGCTCTGCAATACCATTCTCAAAACACCAAATGAGGGACGGTGAATGGTGTCCATCCTTCCACTCTTAACATCTACTGCATGCAAAAGAGCATTGAAGCTCTTCTTGAGCCTGTCACCAATTGTCACCTCAATGATTTGTGACCCTTCTGTACTTCCATACACAGCACATAAAGTACATGTATGCACAGGGACAGACAGAAACCAGAACAAATGCCTTACTCTGCATCTTGTTTTGTCGCCCCCGCTGCTGGCAGGATCCATTGATTCTGTCACGCTATCATCAGTCCATTCTCTGCCTTCAGCTGGTATTTGCATGTCTTCTCTGGAGATCAGTATTTGGGGACATGAGGGAAAGAGAGAGAGAGAGAGAGAATAGATCACATGTGATTTATCTGGTGTTGGACAGCCAGCCAGTAAACCATACATGCTGAAGAGGATCAAGAGGTCACAGAGGGGAAGGTCACAACTGTATAAATACCAACACGGCAGTCTGAGACATGATTGGTGTGTGAAGAATAGAAAATGTGACTGTGTGTGCAGTACTTGTCTTTTAAAAACTGCTTTAATGTATATGGTGTATTCCCAAACCTCTCCATGAGGATGCAATGTTAACTTTTCTGCTAATCTGAGTGACCATTATCATATCATGACCACAGAGGCTTTCTATAGAGTCTGTCACCTGGCACTTTGCACTGAGGGGTTGTTGGTGTGGTTTCTGTGAGTTATGGGCAGTTGCAAAGCAATCTGGCAGCAGGGTGTTGGGGTCAGACACCTTAATGATCTGACCTGAGACCTTGGACTGTCATGTTGGCAATGGAGAGGGAAAAACAGTGGCAGTGCCAGTTAAAAGTAGGCCAGTGCAGTCTGACAGGTCATCATCACGGTATATAGAAAGATAGATGTACTGAATTGAATGCTTATCTTGGAAGTGATACGGTACAATGACTGCATATAGGGGATTAATGCAATTACTCTGGATGTGACATTTCAGTCAATCAACGCTATAATTATACTATCAGATTTAATCTGAGTGTATTCATTCATTTATTCATTAAAATCAGAATTCAGTGTATGATAATTTTCCTCAGGGTTCACTGAAACGCACAAAGTCTGGACAGAGCGAATGAAAATAATATATCGGGGCTCTGATTGGGGTTTTTGGTTATCAGACTCTTCCATTGGAAAAAAAAACGAACTGTTAAAAATGACAGAGGTAACAGTTTTGCATATTTTGGGCAGGAAATATACCAAATTTAGCAGTGGATAAGCAGCCAGCTTGCCATTTTTATCAAAGTGCTAAAAGCATTTCTTTGCCAACCACAAACTGGAAACCTCTATCAACATAACTTATACTGTTTCTTACTTTAACATACACACTGTTTTTAATTTGTTTCCAGTGTGATAATGTCTATGATTCCAACTTCATCTCACAAGTGCTGTTTAACATGTCTTTAAATCCTTTGACATCTGGCATCCCAAGCTCCTTTTCTCCCTCCGTGTCTCCCACTGTGTCCTGGCAGTCCTGCGGCTGTGAAGGTCAGCCTGTCTCTCCTAACATATGACCCTGACTGTCTGTGCTGCCTTTGGGAAAAAGAACTGCAGATGAAAGTGAGTGTATCTGCATTCGTCCCAAGCCTGACGGGACCCGTGGGGTAGGGCCAATTCTGACAAATATTTATAAATAATGTTCGGGTTCTGGTTCGGGTTCGGATTCGGGTCGGATGCGGTCTACTTGTCCTGGTGCTTCAAGTTCTTTTTTTAGGAAAAAATACAGTGTAAAGTTCTATAAAAATGATGGACCTGTGTTGGGCTACTTCTTGTTCAGTGCTGGAGTTTGTTACGTAACAAAGCATGAAAAAAACAAATAGACTATTTAATGCGATAAATATTCACATAGCTAAGGTAAGGATGGAGGACAGCAGGCAACTTTGGTCAAACAGCAGTGAAACAGCAGTTTCCTCATTTTAGTGTAGACTGTCAGATTGTATTTATGAAAGCATTCACAAAATCCTGACACGCCTATTGTTATCCAACCTACTTTACACGAAACCTGCTGCTGTCACGCAAGATTCAAAGAATACACACATAAGTATATAGATGTATATAAAAAACTATGACTAAAATAGTGCTAACTGGTACCCAGTTAAAAAGTAATAAAGTTATGAAAAGTAATCAAAAAAGTAATAAAAATACTTTTTACATTATATTTTACAGTTGAGATTTTTAATTAAGTTGAAACAAACTGTAATGGAGACAGTGTTTCAAAATTACTGCCAACATATATCTGGCCTTTTGTGCACTGCAATTTGTGAGTTCTCACTGGCCAACATACTTGTGAATATATAAAAAGCTAATATATAAAAAATGATGGATCAAAGTCAACTATAAAAAAAATAATTTAAAACAAATCACGTCACAGATGAAAAGCACATGGTATTCATTTTAATCTGATGTAGAAAAATACCAGTGAAAAAAAGCAGATATCAAAATAGAATAAAAATCAGAAATGCACTTGTACGCACAAAAACAGATATTTTTGCAAAGCATACATGGAAACTTCACTCTTAATTTTTAGTTCAAAACAAGCCAGTATAAAACTGATTACTTTTGTTCAATAATGTTCAACAAATATTGTACACTAGTGGTAGCACGGGGCAAGGCATGTGACTACTTGTAAAATAACAGTGTGAGATCCAAAGAGTGTGTAAATAGCCCAGAAATATCAGCAAATATAGCCTCTCTTAAGAGGAAATGACTGTCCTTGTGCAGGAGG
Source organism: Plectropomus leopardus (assembly GCF_026936395.1). Taxonomy (NCBI): domain Eukaryota; kingdom Metazoa; phylum Chordata; class Actinopteri; order Perciformes; family Serranidae; genus Plectropomus; species Plectropomus leopardus. Next base: position 24,394,125 of record NC_142177.1, read on the forward strand.
TGTAGAATAGCCACAAGCGAATAAATGGCATCTTAAATTAAATTAGCCTGGGAGAAGATGACACATTTGGTTGCCATGCTGCTCTGGTCCCGGGAGACCCTACGCCCAATGAAACAAATAGTTCAGTGATATCAAGTGAAGAGACAAACAGAGCCAACAGCAGTCCACAGGGACAGCCTGACTATCGGAAGGGGACCCATCTACATCTAAAGAGGATGTGCATACACCAACAGCTCCATGTTATACGTTACATGACAATCTTCCAATCTACATCCACGTTTGTATAATTAACATTAAATGTGAAAACAGTGTTGGCAAGCGTTTGATGTGAGTGGGTATTACATTTTAAAGGCATAAATACAGCACAGATAAAATACCTTCTACCTGAGCAGGCAGGCTGACCAGTATAAGCACGGACGTGAGTGATAAAAATTGCATTGCACTGCTCGACCATGACTGACACGTACCCTTCTGTTCCTCACCCTCCACTTCACCGCAGTCACATTCATGGAAAGAAACCAAAATATCAGTCAGGTAAGGGGGGAAAAAGAAGACTGTAAAGCTTTTAAATGAAAAATGAGAGCGAACGTCTGGTCCACAGAACACTTGATGTTAATAAATTCACCCACCTTGTTAGCAGCTTTTATAGTCATTAATGTATTTTTGACATCATGTTACATCGCACACTCTTTCCACGCTGCATCTTTTAATATGGAACGGTTTCACGTCAAGTAACAAACAACTTACCTACCAGCTGTGCACTAAGAGACATAACCACTGAAAAGATGTGTGAGTGCTTATTCACGTACAGCTGTTGTACGTTTCACACTAGGGCTGTAGTTGACTCAGAGTTATGCCAGTCAAGTTGACAAGTCAACAACTTGACAAGTTGTTTTGTTGTCCATATAAAGTTTTAATGTCTGAATGGGATCTGTGGGACGTTCAGTGTGATAGCAGCATTCATTAATACGTTAAACAAGCTTACGGCGCTAACAATGGATCAGAAATGCGCATCATTTTTTGCTGACACTAATATGAACAAAAGCCAGGGACTGTATTTTATTAACTTGCAGTGAGCTGTAAATTCACCTCTTCATCACCTTACAGCGCAGACTCTCTCTCCCTCTGTGCCGCTGCCTGCCTGTCCACAACTGCAAAGACTAGCATGAAAGTCAAGAGCACTCACTCCACAGAAAAATGTGTGTAGCAAAGCTGCTCCAGAGGTACACTGCATTGAAAAAAAATGACTGCTTGACCTGAAGGAAACTCAGTTGACTGATGATTCAAGTCTCCAACTTTCAAGGGGCAGCCCTCTTCCACACTATATCATACCAGCACCTCTACTCTGTAAAACAAGCTCGCTTGCAAGCATCCCTCACAATATTTACAGATACATCACTCTAACCTGAGTCATGTTTAAAAAGGAAGAAAGTGGTGTAACTCTTTAAACACCTGCAGAGCAGAGGTAGTCACGTGTGTCCTGAGCTCTAAAAGTTTAGATTAGGAAAAAAGTATATTTTTTTAATCAAAGTAGGGGGGTGGCTGGGGCAAAATGCATGACCCTCCCTTCACCATAAATAACCACATTTCACAGTTTCGGGCTATGACAAATGGTGTGATTGTGCACATTTTTAAAGAAAATATGCCTTAAAAACTCAGTTGCAAGTTGAATACAAATACAACTGCTTTCAGTTTACTGTCATCCCCATAGGCTAAATACAAATGAAAAAAAAACCTCCCTACCCAATGTTTAAAAAAGGTATCTGAAGCGCCTCCCCTGTTTTGCAGCACCCTCTGCCCTCTCATAAATAACAAACAGTTCCTAATGCCGCTCCTCTCCTTTCATTGTCTTGTTCTCTCTACCCCGGCTCTTCATTTTGGGCCCCAAGATTCTGCGAATCTCTGACCTACACTGTCAGATGGATAGCACCATTTCGGTGGGGTATCAGATGACAAGTTGACATGCGTTTTAATGAAAATAATTAATTTATCATGTAAATATATGAATTACATCATCAGTGATATAAGTCAGTAAATAGATCGTCGTGCTTGGGCCAATGTAATGGTTAACCATAGACCCTTTCATACCCTTTATATCTATATATATATATATATATATATATATATATATATATATAGCCATTGGTATACAATATTCACCAAGAGGAAACACCCCATCCCTTGTTAATATGTGGTCCATGAGTTCCAATATTAATTTGTATAACCTGAACTACAAGTTAACTGCTTCCCTCAGGTTGGATTTGATGGTCCATCTCTCAGAAACTGTCAGTAGCAGCCCGCTATATTCTCTAGAGGGTATTTGTTGATCACCGGCACCATTCTGTCATTCTACAATACAAGTGATTTACCTGAAGACAAAGACTTGAAACAATACAGTCAATGCTCATCAATCTTTCCCTCTGTCACTCTTCTGTTTCTCTAAAGAACTGTATCTACTACCATCACTTAAAATATTGCAGATATCCAAAGTTTAAAAAAGTACAGCAGATAGGGTTCAATAATGCAATTTTTTAAATAGAATAGAGGCTTCGTTAAAGAGTAAGAAAGTGGTGTAAGTATTGAAACACCTGCAGTAAGCAAAACTGCAGAAATCTCCTTGCAACAAACACAAAACTGCTTAAAAACTAAAAACAGGACTAATATTCGAATATATATTCAATGTTTATCCAATGCTAATTGCAACTGCAAATAAATATATGGGTCTTTTACGACTGGACCAGTAATATTTCCTGATACTTTCACTGTCCCAACTTTTCACTGCTTTGAATGACTGTGTTTTGCAAAAAGGCATCATGGTAGTTTTCCTGAACTTTTCTCAAGAGGGCAAAAACTGCTTACGTTGTATTGATTTCTTTTTTTTTTTTATTCCCCTTTCTCATTCTGCAGACTCTTCACTTTTTTTCTGCCCATCTGTAAGTCCTGCATTTCCTGCCAATAGATAACAGTTATCTGCACAATTATTCGCAGCGAAGTGATGATCAATAGAGCTAATATAAAATGGTTAAAGAACAAGCAGCCTGATACCCCTAAACACATTAGCATAAGTGGGTTTGAACGCAGAAGCCACCAGGATGACTATTAAATGAGATAGGTGGTGGGAGACATGGAAATGTATTTGGAGTGTGTGGCTGGTGGCATTACCACCTCCACTGCCACCTGTCAACACACACTGTACGCGCGCACACACTAACATAAACACAATCAAATGACAGAGAGAGAGAGAAAGAGAGAGAGAGAAAATGCAAGTAGCAGCACATACACATACACGCACACCAGTCAAACCACTCTGCCTCAATACCAGTTACTTTACACACAGAGCCAGCAGTGTGTGTCAGGCCCATCTGCTGAGAGAGGACAGCAAAATGAGAGGATGCAAAAGAGGGAGGAGAGGAGAGGAGGATGAGATGAAAGAGTGACAGTAATGTGTTAAGCTGGTAACCGTCACTGCTGAAAAGAGGATAAAGCTTTCTAATTGAATGTAACAGAAAACTGATAAACAAGCACATAAACAGCCTTTTGTGTTTATGTCTCACAGGTACACGCTTATGTTTGCACAACATTATAGTGCTGCAAAATCATGCATGTGAAATATATACGCACATTCTACATGTACACACCATTTGAACAGACACCTCTGGAGAGGCAGGTGCAACAAACACATCCAAACAGCGACATTAAAACGGATGTGTGCACGAGAAAAACAACAGCACCAGACAACCAGTCAGCATGGAAGAGGCATCAGTTGTCCATGTCACTTATATTAATGACATAGAAAATAATTCAAAGCATCACATATAACTTGTTAAGATAGCGGTAAGTAGAAAACTTCAAAGTAGGAAACTAGAATTACCACCTTGCAGCTGTGCAAGTTGCAGGTACAGTTTACGTCCATGTCTGAAAACGCGGATGCTTTGCACACATCTTCCCCCGGCAGCGCAGAAGATCTAAACTCAGTTTATTAGGTACACCTAGTTAAAACTAAGCAGTCTAATACCACAGTCCTGAAATAATACTATCCTCATGAAGGTTACGAAATACATTTTTTGTCAAAACTGTTTAAAAGACGTGTTTATTCAACTTTATCATTAATTTGGAGGATGTAGTTTGTGGTTCTGTTTAATTGTACTATGTTATACAAATAGATGTTTTTTGTTATTTAGCCTACCCTTACTGACATGAGTAGGGAGGACAAAATAATAGGAACACTTTTCAGCAATTCAGCGGCATCACACACTGCAGCCTCCAACACCTCTCTTAAACTGTTTTAACATAAAACTGAACATTGTTATCTTTTTGGGATTTATTTTAAGACTGTTGTATTAGACTGCATACATTTTAGTTGGAGGTACCTAGTCAGCTGGAAACCCAAAATTAGTGTCACCAATTCAGTATCTGGCCAAATGTCTCCCCTTCTGTTCCTGAGATATGATGCTGAGTCATGGCCAGGAAAGTGTTTCTGCAGAACATTATGATGTCACAGTGAAGTTGACCTTTAACCTTTTGGATACAAAAAGCCATCACTTCAGCATTATATCCTTTTAGACATCCAAGTGAAATTTTCTTATAATTAGCGTATGAATTCTTGAGTAATGGCCAAAAAAACATGTTTTGTGAGGTCACAGTGACCTTGACCTTTGACTAAATTCTAATCAGTGCATTTTTTTAGCTCAAGTGGACATTTATGGCAAAGTTAAATTTATTCTTTCAAGGGGTTCATGAGATATTGCGTTTGCAAAAATGAGATGGATGCAAGGTCAAGATGGCCTTGACCTTTGACCTATTGTCACCAAAATCTAATCAGTTCATCCTTGAGAAAATTTCCTTGGGACACTCTCGAGATATCCCATTCACAAGAATGAGACAGACGAGGTCACAGTGGCCTTAACCTTTGACCACCAAAATCTAATAAGTTCATCGTGAAGTCCAAGTGGACATTTGCATCAAATTTGGAGAAATTTCCTCAAAGTGAAATTGGCCCGGTCAAGAATGGGGCGGATGGACGGTTGGACGAACAACCCGAAAACATCATGCCTCTGCCCACAGGTAGTCTTTTATTTTATTCCCTGAAAATGTGTTATAACATTTTACCAGAGGTAAAGTAATACTTCCTAGAAAACTAAATGATGAGATTTGGATAAACTGAGAAGGACGGGTATTTTGCTTCATCGGTTGTTATTCTTACAGTGCATGCTATAATTTTTTTTTTCTGGTGTTTGAGCTTGTTTTCACTTCAGAGTATATGTGTAGTCCCTTAAAAAAAACATGTCAAAATGGAGTACCAGGTACATGGGAAATGTTCGTACTGTGAGAGGGAGTGAGGGTGTGCTGACAGGGTGAAGGGGAAAAAAGACAGGAATAGAGTTGTTTGTGAGTTTATTTTGAGCTCCATTACCTCTATTACAGATGAGTATCTGCTCTCCAACCTCTTCTAAATGCTGAGGATGCAGGTGGCCCACTGAGGAAAGCACCTATTAATCTCTCCCTGGCCATCTACCTATCTGTCTGCCCATTTATTCATCAGCTCATCTGATGACAATCCACCCTGTCTATTCTACTATTCTTCTGCCTCTCCTCCATCTTTCAGATAATCAGTCCATCAACACATCCATCTGTGCACCCATCCAGCAATTCATCTACCCATCCATCTATCTCTCCATCATTCATCCATTTGTCTATCATCCGGCCATCCATCCATCCAAACACACGTGCTTGCTTCCATCAGTTTCCAGCAGCTCCATCAAGACTGCATCTCAGTTGTTTAAAGTCCCTCATATGAATACAACCAACCGTATGTTAGACTTCCAAACAAACAGAGGAGCTTTTCGATCAATTGACGGTGCAAGTTGTAATCACTCCTGTGACTCAATAGTTCTGGAAAAATGCAAAATAAACGGGGGAAAAACAATTAAGAGCACTGATCGAAAACAATGTACAGACACTGTTCAAAGGCGCTGATTACCAAGGGAGTCTCGTCTTTGAAAACAATTACCAGTTCACAGATATATACTGTAATTGAAATGGATTAGTGTTCAAGGATTATTCTCCTGTGTCATGTATAGACAGGCAGTGATTGTGTAAAACTGTCTAGACACAGAATCTTTGCAGATTAAGGGAATAGTCTGATGTTTTGGCAAAAAAAATGTGTATGTGTCTAATAGTCTAAATATGAATCTACCACAAGCAGACGGTTGGCTAAGCTTAGCACAAAGACTGTAAACGGGGGGAACAGCTAGCGTGGCTTGTAGGCGAAAGGCGAAAGAACGAACTCTATGCCTTAAAACAGTGGCCCACAAGCCGATGGGTGACGTCAAGGTAGCTACGTCCATTTTTTTATACAGTCTATGTTACATACCCAGAGTTAAAGTTCAGCAATAAGCCATGGCCATGGTTTACAGTGATTTTTATATGGCTATGGGGCGTTGCTGGGCATGATGCTCCTTAGTCATATATGGATTAGTGACAGATCAGATCACAAAACAGCGAAACAAAGGTTGACAAACTTCTAATTGCCATTCAAGCTAATATTGTTGATAGCAGCTCTTAGTAGGGATGTAACGATGCATTGCGAGGCAGTGAAAATTGATATAAAAATATGTGAGATTCAAATTGTTGAGATTTGAAATGAACCACGATACACTTTTTGAAAAGTAGAGGGCGTAATCTACTTTTAACAGAATCATTTTCAGTCATCATTTTACTGTAATGTCATTTTGTACTTTAAAAAATTCATGAGAAAATCATATTATGAATCCTGTGTCGTGAATCATATCAAACCGTGAGCTCTTTACAAGTTGAACAAAAGAAGATGCTTTGTTTTAATGAATGCACTTTAATTGTAGGAGCTAAGCATTTGTTTAGATGATGTGTGGGTCTACCATGCTGCCAGCAGCTGTTGGGAACAACTGAATTACTGTAATTAGTCTGATTCGTTCAACATGTACTTCTTGTAATTTTAGTGTTGTATCAAACTGGGCACCACACCATAAAGTTGATCATGAAGTAAAATATCTCCAATATCATCTTGGGAAAGCTCTATGAGTTTCAGGTATTTTCAGGAAATTAAAGGTGAGAGAATTTCTGCACAAAGATTTCGGTGGGTAATATTTTTTTCAGATGACGGATTTCAAACAAAAGAGGAATTCAGACTTGGTCTACCTCTTTAGTCTGATCTCACCATCAGACACATTGTTTCTTTTATGGAGGTGACATCGCTGAAGCTTTTGACTGCTAGAAGTAAAGGTGCCACTGATGATTGGCATATCACTGCTGATACCAGCCTCTTGTTATAATGTCCCAGGTATAATGATGTCCCTTTTCTCAGCCATTAGTTACAAAGTAGGCACCTTCTTTTGTGTCTTTTACTTCATTTTCTCCTCTTTCCTTTTTGGTTTTTATGGTTCATTACGTTCAATAAAAAAAGTTGGCAAAAAAAAAAAAGCTTTGCTTTTAAAGAAAATTAAAATGAGGGTCTTCAGAAAATGGAGTAATGAAAATTGATATTGAAGATACTTGTTCCATAATCCAATGCAGTAAGCAGTGGCTCTGTATGACGTTACCCTCAGGGAAGAACTAAATATCTGTTATCTGCAAGGTTTGCTGTTTCAGACAATCAACGAATTATTGAATCGTTATTGATTCGTCCTGTGTTCTCTCAATGGAACATCTGCAATTGTCGGTGAAGGTGAACCTCACTGGTAATATTAGGAAGAGGAGAAACAAATGCAGAGGGAAGAGCTGCACATGTCATTCTCTGACACCCCTCCGGGCCAACCATTAGCAAGCAAGAGGCAATCACCATTTCATCAACGTTCACCGCACGGCCTCTCCCCCCCCTCTCTTTTATTCATGTCTTCTTCCTTTTTAGTTTTGTTTTTCCCTCTCCATTTCTCATTTTCATTCTAATTTCATCTCTTCTCGCTTTCTCTGAGCTCTTCACTCCTTCCCTCAGTTGACTGTGGTGGTGGACACATCCGTTCATCCACCTTTGTATGCGCTGGCGAATGTTGATTTGAGTGAAGAATACAACCTTGTTGTGTTAGATTGTGTGTCTACTTGTGACTACCACAGGTGTGTGTGTGTGTTTGCGAGTGTGTTGATGTTTGTGCGTGGTTACCTCAGGGTGACCTGATGCACCCTGATGGCAGTGGAGGAGAGAGTGGCGTCCAGAAGCGCCACTGTTATGGGATAATGGAGGATGTGCCTCTCGTTTCTCTCATTACAGGTCTCCATCACTCTCTTTTTCTCTCACACACCTCTTACCGATCTCCTCTCTCTCTCTCTCTCTCTCTCACACACACACACACACACACACACACACCTGTATCCTTTCCTTTCCCAGCCTCTCTGAGAGGCTTCACTCACCACCTTATCGGCTTAAACCAGCTCTGACAGTGCTGGCCCTGCTCACACACACCTTGTCTCGGGGGCACACCACATTATGAAACAATTACTCCCTTAATTGACAGTTAATTAATCTAAAGTCAATTTGACCTTGCCAGCCTAACCTTGAGATTGGGAGCCGTGGTAGTCGTGACACTGAGGCGAAGAACTGGTTTGATGGTGAGATGGGGGGAGCAGAAGAAGCAGAGAGGGGAGGAGGAAAATGATGGACTAATGTCGGCTTATCTCAACACAGGTGGAGAAATCACTTGGAGTATCTACTTGTCTTTGTGAAGATAGCCTGGTGTGTGTGTGTGTGAGTGAGAGAGAGAGAGAGTGAGAGAGAGAGTGTGTGAGTGCAACATTACACCTTATCAGACAATTGCCAGCTTATTCTGCTGAGTTGATCATTTAGGTGTTAATTACGCCTCTCATTTGAAAACTCTGCGAAGCCTCAGTGTTCATTCTCTCAGGCAACCATCTTGGCTACAGTCTGTGTTTGTGCATTAGTGTGTGTGTGTGTGTGTGTGTTTCCAGATGTCTCTACAGGTGAAGTTGCAATTACCAGAAAACTGACTTACCAGTATTTCAGTATTCAGTTGCTGTTTTTTTCTCAGTTTGTCTAAACAAGATGGTCTCCTCTGCAAATAAATCTGACCTGCATCAAACACGGCGAGAGCTGATGTTCAGTGAAGAATGTGATTAAGAGGACGTTGTAAAATTCATAAAACAATGGCTATGTCCGAAATCACATATCATGCACAACATACTCAATATTTCTATCATCACTCAACATAATTTTGTGTACATAAACAGCAGTATGTACCTTTTTTGGAAGCACTGAGCTGTAATCACCACGCCATTTCCTGAGAGTCCTCTTGTCAGTTGTAGACTCATAACTATGGTAACCCCGTCAACCTTAGCTCTACCAGCAGCTGAAAGCATAATAAACCTCTAGAGTTTCTGATTTCATCATGTCTGTTAAAGTAATGTTACCTCAGCATTGCGAGAATATGAACTTTAGGTGACCACAAGCATCTTTGTCACCAGATAATACTTATACTTTTATAGTTAGCTTTATACATTTTTGAGATATTTCAGTCCTCATTGCACTGTGGAATATTTATGCATGTGCACTGTCTAGTGTTTGCATACTGCAATATTTCAATGGAAATCGTATGCACATCACATAACACTGGTTTCATAACAAAGGTTTTGGACAAACCAAAAATATCTCACACAGCCTACAAAATAGCATCTTAGTATGGAATTTTGGACACGGCCAATATCTGCTTTGTATACCTGAATTAAAATCCAATCAAGCAGCCATGATGGCAAGGCTCAAAAAATTCCAATGATATATTTTTTTGGGTCACGCTTGGTCAGAGAAGTGCTGCTACAAATCTATAATAATTTCTCATGCTGTAATAGGTGCTGTTGTTGTACTGGAGTTCATAATATTTTAATTTTTCTTTCCCTATTAACATACATTAGAGGAGTGAATCTATACCACTACTGTCAGCAATTAATGGAGGACAATGAAAAACTTCAGCAGAGCTGTACCCGACTTAGAATTATTCCAGAATAATTGGATTTAGCTGTTCAATATGAATATTCAATGATTTGTTTGTTTTGCATACAGGGTTTTTAAGTTTGAACTGAGCTCAGCTGGACACTAACAGTGGCATTCACGCCAGAGAGTAAACACTAGATATCAAACAGAAGCCAGAGACTGCAGCGGATTAGGTTGCTGTGAGCTGCAAACTCACCAGTTTATGCAGAAGATCTCTCCTCCTCTGTGCCGCCGTCTATGCACTGCCTGCATGTCTGCAGCTCTAAAGAGCAGCATGAAAGTCAAGAGCACTCACTCCGCAACAAAATATGGGGATCACAATGTCCCCTAAAGTACAATGCACAGCACACTAATTACAAAACAAAAAAAAACTGCTGGACTTGAAGCAATCTCAGTCAACTGAGGGGTCTCCCACTGATGATACGGATCTCCGACTTTCACAGAGTAGCCCTAAACTTCGGAGAATGGCTGTTTTTGCAACAACTAGATTTTTGCAAGTGCAGAATATAAACTTGTAACTCCGTGGATAACGCTTAAATTTACCTTGTGCATTTAAAGTTAGTGAAATGTAAAAAGAAGAAGAAGAAGAAGAAGAATGTCTGTATTCCTGAACATACGCTATGAAAAATCCATTATTTTGGTACCAGTACCAAAACTCAAGTACTGTGCTGCTACTAGTATTGACTATGAAAGTAACCATTCTAACATTTAATATTCTATTTTTTATATTTAATATTCTATACTATTGCAGGGATGGCAGCAAATGTATAAACTGGATTGCTTTATGGTAAGGCTGGCTTTACAGGATTTTCTGAAGTGATTAAGGACCTTGATTTCTTAGTTATTGGATTCACTAAAAACAGACGAATCTTCTTATTTCTTCTACATAAAGTTTCTCGGAGTGAGTTTATACCTTATCATCCAGCCATGTCATACAGCTTATTGGTGGGAATAAGGGAGTAAATGCTAATAAATCATATCTAATGTTCTGTTGGCATCAGCTTGTGTGTCCCTACCATATATTAGCATAATACTGCATTTGTATTAAAAATGCACTCAGCAAATAATGTCAAGCAATTCTAGGATTACAATGACAAGGACAATTGTTTATCCAGCTTTAACTTACATGGTCATATCTGTCAAATTAAAAGTGCAACTCCTCGCCGTGCAACCCAACAGCAGTCGACAGACTCGACACTCATCAAAACAATATCAGGGCCAACCTTAACGCGAAGACCCCCATTTATGTTTAGACCCTTCACTTCACAAATGCCTACACGTTTTCTGTATCAAAATCTATGGCATGCTGGATAAATTTGTCTCCACTTTGTGTTTCTTTGACAAGACAGAGCTCCGGCTTCATGGCCGACTGAATTTGTGTGATTAAAGACGACAAGCAAAACCATCTGCTTGTCACATCCATCTGTCATCGCCCAGCGTTCGCCATCAGCCGCACATCACTCAAAAACAACAACAGCAAGTTGTGGAGAGAGAGTGAGAGAAGGAAGAAAGAGAAGGGGGGGGGGGCAAACACTGCAACACCTCAGAGAGAGAGAGAGAGAGACGGGAGGAGGGTGAGGAGAGAGGAGAGGGGCTGAAGAGACTGGGAGGTGCAAGGATGAGAGTTGGAGGGTGTGAGTGAGAGTAAATGAGAGAGTGAGGGTGAAGAGATGGAGGGAGGAGTGATGGAGAGAGGGAGAAACAGCAAGGGAAAGGAAGAGACAGATGGAGATTTTTTGCTGCCCGTCTCTGAGCCAACCTGTTGATGTTGCCCTGTTGTGCCCATGGATTGTTTTATACTCACAGAGAGCGTCCCGCCGACCTACGATCGAATCTCACCAGAGCTTTATTCCCTCTGCTCCCCGTCCATCCTCTTTTCTTCACTACTGTGTTTGTGCAAAAAAAGTACCAAAACCAGGTAGACTGCCCACTCTCTATTTACAACAATAACAAAAAACACTGACCTCTTTGCAGAGCCTAACCCCAACACCATTAACGGGGAATAGTTTGTTAATATTGTTCATATAAATAAGCATAGAGCCTTTTCTCCGTGTGCAGTAAAAGCAGTGGTTCCCAACCTTTCTCCTTAAGGAACCCCTTTTCTATCATTGAGTAAACTTACCACCTCTGACGAAGCAACATATTTTATGGATATTTCATGATAAAGTCAATGCATAACAGTACAGAACAACTGATAAACTGTACAGTTAACCCAAATAGCAGTGTTCGAAATTAACTTTTTGACTCATCGGCCAAAGTGGCTGATAAATGAAAAAAAACACCAGTCATATTTTTTTAACGGCCAAAATGGAAGATTGTCTTTTCTGTTTCACATATTTTAGTACACTGAATTTAGATAATAATGTCTTAAGTTGAATACAACCTTAAAGAAGAGGCCAGAACGAATGCTAAAGCAAAATTACTTAAATAGATTGAACAAACGATGACGATGTAGGAGGCTGATTTTACCGTCTTTGATAAAACTACGAGGCCTCTGCGTTAATATTTAATAATCCTCATAAGTACGTGCGCAACACTCGCTTGCAGCGGACCAGTGACAATGATAGTTTAGTCGGTCAGCTGATGTCCAGCATATTTTAATCATGACTATTCTGGTACAAACATTTACTAACCAGTGTGGCGATCAGAGATTTAAGCGCCAAACAGAAAATGTACCTGCATTTGGAGCTTGGCGGGTGTAAATTTCGGACCCTGCCAAATAGTGATCGCACTTTGTGTCCGACAAAGGATTTGAATTAATTTTGAGCAGATTTTCCTGTGAATAATTGTATGAGAGATGAATTTTCCTGATATTCGTGGGGAACTTTTTATATGATTCTGTGTTTGTATTACACATTGTTTTTTCATTTCTATCACTATCACACATAATTAATGGGCTTCTTTTTTGACAAATTTAGTGTTTCCTTCTTCCTGACACTCGGCCATTGTTCTGCTCGTTTTTATCTGATACTTTTCTATTGCAGGACGGGGCGTTTAAGCAGACATTGAAGGCTCTGTGAATATATATAGAAATACACAGCAACTCTAAATACCATGAAAACACCAAAAACTAAAACATCTATTCTGTTACTGTAGTTTCTTTTGAGTCAACCCCACAAACATGATTTTAAACAAGTGCACTATTCCTGTTTAAGTGACACTGAATTTGCTAAAAACTACAGTGCCTGAATAACTACTTATACTCTTTTAAAATAATTTACATTTAGGAATAATAGGAATAAATCAGCTTGGGAGCGAGGGTCTCATCAGAAAGTATTGGACAATCAGTGCGACAGACTAACACATTGTTGACAAAAACAAACTGAACTGACAATGATCATGATCCTCTCTTCTAAATCTGAAGAAAAACTAAAACCACAGCACTAGCTATAACGTGACTCTGCATTTCTCAGCAAGCTGAGTCAAGAGGCCAAATTTCCAAAGGAAGTGTCCTATTTTGTACAGAAGACATCTTGTTGTTTCAGTGTATCTCTTCTTGCTCTCCACATGATTCCTCTGTTTCATTCTTACTCCTCCTCCTCTTTCTCCCTGCTCACCTCAACAATGTCCTCTCATCCTCAGATAAAAACACAGTCAGCAAAGGGACCTTTGGGAGTTTGTGGGAAAACCAGCCCTCATCTTTCATCCTCCCATCCTGGCCCTGTTCTTACCTTCTCTTGTCCCCCCACCTCCTCCTCCTCAGGACTTTCTGTCTCCCTTTTTCCTCCTCCTCCTCCTTCTCCACCCGTTCTCTCTCTCTCCCCCAGCCACTTTCTCTCCATCCATTTTTCTCTCTCTCCCTCCCACCAACTATCTCCAGGATTATCGATTTAGCGTAGGCTGTGATTGAGTCTCACTGGGTGTAATGCAGGCCCTAAGGTGTCTTCTGAATGGAGAGCATCATGAGTTATGGACTAACTATAGTCACTCTTCCACAACACCTGAATCACAGGCAGACACGCTATCCACACACACATACGCACACACAGAAGCTGCTTTCCCCAATGCAAACCAAAACAAGGACACTCACATTGATCACAGTTACAATCGCTGACACAAACACACACAGCTGATCTAACTGCAAACATAACTTCATTTCAACTGACTTAAAGGTGCCATTTTATAACCTCTATTGCTTTTAATTTGCATTCAGATAAAACTGCATCCAGCCATGACCTCTGACATTTCATTTCTATTGCAGTAAAGGCATCACATTTCTGACATTACATCCAGGATTCAACACTATATGAAGAGCCACAGATATGAGGGGTGTACAAATGAATCTACATAACAAAGGACTCACAATAATGCCAGTGGTAGAAAAATAAATCTTTACTCACCAGTAAAATTGGAGAGGAAAGCAAGTGGTAATGTTGAGCCATCTTATGAAAGTATCCTCTCAGTCATTAGTGCACTTTGTTGCAGGTCTTTCTGAGCTCAGCAGCAGTAACCAGCAGCAACCACACCGTTCGTGCTGTGAGGCCCTGGCTCATCCATGTTCAGCGACCTTAACCTACAATGTAAGAAAAACAGTGGCGCTTAAAAAAACCTGCTGTGAGGCAAGTACATGTACTCATGAACTGGTACCATACTTTCCTTTTCATTTCATACTACTTTACATTGTACTTCTACTCAACTGCAGATCAGAGGGAATTACTGTACGTTTTACTCCTCTACAGTGCGTACAGCACAAGTTTAGTATTTTTTTTATCCAAAAAATACAATAATCTTATAAAATAAGCTGTACTGTTACAGCTCAACACTATATGAAGTAGCTTGATATGAACAAACAACATTAAAGTTCTGTACACAGTTATCTGTCAGTGATGATAATCTGACAATAAGAATTACATTACAACAGAACACTATGGAGCTGGTGCATAATGAGAACTTTAGTACAATTAATAGATTGGTTGACTGAAACTACTGTATTTTGACAATTTATTACTCATGTGAGCTGTTTGTTGCTCAAAGATGCAAAAACTTCATGTGCGTTAACTTCTCAGATGTGAATATTTGCTGGTTTCCTAATCTTCTATGCTACTAAACTGAATATCTTTTCGGGTTGAACTGCTGGTTGAACAAAACAAGCAGTTCTGTTTTGCTTGATCTTAACTCTTGATGTCAAAGAGGATGTGTAGCCTATTGTTAAAAAAAAAAAAGAAAAAGGATTTATGGACCATCAATTAATCAGTTGGGAAAGTATTAAGTGACAGTGAAAATAATTGTTAGTTGCAGCTCACTGAATTTTTCACTGAAATTATGTTTTGTGATTTCGTCATTTCATGATTGATTGATCGATTGATATTTTGCTGATAATAGGCTACTAGAATAATAATGAAAAACACTTTGAATTAAGAACGTTGACCTCTTTGACACAGAGGTATTAAATAGGGTTGTATTGGTGGGTTTAAGTCAGGGTGAAGTCAGGTAATTTGGGTAGCTATTTGGTAGATAACCATTTAAAACTCTACAGACTATCTTAAATCTTACTTTTATAACTTGTTGTCATTTTCTGCTATATTTCTATAAGGGGAGTATGTTGTAAAATAATATAGAAACTTTTGACCTTCACACACATCAAGAACCCTGACCTGATTCTGATGACATGTTCAGGTATTTTATTTATTTATTTTTTTTAATGGTTAAATCCATTTATCAGTTCAGTCATTAACTCATCAAATCATAATGTAACCTGTGGCTATTTATCAAAAAATATTGTCCAACTTTTCTGCAATGATTCCCTGTTTTCTTGCTGCCTGTTTCCTTGGTGCCATATTATCTGTAATGAATTTGCGTGTGTGTGTGTGTGTGTGTGTGTGTGTGTGTGTGTGTGAGACAATTACAGTTAATTCTGGAGTATTGTGGCAGATATAGTCTCACAGCATCATATTTAATATTTTTTAGGTGAAAAAATACAAAAACATGTTTGTAATATTAGAGGGTGGCACATGATAAAATGATTTAATGACACCTGTTAGCCCGATGCTGGTTTTACTTCAGAAAAAAATGTCCCATTTTAGTTGTTTGTTTTTTTTTAATTCCAATCTTATCTGATTTTTCTTAATCCAATTTTATCTGAGTGCATTAAGTACTTATTCAAAACCCTTTCCCATACGAAGTAAAAAGTATTCTGATTAGAAATCAAACAGTTACAAAGCAACAACCTATAATAATTTTTGTTGTTGCACCCCTGTTGTTCTAGATGTAGAGCTCTTATTACCAACAGGAAAAAACCAAAATGCCTCATGTAGTAACAACTACGGCCAATTAGAGCGAAGCCCCTTTGACTACAATTTATGTAACCTTGATATCTTCTCTTTTTGTCCTTCTTTTTCTTTCCTAAAAGCCTAACTAGGGACAGGAAACTAGCAATAACTCTAATCTTTACATGAGTAACTTCAGTTACTACAACTTTATTTGCCCCCATAAAATAAACTTTATAAATAAATAAACTTATTTGGTGAGTGGCTAACCTTATGTCCCATTTTACGTGATGTCTGAAAGTACCTGACTTCACCTACATGTTTGAGCTAACTGGGCTGCTTAAGTACTCACATTAAAATCATCCACCATATTTCTACAAAGCTGGCTGACGTATTGTAGAAGGCAGACGGTTACAGGAAAAACTATTTCAGCATCTCATCACAAATGTTCATTTTTTACCTGAACCGGAACATCACGCGGGCAGTCAGACGTCGGTGCTGACGTTAGCCGTTAATGCGCGTGTTAGCTTTAATAAACCGGGCTGGTTTTCCTCACCTGTTGCTGAGTCCTCACGTGCTGCACCACCGGGCGTCCTCGCTGCGAGTGTAGCACGAGCTTCAAGACCGAAAAGAAATCATGGATATTGTTTAGGTTAGATAACTTGTTAACTCCATTAATGCAGACACTTCCGGTCACCTGTGTGCGTGGGGATAATCGCACCCCCGTGTCGATGGTTCCGCCTCCCGACAGCCCGTCAAACCAACAACTTTGTCTTTTTCTTTTAAAGTATTGCGCAAAAGTCTTAGGCCCCCATGGACTTGTTGTTTCAGCAGAGTTGTAATGAGGATATTTATTTATTGATTTATATTAATATAATTATATGTAGGCTATATAGGATATACATTTATCTCTCTATTATAATACAAAGAATATATGGAATATGTACAATGCTATTTTGTCTCTTTTAATTTTTCTATTTTAATTAATCTGTTTTAGTTTGTGTTTTAATTATCTTTTAATTTTTTATTTTAGTATGTCTCGATTCTATTATCAGTACTAGCCTATTACTTCTGTTTTTACTGCTAATATTCTTTGATTTGTATTTTCTCTTATTGGTAGTATACAGTTGTTGTTGGGTTTTTTTTCGTTTGTTTTTTTAATTTTACTTTAAATTTTGTCTGGCCCCAGTTCAGCATTATTGTTCGGCTGTTAAAGGCTAGTTATGTTGCCTCTGCAAGAAAGCCTTCTTGTTTATGCTTTACCTTGTTTGTCAAAGCACTTTGTAAACTCTGTTTTTAAAGGTTCTGTATAAACTAAGTTATTAGTATTATTATTATTATTATTATTATGCGTTAAAACTCCCAGAAAGTCAAAACAAAATGCCTTCTTCAGACTGAAGTGAATATATTGTGTGAAACATGGAATTATAGGCCTACAATCACAACAAAATGTAGCTCAATCAATATTGGGCTTTTGAAATGTATTCAACGCAATCTGGTGTAAATGCACCAAAAGAGTAGTACTGCTAATTTCATATTGTCTGGCCAAGAGAGTTCAAGACATGCTAAGTGGAAAGGGAGGTCACATTGAATGCTTACAATTTAACCTGTTCAAGTTGCTTTATTCAGAAATATTTGTGTTTTCAGTACTGCATACATATTTCCTGTAGCTATGTTCTGATTGCATTTTAGTAAAATGACTACTCAGAAGTAAATATGTGTGATCATTATAACTTTGCTAAAATAAGATAGTTTAAGGTGGCCTTAGACTTTTGCACAGTATTCTAATTATTTTGTATCTTAATTTTGTATGATGCTTAATTGCGCCAAATTCACTTGACATTTCTGTTTGTTGTTTTTTTTGTTTTGTTTTCGTTTGTTTGGATGATTCATATCCTGGGTCTTGAACAGGGGTCTGTGACCCCTAAGTGATTCTCAGATACTGAAGTGGGTCAGCCAATTTATCGTTTAGTTAGATGTTTAATTAAAAACAAATTTCTTAAAAAATTAGAGTATGTCTTTAAATACATATTAAAATGAATCCAGCGCATTATAAGCAAAGATAAATCAGTCTTATTATAAAAAACAGAAATGTTTAATTTACAGTGCACAACTTTGATGACAGGCTAACTTTTAACCATGAATCCTTATGAAATCATGTGAGCTAGCTAAAACTATCACTGTGCAGCATCTCTGGGCTAGATAGCTAATAAGTGAACAATAATTGCAAGTGTAGTCATTGTTGTGAGTCACGGTGGATTGTTTTGTAACTTTTTGAGCAAGAGACTCTAAAAAACAAAGATGATGTAGTATTAAAAATTAATCTCGCAATAGCATTATTATTATTTAATAGGCTACAGTAGCTTAGTATTGTATTTCTGAAAAGTTAAGTTTATACGTGGCACTGTAGGCCACCAGATGTGTTCTTGTAGGCACTGTTTAATTTGCAGTTTAATTGTATGCTTTATATGTAGTAAGGAGTCATTGCTCCCTCTCCCAAAAAAACTGAAGACCCTGATGTACATCGTGGTTTCCTGTTTGTATGCCGGCAGATTCTTTTGTAACTGAGCATAAATGTAGGCTATCTACATTAAATATTGACCATACACATATGAAACTACAAGCACTTCTGGGAACACTCAGCCTGTGAAATTATTAGGAGTGGGAGCACTTAAGTTTCAAAAAAAAAAAAAAGAAAGAAAAGGTTTATTGTGAGTTTCTCCCTAAAGCACAGATGTTCTCTGCAAATTGGTGGACAAATTTTCTTTCTAACATATTGCATTCTAACAGACGTTTTAAGGGGAAATTTAATTGTATTTCCTCCTGAATATGTGCAGCACTTTCTCAAAGACTATTATAATAAAAAAAATGTGGTTTTGTGAAACAGCTACTGAAGTACATCAAGTTTAGTTGTAAAGCCAGATATACTATGCAATGTCTCAATGCATGGGCTCAAACTCTTGAAGAAGACAGAGACAGTAGGGTCTGACCTTTTTTAAAAAAGTTAATTTTTCATGGAAATACAAAAGACAGCAGCAGGGCCGCAGCACAAAATGTTGAGCCCTATGCATAAGCAGTCTCTGGGGCCCCCCCTGCCCTTCCTCTCTCCTGATCAATTTCTCTCTCTCACGTATATTGTGATTTTTATTTATTTATGTATTTTTAATAAACATTTTCTCACTTCCCTTTTTTGGGAAAAAATCTGACAGTGTACATTGGTGCTCCAGCAGCTTAAGCAGTCACTCATCTTTACCTATGTTAAAACACAAAACCTAGTGCAGTGATGGACTAAACCATTTTTCTGCTTTGAGGTGTGAGAGAGGCCTCAGAAAGCTCCCTTTTTTAAATAAAAATGTCATTCTTCACACAGATTTATTCAGCCAATTTAAATTTAGTTTTGGCACTTATTACTTAAAAATAACAAACTGCAAACAAATCAAAACTTTTCATGGTAGGCTTTGCGAGGGCCAACCTCCCATTGGGGCCCCAGGTAATGACCACATGAACTACCTGGTCTTGCTATGAATTTGTTAAAATGCACCTGCATAAACAGAATTGATTTCAGGCAGTCAGTTTGACCTGACTTCTTCACATAACATACCAAACTACCTGGGACCCCACATATTATTGATGTTAGATTGGGGGCCTGTAGAAAGTGTGCATAATTGATTAAAAGGCATTTATTTTAGCATATCGTATTTGCTGCTGATGCCTCTGAATGCATGCTCGCTTTTATCCATGCATTAACCCTCCCCTCCTCCTCAAGCATCCTCTGTGCCCCCAAAAACAAGATGCTCATTGTAATTCGCAAATCCTATTAGGATTGGCCCCAGAGTCGGCCTCTGCTTAGCAAATAAATAATGGTAATGATGATGATCCCTCATCTTGTCACTGGGGCTCTCCCCCGAGGGCCTCGCAGTGCAGGTGGAGGGATCCTCTCCTGGCCTAATTGGTTCCAACCCTGCAGTCTTCTCTCCAGCCTTTTCTCCCTCCCTCCCACTCGCTCTCTCTCTCTCTCTGGGCCTCGGGAGTCACTCGGTAAACTTGTCTTTCTCTTTATGTGTATGTGTCATCACCAGCTTAAATTTATTCTTGCACAAGCATAAAATCACACGTATACACCCGCGCTTTCTGTCCCTCTGTCCTGGTCTCCCTCTGCACACACAGGCAGACAGACCAGAAACATACACTCACAGACATCTATGTACTGTAAGGTGCTGCCAATATCTCAACATCTTACCGCTGTCTTCCCCTGCTGTGTTATTTTGGCAGCTAGTGCATATAAACACCTGAAATTGTTTAATGATGCCAGACAGGAAACCGTTTCCATCTCTTTAGCTGTCTATCTAGTCCATAACATTGACCCCTGTCCCACACTGAGTCTATCTCCAACCATCACCACATCCTTATTACAATTCCACTTAAAAAAAAAAAAGACTCACAAGACTGCAAAGTCATTTTGAATGTATGAGTAATGAAGATTAATAATCGTACAAATCAGATTAGATAATTGAATTTGGGCGCCTCAGTGAAAAATGAATGGAAATAAAAGGGGTGTTATTCTGCAACAGTTATTAAAAGAATCATGTCAAGGCTTTAATCTAATGCTTGAGAGGTTCTGTCAGGAAATATGGGATTTACACACACTCACACACATCTGTATGTCACAGACAGAGCGAGGGAGCAAAAAAAAAAAACGTTCTAAAAATAAATCTGTAAGCTTTGTGAAAGGCCCTAAAATGTTTTGTTGCTTTGAGGGCTGAGAGAAGCCCCTGGAAGAGACTTTCTGAAACATTTCTCTAAAAATCAATACCTTCTCTGCTAGGCAAAGAGGATCTCTAATATAGTTTTATGTTATTATTTTTCCTCACACATTGCTACATTTCTCAGCGGCTGGCGGAGGGGGAAGATGGATTTTCTCTTCTACTGGATGCTAAATGTGATTCTGAATGTGGTGGGTCAATGAGATGATGCAGAGCCTGCACTCTTAAAAAAGGGATGCGTCACTTTCTGGACATCCATGAGTGCAGTTTGACACCTGGCAAAGTTGTATTGCTTTTCAACGATGTGTGAACATGTGCTGCAAATTACATGTCACAGGAAGATTTCTGATATGCTTGGAAAGTAACAAGCTGTATGCCACAAACTGCACTCACTGGTGTGATACTTAACAACTCAGGAGAGGGGTATTAAGGAGCTTTTAGCTGTAAATTGATCAATTAATTTAATGCATGCTATTGACAGCCTATTTATAATATTTGCATTTGATTATATGGACAGGAAATCACTTGAACACTTTAGAAATATGGGCTCTATTATGTTTTCTAGAGGCTAAATTAATCTTTCAAGCAGCTCTGCCAGCACTTATTTAAAAACGCCTCATTATTCATAAACACTGAAAATGATTTCTTCCCTCTTGCAGACCTGTGATCCTCTGGCCTGGACAGACTGCACATGAGCGTCGTAACTGTTATTCACAACAAACACACACTGGGCCCCTATGGTGCATAAAGTTGGGTCTGTGGGAATTTCAGTGCAATTTGCGCAATATCTGGTGCAACAGGGACCTCTGTTGGAAGAAATTATTATTACATGATACACTTGGTCTCAGCGCTGGCCTTCACCTGCTAAATGTCACTAAAATTAACAGATCTGCAAAGAAACACACAATAACTTCAAACAGTGGCAAAACAAACAAAAAGAAAAAAAATACAAGATGACCCCAAAAAAACCTCACAATGTTACCACAAAATGACACAAAATGGCAGAAAAAAACACAAACACAAAATGACCACAAAGACATGCAAAGAAACTGCAAAAAGAAGACACAACATAACTGCAAGAGGGGTAAAACAACAACAAAGACTAAAAAAGACAAAAAAAAACACAAGATGACTACAAAAAGACCAAAAAAAAGCCCCTCAAAATGACAGCAAAGAGATGCAAAACAACAATTAAATTAGAGAAAACCACACCCAAGTGACTTTAGCAGTAGTGATGGGGCCTTTTGCATATGATCTTTGCCCACGGGCCCATATATCTCAGTAAAACACACAGTGTAACATACTGTATTTGATGCTAAATTTATTAGTTTTACACATTAAGCTTCTTCATTTTTTATCTTTAGTTTACATTTTGTACTTCTCCCTTTTTTTTTTCTTTTTTGTTTTTCATTGCATATTGCAGATTTTAAAAATTCCAGCGATGCACACGCCTGTTGCACATGACGAAATATTTAGCGAAACATTTGTGGAACTAGTAAAGCATTTTCTGATATCCTAAAAGTCCTGAAATATGACTGATTGTTGTGAAAAAGCTGTTTTAAGGACTCTGTATTCAAAGTTAAAATGTTTAATCTGCCCAAACATCTTTCCAGCAGAGGTCAAATGACATCTCCCTTGCTTGTCTTTGTTACATAATTTACTTGCATCTTTGTCGTTGTGAAAACTGATCTTGTCAGATCATTTGTGACCTAGGAAACAGCAGCAGATAAAACAATCTCAACTTCCAAGCTCCAGTCGTGGCCGTTGCCATGGAAACGTGCATGCATAAACTTTCTCCAAAACTGTCTCCAAGGTCCAGAATTAAACTGATAATTTCAACTTTGAAGCCAACCAAAAAAGCTGTTAAAAATGTATAGGTTCCCTGAAGCAAACATGGATGAAAAGATGGCGTGGTGCTCAGATGCAACTTAAGTGTGTTTCCATGGCAATGGAGTAAAATTGCTTTTCAGGGCCAACTGTTAATATTTTTATATATTATTTAGGTAGAGGTTATCAATGGGCCTGTTTTACATTTTACTTTCTAATTTTATTTGATTTAAACAGAACAGTGTGCAAGATTTCGGGTAATGTAGTGCCATCTTGTGGTGAAAATTGCAGATTGCAACCAGCTGAAATGTCTCCTATTTAGGATACCATCAGTGTTCATTCTTCAGGTTTTTACTTGGAGCCATATTACCCAGAAAGGCCTCTCCCTTTTCAAAACAAATGGACCAGGTTTAAAAAAAAAAAAACAAAAACAAAAACACAGAATAAAGCAGTTTCATATTACAAATCAGTGTTTCTGCTCAGCACATCACAGGCGGCCTGCTTACCCAGCACCCGCAAATGTTTGCTCACCTTTTCTTTCTGATGTGTGCTCACGTTACTTCAGATCCAGACATTCAAAGGGTTTTTACCAGGAGCCAAATTATCTGCAGAGGTCTACTTCTCTCCAGAACAAACAGACCTGGTTATTCAAACCTGTAAAAACATTGAATCAAACAGTTTAATCTTACAGATCATTGTTTCTCTGATGCTGTTTGGCACATAAAATGTGGGCTGCAAGCTTAGTATCTGTTTATGTCTGCTCACCTTTTTTCTCCGATAACATTAGATGCAGAATGTTTTCACTGGGGGCTGAATTATACACAGAGGTTTCTGCCATTATTCCCCAAAATCTGACACACTGGGCCTTTAATCCTAACAAATAAATACAACCAAAAGTTTACCTGTGTTGTACACCAAAGTTTGGCTCATTGGCTGTCCCCAGTAAAAATGAAATTCTCTTGAACTGAAAAGATTCATTGCCACAGCATCATAGCCTCCATGCCCTCGCCATCTCACCACTGCACTCACACACACACACACACACACACATAAAATAATCCACCCACTCAAATCCACAAACATTTCGGCACCCCTCCTCCATCGTGTCTGTCTGGAGTGGCAGGGTCAGGAGGTTGGGGATGACAACATGGCAGCTGTGATATCTTCCAATGCCGTCCCCTCGGTCCAGAGCGGCGTGAAGTAGAGGCTGTTTCCCAGGAGGAAGTGACCCGTGTCTGAAGGGGTGCTCTTTTGTCCAATCAGAGGACCGTTGAAGCCTGGCAGCGCTACCTGCTCGGTCCGCTCTGCTCCTTTTCCCCCTGACAGACAACAGAGGAGGAAGGAGGCATGACCAGGCAGCTCATCATCTGCATCCAGAGTGAGAAGGAGAGGAAACCAGAGAGAGAAAGACGAAGATCTATACTAGAATAGTGACAGAGCAAAAGTATAGGAAAAGATTTATTGTATTAGCTAGAAATAGTGCCTCGTGGTTGTATGCATCCATGAACCAGTCAAGTTGCAGTTACAGTTTACATCCATGTCTGCGAAAACATGGATGCTTCACGCACATCTTCCCCCTCGGCAGCACAGAAGATCTATACAGCTAGCATAGTTTCAAGGTGGGCACCAAAGATTAGTGTCACCAAATGTCCAAATGACCAAATGTCTCCCCTTCTGTTCCTGAGATATAGTTAAGGTCAGAAAAGTGTTTGTACATAACATTATGATGTCACCTTTTGGATATAAAGTCTCATCACTTCATCATTGTATCTTATTGGACATTTGTGTGAAATTTTGTCATAATTATAAGATGAATTCTTGCATTATGGCCAAAAACATTTCTTTGTGGGGACACAGTGACCTTTCATCTTTGACCACCAAATTCTAACCAGTTCATTATAGAGTCCAAGTGCATCTTTGTAACAGATGTTAAGAAATTCAGAAATTCCTTCAAGCGGACATTTGTGCCAAATTTAAAGAGATTCCATCAAGGTGTACTTGAGATAACGCGCTCATGAGAATGGGACGGACAGATGTACGGATGTTTGGACTTAGGTACATGCAGACAGCTGGGCGGACAACTCAAACTTAATGCCTCTGGCCGTGGCTATCAACAGCACCGAGGCATAACAATCAAAAGACAGGATGGAAAGGTAAAAAAAAAAGGTATGAAAAGGTGCATGGAAAAAGAAACCAAAGTAAATCTGTGTCTGTCTCTCGGTCTGTCCATCTGTCTTGGTGTCATGTTATTCAGGCCTGTAGTCTCCAGAGGAATGTTCTCTCAGACCTACAGATGCCATTCCCTGCATACCTGATCTCTGAGCTGTCCCTTTGCATAGTGAACCATCCCCACGGTGTTTCTTATGGATAATTACACTGCACTCAGGGTAGCTACAGAAAATAGCTCCACATCCTTTTGAAGTTCTGGAAATGCCTCTTTCTCATTTGACAATATCATTTTGTTCCCCCACATGCGAGGAAATAAAAGCATTCTTCTATTCACTATACGAATGACTCCAGTAACTAGCTGCTCACAAATTCAACAGATTCACCTCTTTTTTCAGTTTCTATGACACCTCCTTTACACACCCATACGTCTGTATAATAAAACACTGAAATAATATTAATTATTCCCACTGCTAACATGATAACTGATGAGAAAGATGCACACATGTGCTGAAAAAGTGTATGGGAGCTGCAGTATAAGTAATAGGCTACATTTGTGCCTTATGGACGATTGAAAAATACATATTGTTAATCCTGAGTTATCTACGTGTCAAATGTGCTGCCAAAGTATTTTCCCTCCTAAAACACCTGTGTCTCCAGTTTGCAGAACGTTGGCAAAACAGGCAATATGAGACACTGGTCAATGAGATGTTAGATACATTTTCTTACATAACATAGCTTCTTTCTGACAAGTGGAAAGAAAACAGGATTTTGTGCCAGGCTATAAATATGTTTATTGCTGCTGTAAAGTTGGGTATTTTGACACAGGGGTCTATGAGGATTTACACTGTTTTGGAGCCAGCCTCAAGTGGCCACTAGAGAAACTGCATTTTTTTGGAAATTTTGCATTAGCTTCATCCTTCAGCTCTGGAGTTTGCTGCTTGATAAATTCATCCCAGTAAATTCTGCACACAGGCTTTATAAGGTCATGAGTGACCTTATAAAACCAATGTCTGCTGATATCAAAGTGGTATCAAATGTTTTTGTTGCTTTGGACCAATAACAAGCCTGTCAGCCACAGCAGGTGATGAAACTGGGGAGGAAGCTGGCCACAGGTTTGACGTCAGCCTGGTCCTTCTCAGATCTCCTGCAGCAGGTTGGCGGGGAAGAAGCCAAGCTTTCGTCCTGTACTGACCTTCAGGTAGCCGTTTACCTCCTCACCTTTCTTCACTACAATCTGAGGACACACAAAACACACATTTTAGACTGAAAATGTTTTTAAATGTTTTCAAATTGTATGCTTGTTGTTCTCCTACATGCTTGTCTTGGTCCTCAAAAACAAATATATATACAAAGCACACAACAAATTAGAGCAGAAGGTAGTCTAAAATTCAACGTTTGAGAGTGTGCTACGGCAAATTCATTAATGCATAACTTTGGCAAGAGAGAAAAGAAATGTGCATGTAAAAAAAAATTGGAGGCAGTGAGAGTAAATGTTTCACTATGCATGTGCAAAATGAACTATTTCAACAATCTCACACATTGTGAAAAAGAATTAACCATATCAGCCAGATTTATGTTTGCTAAACTGAGAGAGCAGATTTTGAAATGTGCAAAAAAAAAAAATCTGGATTTAACATTGAACTCTTAAATGAATACTTCATCCCAAAATTACCATCTGTACATCAATTCCTCATCAAACTACGTTGAATTTGTGAGGAAAACTTTGTTTTTTCCTCTGTTTTTGCCTACACAATTAACAAAGAATCCCCTAAAAGCAATAATTCTTCATGAACATATATACTTCCCACAGACATTTCCTTTTGCTAAAATGTTACAATTAAAAAGAACCCCTCAAAAAACATCAGAAGTCTGCTCAAGCAGAGCTTGTGCACACATGCCCAGACACACTCAGGGTGCATTGTATCAAGGTGTGGTAGGACCCAAGTGCAGCACAACAGAGCAGGTGAGTAGTTGGTAATGACCTTTAGAGGTGCAGAGGTGGAAAACACCCAACCTTGGCACCACGTGGTGGTAATATAATAAGACAGTGTAACAGATAGCACTGCAAGCTGCTGAATAGTTCTCACGTCTTCACGAGAAGAACAAGAATTTAAAGTTAATGTTCAGGTTAATTTACAGTGAGGGTTAAATTTAAACAGCTGTGAGGTTCAACATTCAGGTTACATAGTAGTCACTGAACATAAATCAGTAACACCGCAACATCTGTCTCTTCTTGTCAGCATGACGCATGCCTGTGTGTGGGTTTCTATTCATCTCTTTTACTGCCGTCATGTCAACACACATGATGGCTGTATTTATATGAATAACTGTGCCATGTTAAGTTCATTGAACTGGAAAACAGCATGTGTTTTCTTTTGATTCCCCTTTTGAAACATCTGGTCAAAAGAACTCCATAATTACTGTGTTTGTAATTTTTTGCCCTGCTCCTCTGGATTAGTTTTTTAATAATTAAGGTGTATGAAGCTTTAACAGTCTACAGTGTGTGGACGACAGTGGATTAGGTTTGGCTTTTATTAAGCAAAAAATCTACAGAGAATTGATTTGAGAACTGGTGAAATGGTGCTTCAGGTTGCATGTTGATGTGGACGCACTTCTTGTGTTTCTGTGTAAAGCATACAGTGTGTGTGTGTGTGTGTGTGTGTGTGTGTGTGTATGTGTGTGTGTGCGCGAGTGCATTTCTGTAGCTAAGAGGATCAACTGTCCTCACAACCACAGAAATAAACACAACAACATATTTTAAGTTCATTTATGGGTAGGCATACTGTTTGGAAAGTAGACTGGGAATAGATTTATTTATAGTGGAGGCATTTATGGTTTACATACTTGTGCATCTGCATTATAATGTTTTTAGTGTGTGTGTGTGTGTGTGTGTGTGTGTGTGTGTGTGCGTGTGCTAACCTGGTCCTTCTTCAGAGTGATTTGGCCCATCTCTCTGTTGCCAACGAAGGAGCGTGTCACCTTGTAGACTCTCTCTCCTGCTCGCACTCGGATGATGTAGTTAGCAGGTATGAAGCCCGTTCTCTCGCCGATCTTCCCCTGGTGGAGCCAAAGCTTAATCTTTGAATTTGAAGCTCACCTCTGAAGAACAGTTTCCAACTTGCAAAGCTTCGCCCAAAGTCTCATGGTTTACATTTTTTTGTCAGTGATAGTTGATTGTTGTTATGACTACATAAATACACACAATGCTTAAAAGTAATTGTCTTTGAAGTAAATGAACCCATAACCCAGTCACCAGATTTTAGCATTGCACATTTCTGCAAACCGCTGATATGTTATATTTGTACATGTCATATGTAGAAAATACCTTTAAACTTTTTTCTTTGTTTCTTTAACTGTCAGTTTTCAGTTTTAAGTTGTGGCAATGCTGTGGTTGTCCACTTGGATAGCACAAGCGTCATAGTGGGGGGAAAAGTAGGACTGACTCAGGGTCCTGATGGGAGGGGGCCCTCAAAAATGTTTGTTTGCAAACCAGTCAAATTGCAGTTACAGTTAACATCCATGACTGTGAAAACGAAATGGATGGAAAACGAAATGGATGCTTCACACACATCTTCTCGCCAGCAGCACAAAAGATCCATATAATAAGCACAGTTTCAAGGTGGGGACCCAGGGATCTTGAGGTCTGGCCAAAAATGTGCTTTATGAAGTCACTGTGACCTTGACTTTCGGCCTTTAACCACCAGATTGAAATCAGGTCATGTTTCAGGTCAAGTGAAAATTTGTGCCAAATATTGAGAAATTGTGTTCACAAAAATGAAACAAATGCAAGGTCAGCATGACCTTGACCTTTGCCCACCAAAATCTAAGCAGCTCAGCATTGGGTTCAAGTAAATGTTTGTGCCAAATATTAAGAAATACCCTCAAGGTGTTCTTGAGATATCTCGTTCACAAGAATGAAACTGAGGAAGTCACAGTGACGTTCACCTCTGACCACCAAAATCGAATCAGTTCATCCCTGAGTCCAAGTGAAAGTTTGTGTCAAATTTGAACAGAGTCCCACAAGGCATTCTTAAGATATCGTGTTCACAAGAATGGGACGAACTCACAGATGAACGGACATACCCAAAAAAAAAAAATGGCTCCGGCCTAAGCTATCGGTGACATGGAGGTATTATAAAAATTGGCTGTAAAAAATTGCTTGAGAGACTTAACATTATCAATGAAAAAAGTGGAGACTCTGAGGCTCCTTTCATCCCTTACTAAAGGATACAAAGTGGTTTAGTCAAGACAGAAAGAGAATATATCTTTAAACGCTGCTAGAACAGAGTAAGTGACTACTTATGCTGCTAGAGCACGACTGTAGTCACAGAGACCGATGTGTCCTGGTGATTTATTTTAAATAACCACTCTTGTTGTTTGTTGGTCTTAAACAGAGGTCTACTGCTGTCTGCTGCTTGGCAGCTGTCTTGCTGAAGTGTCATGCCTCTCACTACCCTCTCCACCGCCTGATGAGAAATTCAGCTCATGAACATGTAATCTGAAGTACATCACTTTATAAATGGTGACATAATAGGTATGAAATGGACAAATGTAACATACCTGTGGTTTGAGGAAATGCACAATGCTAAAAATGCTGAAAGGTGCACATGAATGTACCATAAATTCTTGCAGCTCAAACCCCAAAAAATCCCAAATTATGACCAAAATCTACTTAATTGAGCCTCAAGTTCATCTGGATGTCTATCTGTAAAAATGTAATAACTTTTGGAGAGCAGTAAGGATTGAAAACATCAGCTTGGCATCTCCATGACTAACATAAGAAAACAGATCTAGGACTCACCCTCCACCATTCTTCATTGGAGTCATCTATCACTGTGATACGGTCACCAGCACTTGGAAACAAACAGGATATTAAATATTTAAATCTTGAATAATGATGCAAAAAGGTATGTTTGGTGTGAATAAGACAGTCAGGAAGAAAGTATGCAGGAAAAACTGAAAGATTTGGAAATGCTCTGAGAGAGGGACTCACTGAACATCCAGATCATCTTTCTCGATGGCTTTGAAGCGGTACAGAGCCAGGTAGTAGTGAGACTGACTGAACACGCCAATCTTCCCCGGCTGAAGCTTTTTACTCTGCTGAACACAAACAAAGAAAAGCACATTGCTGATGTGACATTGCCAAACAACCCTTTAAAATCTCAGAAAATTGTCTTGATTTCTTTCAGAACTCTTTCAAGAACTGCACTGAGCAATGAAGGAAGAAATTACCCCAAAAATTTGCAAGAAATTTGTAAAAAGTACAGGAAAACTACCCCCAAAAAGTTAAAACAAACCAAAAAATTAAAAAGAAAAAGGAAAGGGAAACAAGACTTTGAAAAAGTGCTAATAAAATGACATGATAATTATAAATATTTTTTCCTTAGCTTTTGTTTTTTTTTTTTCTTCTTTCCCTCACAAAAAAGAAAAAAAAAATCTGGAAGCTATCTTCATGTAATGAAACGTACTATGGACTACTGTGCATCTTGTTGCAAAGGTGTCATATAATCCCATGAGGGATCGGCCAGTAGGTGGAATGACACTAAAATAAAAGCCTTTATTTATTCATTCATTCATTCATTCAACACTTACAAAGTCATTGCCTTTTTTCCGATGTTTTGGAAAAAATTGCACCAATATGCTCAGGGTTCAGCGGGTTAAGAAACATCTTTGTAATATTTAGTTTTCATTGTTATTATCAAATTTCTGACCTTTTCATCAGCAGGAGCCTTGTCTCCTTTTTTGTCTGCTTCTGTGTTTGCTGGCAGACAACAACAACAAAAACAAGAAAAGCAAACAAATAAATAATTCACTTTCAGGTGCTGTGTTTACATGTTTGTAAAGGATATCTGATGTTATTTCTGCTTTTGTTTTAAACAAACAGAAAAGCGTTGATAGGTGCTGAATCAAAAGACAAACTGAAAATAAAAGTCAGACAAAAGATCTGCATATCGTTATGATGACTCTCAGAAATTTAATCTAACAGAGCAACAAGTTAACTACCAAAACATTTTGACAGCTGCTAAGAAACACACTTACTTCCTTCACCTCCTTCATCATCTGGTTTGGGCTGCGACTCATCTTCATCCATCATCATCATCATCATCTGAACAATTTAAGATTAACAGTACATAAAAAAATATATAGAACTGTCTGCAACACCTTTTATAACTGAATTAGGCTTTCAGAATCAGATTAAACAAAAACATAATACATAAAAAACCGTTTAGTAAAACTAATGTACTGTAACACTAAATACAGTAAAACCATTCTGCTAACAAACCCAGTAACCTACAGTCTAACCTAAAGCCTACAGTTAACTGTACGTCAGAGTCTCATGACATAGATGACAATGCTTTAAATCATTAAATTACTGCATCGTTTACACAGACAGTTTTGTGGTGTATAAAGTGTTATTAGGGCTTTCATACTCACATTCTTCTTGTCCTCAGACCCTTTTTTACGCTCCTTGTTGGCCATGATCACACCGATACGCAGAGTCTCAAACACAGGGTCAGTGCGGTTTGACTGAGCTGCCAATCAAATGTCATCAGTCAATACACACTCAGAGAAAATATGGATGCAGGTGAGTGAGAACATATGGGCAGTTGTAACAAGAGGTGTTTAAATACCTTATTTAATAATAAGATAAAGAATCGGAACATGTATACAGTGTCTTGTCAAAATAAACTTCCATGTTCACAGGAAATGTAAGTTTCAGCACTAAAACTCCTTGGGGCTTGGTCTTGGAAAAGATCATGATTTAGGTTAAAATATCATTGCCTTTTGGTTTCACCCAGAACACAAACGACAGTCTCCTGGGTGAAAGTCATGTGTTTGTTTTATCCATCCATCCACCCTGACCTCCTGCCTTTATGAACTTTCTGCTATGCCAGTTGTTTTGAGTGTCTAATATTCCTGTGAATGGGTTTGAATTGGAGTTAGGTGAAAGAAGGGCTGCATAAACACATTAATCTCAATGCAATTAAGGTCCGTACAAAAAGCTTTATTTTTGTTTTTATTTTTAAATGGGTTTTAATGGGTACCCATGAGTCTCCCCCTTTACAGACAAGCCCACATAATGCTAATCCTATGCAGTTTTTTGCTGCCATTTAATTTCTGATCAAGATAATCTGGTATTGCTTCACCTTGTCATTAACTTATTATTATTCAGAATTATTGAATTAAAACATGCAGTTACAAAATGTGATTAATCGCGAATAACTATTGAAATTCTGCGATTAATCATGATTGTACAAGTTAATCATTTGTCAGCCATAGTAAACAGACACTCATAAAGATGCTAAATGATGCCTTGTCTGTCAATATTAGATGCAGAGGGGTGTGACAAAATGTAGTTATTTGTCAACCTGGCAATGAAGTGTACACGAGAAGGACTCACAGAAGGGCAGCAGCTGTGAGACTGTGGCGTTCTGCTGGCTGCTGTAGAGGGGTGAACTGTAGGCTCTTCTGAATCCTGGAGGCTAAATTTGGAGAAGAGAGGAGAGACAAAATATCTGGAAAAAAAGTTCTGTTGTGTATTTCTTATTTCAAAGCCAGTACTCGACAACATTGAACTCACAATTTTGCCAAAACATCTCTGGAACTCCACATAGGACTGACACTGGTGGTGGATGCTGGTTTTGCAGTTCTTACATCGCAACGCAAACTTATTGTTTACTGAGGAGAGAACAAAAATAAAGCAGAATTTAAAAGCTTACTCTGGAGTTCACTTATTTTGTCATGGGGTAAACAAGAGGGATGGACGTACACACTATCATGCGTGCGCAGACATCACAAAACTTTGGTTTTTTGCAGTAGTGGTCCTTGAACTTGTGAGGTCTGTCGTTGACTGGTTTGACTGGTTCTGGAGGGGCTGGTTCCTCTTTGTCTTCCACCTCCACCTCCTCATCGTAGATGAAATACACCTAGAGACAGAAGAGGACAGAGGTTCAAAATCACTAAGGAGCCGAATAAAAGTGGATCGGGACACAGTGGTGGACAGTAACGAAATACATCTTTACTGCCTCACCAGCTTAAGATGGTTAAGATGGTATGGTTGACCAGCTTGTTTGACCAGTTTTAGGTATGTTTTTGAATAATTATTGATGGTTTAGCAGGTCATGCCAGCTTGTGATGGTCACTCTAGCTGATACATCTATTGAAGTTCTGAGACTGAAACCAAATCAATGTCCTTGAGTGTGGAGAAATAGTAGTATCAT
The DNA here is from genome assembly GCF_026936395.1 of Plectropomus leopardus. Classification (NCBI taxonomy): domain Eukaryota; kingdom Metazoa; phylum Chordata; class Actinopteri; order Perciformes; family Serranidae; genus Plectropomus; species Plectropomus leopardus. Next base: position 24,427,285 of record NC_142177.1, read on the forward strand.
TAGAGGAAGGTATGAAAAGCAAAGAGCATAAGTCAGTTAAATCTACTGTCATGTGTTAAGCATAAAGATAAATGATAATAACATGTCATGCTGGTGGCCCATCCAGCTAAACCATAAAGACCAGCAGGACCTGAGTCAAGATCATCAAAGATCATCTTAGACCAGCTAAAATCAACTAAAACCAGCTACCAGCATGAGCTGGTTTTGAGCCCTACTACTGTATTTAAGTACAGTTTTTAAGTACTACTTGATTGTACTTGAGTATTATTTTTTGGGAAATGTATTACTTTGATTTAACTTCATTTGAAAGACAAATATTACTCTTTTGAATCCCCTACATTTCTAGGACGGCTATTGTTACTGGTAACATTTGTTTTTAAAGTCTGCAGATGATTTTTTGGGAAAATGCAAAACTTCATAAATTGTGATAATGCAGTTCTGCGTGTTGTTTGAGGTCTGTGAACATTTGCTTGATTCCAGATGAATAATTTAAACAAAGTTTTCTATTATTATTGTAGCTGCAGTTTTTGTGACTTATATTTATATACTTATATGCTAATATTTTTACTCAGTGTTTTGCCTTCAGTTGTGGATTCACCAGTATTTTTTTTTTTTTTTTTTTAAGTTTGAGTATTGATTTTAAAAAGCAAGTACTCCAGTACTTAAAACACTGCATTTGGCTGCTCATTACTGCATAGAGGATGGGTAAGATGCAGAAGACAATTTTTTTTATATATATATATTATTATTTTTGGGGGCTTTTATTGCCTTTAAATGATAGGACAGTGTGAGCGTGAAAGGGGTAGAGAGAGAGGGGGAGACATGCAGCAAAGGGCATATAAAAGACTCGAACCTGTGGCCGCTGCAGCAAGGACACGTCCTCTGCACATGGGGCGCTGCTCTATCCACTGAGCCACCAGGTGCCCCATGCAGAAGACAAATTTTAGGGTACAATATACATGTGACAGTAAATAATTCTGCTTCTTTTAATACTTGGATTCAGCGACCTTCACTTGTATTGGAGTATCTTTACTTTAACTCAAGTAAAGTTGTGTACTTTGTCCAGCACAGGTCATAAATGTGCAGTATTCAACTGTTAGAAAGACAAAACATGAAAGACATAGACTGAGATTGTAACAGACGATAAAAGCCTAATTGAGAAAAATATGAGGCAATTTTTCAATTTTATCTGCTAGTATCTTTTCAATCAGGCAAAACAAACTAAATAAATCCTCCTTAATGATTCAGTTTTGTTATTCCATTGAATTGTTCTCTTTTTGTTTGTTTGCCTCATTTAACCCAAACAGTTCCAGTCTCCTGCACCACCCACAGCCTGACAGATTTATACGAGAACGATGCTATTAATACTGAACCACATGCGGTCTGAGTCATATGGAGTCCGTCTGGTGGGCCTGTTCACACAAACTGTATCAAATCAGCCAGAGACAGATCAATGAATAATGACTTCAAACACACACACGTGTCCACACTAGTGTACGTCACCTTTTTTTCCCCCCAGTTTTTATTTCACTCATATTCAAAACATAAATTGAGTTTAGAAGTTAAATCTGCATGGTACTGGGAGGTTTTCCACATTCTTTTGTAGGCACACACACGCACACACACACAAACACACACACACAAACACACACACACACACAAAAAACACCTCAATCCACAGGTGGGATAGACTGAAAGGGCTTAGATCTCAAAATAGCATTCAACAGAGACCGACAGAATTCCCAACTGAACGCAACATAGCTTGACATTGCTACTTCTAAATATACAACGAGATGTCACACACACATTCAAAGATTTGTACACACACACACACACTCAGAGGGACGCCTGACAGACTGAACTGGCTCCGACTCTCCATCACTGGCAGGATTAGAGGCGTCCTGTGGCCGCCAGGCTGTGGATTTACACTACAATAACTGATAATACCAGAGACAGTTCACACACTGCAGCACCATCACTCTGCAACTCTATTTAGCTGTCAGGTTTCCTAAACAAACACACCACAACATCTCTGTTTATTTGGTAGTTTAGAGACGAAGTGTCCAAACCCACTCTGGCAATCTTTCACAAGTCATGAGATTAGAAAAAACAAGGGTGATAACTTAACTTCATGTTAACAAGAAGTTAGGCTGAGGAAACATAAATTAATGTACATTAAAGGGCCAGTTCATCCTTATTCCGCCACTGTTACCTTACGACTCAGATAGTTCTGGTCTTGTCTATTCACACATTTACCAAAATGCTGAAAAGTGAATTTTGGACTAAAATGTGAAAAAATACATATTCTTCTTCATTCTTCCTCTTACCTGTAGTGCTATTTATCAGTCTAGATGGTTTGGGTGTGAGATTCACACTGATGCATTTATATGATAAGTCCATGTCATGTCTTTAAATTTTGCGGATGGGGTCGCCATCTTGTGAGGACCATGACATGTCATTGTTTCTGCTATGATGGTAAGGATATTCAGAAAAATAACTCATCATGAAAAACAACATTGAATCCATATGGCTTGACAGCCCAAAGAAGGATTAGACTACACTACCTCCACTCACTGAGTGCATACACTTTGGAAATGGACATAAAAAGGGGTCGTAACGCAACATGGTGCCCCTCTGTGATGGACGTTCACGTTCTCTGAAGGACGACAGGTAAGAGGAAAAAACATGTATTTTTGATTTTGAGCTGAACTTTTCCTTTAAGAGGGCTCCAGTGTAAGAGGAAAACTTTATCCACAAAATGACTATTTATACCTTGTAACCTTGAATTTAAGAAAACATTTTTTTTCTAGCATGGAAAAACATACTGAAAATATATTGATTTTTAGATTCATTGGGGATCACATGTAACATGAGTCAAACTTTACCAAATTGTTTTGATGCCAATTTCTACTTCTACTCCACATCACACATTTTCCACACATTTTTTTTTTTTAACCAAACTAGATTTATCTGAATGCTTTAGTTACTTTGCAAATTTTTTTTTGCATAAAAACATTTCCAAACAGTTAATACATGTACAGCTCTAAATAATTTTGAGGTTCTTCTGGGATGTCTTTTTTTTAAGTCAGAGTTTTAGGTGGGTTTTTCTTTCAATAATTTTGAGGGGTTTGGGGCATTTTTTCTGTTTTTATAACCGAGTTGTTTGGGGGGGGGTTAAATTAAAATCATTTTGAGGGTTTTCATGTGTGTTTTTTTCTGTTGTTTTTGTTCTTCTTGTGTTTGTCTTTTTTGGATTTTTTTTTTAAATTGGGTTCTTTAACTTTCAATACTTATACAACATTATACTGATTATACGTACTTACCTTTACTTAGGAAACATTTTCAATGAAGGACTTTCACTTGTATCATTTTCAGAGTCTGGTATTAGTTCTTTTACTTAGGTATCTTACACTTCATCCTCCACTGTTGGTAAGTACTGAGCATATGACTTGATAATGGTGATCACACGAGTTGTGTTAGAGTTTGTAAACTGAGGTTTTAATTGTAGTTTTACTGCTATTAAACATGGCCCACGATCAATCAATAAAGCAACATGTTTCTCCATGAATTCAAGGTAACACTGCAAGACTAACTGATATACTAATGGTCATTTTGTGGGTGAAGTATGATAATACATTCGCTAAGTTTTTTGGTTGTGTTGCTGCTGTCTACATTTCTCCTGATGCAAATTCAAAAAATACATTATTGGTATACGCATGTTGACATGTTTTTGTTTTGTTTTTCTTGTGTACCATAAGTACATGGTTCGCACCTGTGAAGCCCTGTGTTGTACAACGACAATAACCTTGAAGCAACATGTATAAATCATAGGAGACAGGGAAAGAACATTTTTTAGCTTGCTACATGAAGTCCATTTAAACATTTGTTATGATGTTGGACCTTCTTTTCTTGATTAGGGGTGCAAACAATTAGAATAAACCTGGCATTGATTATGTTTGCAGTCTCTTTTTATGCATCGCCAATATCTCCATATCTCCAGTGTCTGCTGTTGCTAATGTGTTATTCATATAAGTGAATAAAAATGTAATGATTTGAAAAATATTTAAGAATAAACACTGGGGTAGACATTAGTCAAATACTCACTGTAGTCAATGTTTAATTGTCTATTAGCAGTATAAATTTCAGTCTTTCATGTATTCAACCTTTGATTCCTATAAAGCATAAGCTTCAAATAATTTATTCAGTTACTCTGTGTTGTTAAATAGTAAACAGTACAGACAGTGTGTGTGTGTGTGTGTGTGTGTGTGTGTGTGTGTGTTACATGGCATGTTATGGAGACCGGATATCTCACCGTGTTGTCCTCCTCTTTCACCACATTGTCAGGGAGAGGGGGGTTGTCATGAATATCCACAGAGTCCTTGTCATCCATCCTGTCAACATTAAATTGCAAATGTCACAGGGAGAAGCAAATGTTGTAATGCAAAAGAAAAATATGTGACTTAAATGTCTAATGGCAGTCTTAAGAATCAGTACATGCCTTGAAACTCACATTGAGTTTTATGTTATTCTCTGGTATGTGACAATAACCCTTTAACTTTGTGTTCAACTGTTGTGTTCACTATAACTTGATGAAAGATAATTAATACATAAAAATATAATTCTGCCTTAAGTCTTCCTTTTAGGGTCACCCTCCTACACTAAGTTAGACTGCATTAGGGCTCTGTGTGGGGTGGTTTTCAAAAAATAAAAATCTATTAAGGGTCATACTTTTTAAAAAACATGCCTTGCCCAGGTCTTTTAATAAAAAGGTATAGCTAAGCTAATGAAATTATTACTGATTTTTTGCTAAGATATGATCTGATCTATGATCTGATCATTTATTGTTGTTAAACGATACAGTGTTAGTGTTATCCTTTATATATACGGTGACGTTTCCTAATTTTTTTTTTTAAACTGTTTTACACCATGTTTTACCAATGGTTAATTCGGCCTTTTATGGTAAAAGTAGAGATGTTAAGATAATAAATTTACATTTTTTATGAAAACAGAGATGAATATTCACTGTAGTTAATCAGTTGTAGTTCAGCATATATTTATTCTTTATGTTAGTCCAGTGCATGTTTGGTGAAAGAAATGAAAAGTGTGATTTTTTTTTTTTTTTTTTTTACAATTTCTGAGATACTTTCAACATACTGTAATGTTAAATATGCGTCAGAATAATACTAGAACTGGCAATACTACTAATTTCATGGTCAGAAATTGATGCATTAGTAAACTAACAATTGCAAGAATTGTAACAAATTTGTAATTTACATTTCTCTGAATGGCCACCTCAGCGGTTTGGTAGAGGCCTGTGGGGTTTGTAAAAAAATTTTTTTTAAAAACTAAAATCAATGATTTTTGCTATTATAGGACATGGAAATGCAAATAACATGCAAAGCACACACACAAAAAATGTAATAAATTAATAAATAAAATTAAATGAAATTAAATTGCTTTTTTTCTTGGTGAGGACTTAAAAGGGTTAAAGGATGAGATTTCTTCCATAAAGCAAGGTACTAATGTAATTTATTTAATAATTTACTTATTCAATTGTAGATTCCGTATCTATTCAGTTGTGAACTGTCAGCATCAATGTACATTAACTCAAACTCAGTATGCATTAATCTTCTCCTGATCCCTACTGCAGAATGAACTTACAGGTCATAATGAGCCATGGAGTCGCGTCAGTCGAGGTTTAGTTCCTACAGATATTCAGATTCTGGACCAGCAGCTCTGAAGACGGAAAACACACCAGCATCACTTTTGCTGAAATCCACAAAGTGTCCTCTGAAATCCCCATAGGTGTCTCATAGCAAGACATCTCCTTTCTGTTTGGCTCACAACTAATGATCAACCAGAAACAACAGGTCAAGACCAGATTTCTCAGGTTTCTTTAATACTAATTCAAAGGTTTTTTTCAGCGTGTTTGCCATTACTTTAGTTTTCACTGAACAAAGTATAGCTTCTTCAAAATACAGTGAACCCTGAGAGGCAACATGATCTTTGCAAAGTTAAAACAGGACTCACTCGTAACCTGGTACACGATATGGCACATCTACACATGGTTAAGAGGGTTCCTCCTTCTCAGGTTGCTCTACATGTCAGAATTCATAACCAAGAAAACATTCACAGATCTTAACAAGTACCCAAAAGGTTTTAGTAACAGGTTAAATATGATTAAGGGAGGGAAGATCATTTGTTCAACTGACCGTGAAGCTTGACCGTGAAGCTTGAATCCACTTCTTCTCAAAGTTAGGTGGTTCTTACACACTCAGCACCATCAGGAATTCCTGCAGCTCGAAACTTCTTGGAAGTCTTTCGAGGTTTTTCCACCAGTCTTGTTGCTCAGTCCTTTACATGCTCAACTTTCCAAATGAGGCTCCAACAGGTGGGAGATTGGGATGAGTAATGCCAGCAGGCCAAACCCGGTGGCCCAGCCCTGAGTCTGTATGTGTGTGTGTGACTGTTTGGGACAGCTGAGCGCTTTAAAAGCTGAAAGGCTCTCCCTGCTGAGTGGTCAAAAAAGACAAACACAAAAATCCCAGACCACTCCCAGCAACGTAAAGCGTCATGTCAAACACTCTCACACTCACAACTGGACTTTGTTAGATGTCTTGTTTTTGGACCCCCCCCCACACACACACACAAATTTTAATGTTTCATAGGTCTACATACAAGGTGGGTGCATTTTCTAATGTTTATAAATCTTGCAATATTAACAGGCTACATGAGTCAGACTTTTGCTTTTTATTAGGGAGTTGAAAACACTATATTTTTAGATTTAAGTTGGCATGTCAGATTGTGATTATGAGCTCCCTCTACCCCTTAGCGGTGTGCTTGTTATGTATGTACCATATAAAGAACCAAAGTATGTATAATTATATGTGTAGTGTGTAAGACAGCAGAGTGTTGAACTCTCATTGAGGGAGCAATTCTAAATTATTATGATACCTGATCTTGTAAGACATTATACGATGCTGGGGGTGGGGGTGGGGATAACTGGGTGACCAATTTAGCGTAGTATCACAATATTTTCTGTGGCAATATTTCACTGATACATGGAGGTCAAATAGAATTATTTTGATATAGCCTATTTAAATTACTGACAATACAAATTGAAATTAACTTTTGTTCAACCTAGAATTTTGAATACATTTTTCATTTTGCCTTAAGTGAGATAAACAGCCTCTCAGAACTCATTTGTCTTATTATGTAGAAAAAAATGTTTATTTTGGGCATTATGGTTAATAAATCACAATTTATCTGTGTATGCATGTATAATATATATATGCATGAAAGAATGGTTAAATAAAATAATACTCTATTCTCTCTCTCTCTAAATACTATTGTAAATTGAGTATCATGGTAATATCAGATCTTAAGGCCATTCCTACTGCTCTGTCTCTATATTTTACTGCTTAAAAATTTAAATTTATGACACACTAGTTGAATTAGAGTCTCCCAAAGTTTTTAATGATATGTTGTAAACAAACTTCAAATCCTCTCCTGAAGAATTGGATGTTGGTATATAGCAGATATTGAATGATAATATAATTCATTTGCACTTATATAAAATATGTCTTTATATGAAATATAGTTATACAGTACTAATTCTGTAAATGCTGTGCATTCATATGTGTGTGATGTAAGTGCACGTGTGTGGAATGTTCATGACAATTTAGAATGGAATGGCTGCTTTATGACATCACTGCTTTATGCCATCACCAGTGTTCCATCATTACAAGTACAGGCTTTGAGTTTCAATATTTCATTTCAGTCCAGATATCTGAACTGACAACATCCCAGAACGAGAGAGGAAAAACTTCTACTTTAACTGAAGACAGAACATCCATTGCAGAAGAAGTATGAAGAAAAATATGAAAAGCAAAAACAGAGAACAATTGAAGATGTCTCAACAGGAAAAGGTATTTATCATATTTCTTTAAGTATTTCAATTTTAGGCTACTTTATATATCTCCCACACTTAAACTAAATTTTGGAGAAAAATATTTTACTTTGATTTGCTCTACATTCATTTAACACAACAGGTTCTAGTTACTTTTCAGATTAATAGTTTATATGAGGGGTGGGAATCACCAAAGGCCTCACAATATGACATTTTACGTTTAAGTGTTGTCTTATTTTTATATGTAATAATTATATGTTGGAACACTGCAATACATTACTTTCATCAAAAGTAAAACTATGTTAACATCTTTTTAACCAAATAGACAAAGTTTGCAGTCTGTTTATCTCACTTCAGTCATTTTTATTGCAGCAAAATGTACTGAGTGGACTGGAAAACCAATTGATTTTATAAATATAGTTGAATACTTTAAGTTTAATTGGATTTGCAATATCAAACATTTATATAATGACAGAATTGATATTTGATGTTTGTTTCATTGATACATTACCAAAAAAAAATTGCACACTATGCTGTATTGATTCTTTTCAGAGGACAAAGAAAGAAAGTTGATTGGGTGTCAGTCCTAGGTAATCAAATCCAGATTCTTTGGATCAATGTTTTGATTGACTGCCTACCTAAAATGTTGGCACGACCTGTGAATTTGAGTCAACATCAACTATCTTTCTCAAGAGACACATACAGCACCTTTAATTTGAGTAATATAGCTTAACAGAATATGTTACAAATTGCATGTTAAGGCATGTATTTAGTCGTCTGTACAAAAAGATTTCAAAGTGAGCAGCACTAGTAGTAGCTCTATTTTACAGTTTCCCACTTTTTGTGTTTCTCCAACAGACTGTCGAACAAAGCCCACTGGATCCAGATATGATGGAGAAAGAGGGAGAACATTTGAAAGACAGAGAGACTGCTTCAAAGCCGGGACCCTCCAGCAACAAAAGTGAGGCAACGGTCTTCTCAACTTCTCTGACCCCCTCCGTTATCGCTGATAATGTCAACGAAATGGTGGAAGACATACTGGGTCAGAGTTTGTGTAATATCAGTGAGCTGATGCAGAAAATGTCTGGGTGGGCGGCGGAAGAGACTGCTGGCGATGAAGGCAAACACTCAGCAGCTTTTCACCAGAAGGTGGATAGAGAGTTGGAGCATTTTTTTGCCCTCCGAAGAGTGTTTGCTGAGCACCAGGAAGAAACAGATGCAGCCCCCCAGAAGGATGACAGAGTCCACAAGACAGTTGTAGCTGCAAAGATACTGACATCTTCTCAGTCAGACAAAAAATATAAGAAATCTGCAAGCAGATGTAAAAGCCAGGCCTACAAGAAGATACAGTCTGCATGGAAGGCTTGTAAGAGCTGCTTCAGATCAAGACGTAGACATAAGATCCAGCTAGTAAAAGAACAGAATGTGGATGAGGTTGTGGAGTCAGCCAAAGGCAAATCCACAACAACAGACCTTGATCTACAGAAAACAGGATCTCTACGTCCTGGAGAGGTGTCCTTAGAGAAGACGGATGCAACCCCCCAGAAGGATGACAGAAATGTCCACAAGAGAGGTGTAGCTGCCAAGACACAGACATCTCAGTCTGATAAAAAATATAAGAAGTCTTCAAGCAGATATAGAAGCAAGACCTACAAGAAGATTCAATCTGCATGGAAGGCTTGTAAGAGCTGTTTCAGATCAAAACGAAGACATAAGATCCAGCTCGTAAAAGAACAGGACGTGGACGAGGTTGTGGAGTCAGCCAAAGGCAAATCCACAATTACAGACATTGATCCACAAAAAACAGGATCTTTATCTCCTGGAGAGGTGTCCTTAGTGAATATGGATACAACCCCCCAGACGGATGATAGAAATGTCCACAAGAGAGGTGTAGCTGCCAAGACACAGACATCATGTAAGTCTGACACAAAACATAAGAAATCTGCAAGCCGATGTAGAAGCAAGATCTACAAAAAGATATATTCTGCGTGGAAGGCTTGTAAGAGCTGTTTCAGATTAAGACCAAGAAATAAGATCCAGCCGGTAAAAGAACAGGATGTGGATGAGACTGTCGAGTCAGAAAGCAGAGACTCGAAATCTGGCTCTCCCTGTCTTGAAGAGTTGTCTTTCGCTGACTCATTCAGCTCCAGTGAGGATAGGACTACTGTTGAAGCACACCTGACCTCTGTACCACTGGTAATAACAGGTATGATGGATAAGGAAGTCACAACAGAGGGCAGCATGGACACAAAGATGGAGTACAGTGTGGTAGCAGCTACAGATGCAACTCCAGGACCGTTAGCAACAGTACATGTTGATGAGCACGTTGAGTCAGCCAAAGGCAAATCAACAATGATGGACACTGATCTGAAAAAAACAGGATCTCCATTTCCTGGAGAGGCGTCCTTTGTGAAGACGGATGCAGCTCCCCAGAAGAATGAAAATGTCCTCAAGACCGTAGCAACTGCCAAGACACAAATGTCTTCAAAGTCCAACAAAAAACATGCAAGCAGATGTAGAAGCAAGATCTACAAGAAGATGCATTCTGCATGTAAGGCTTGTAAGAGGTGTTTCAAATCAAGACCAAAAAATAAGATCCAGCCAGAAGAACAGCGTGTGGATGAGGTTACAGAGTCAGAAAGCAGAGACGCAAAATCCAACTCTCTGTATCCTGAGGAGGTGACTCCCACTAGCTCATTCAGCTCCAGTGAGGACAAGGCTGCTGTGAAAGCAGACCAAATCTCTGTTCCTCTGAAGTTGGCCAATAATGTGCAGCATGAGGACATGACAACAGCATGCAACAGGATGTTTGTTTCCTTTGAAATGGAATCCGTCAATACTGACTTTGAGGCAGCAACAACACAGAAAAAATCTGATCATAAGAGTAAAGATGACAGATTTACAGAGGCGCCTATCATCAATGTCCAGAAGTATTTGTGGTTGAATATCTTCAAGAGACGGCAGATGAGAAGGGTCCATCCGATATCTGACGAACAAACGGATGAGACTGTCAAGGTGTCATTGAGTAAGCCATCATCTGGACACAAATTCTCCCCATCTTGTCCAGTTACAACCAACATCTGCTCTGTGGACTTCACCCCTCTGGAATTAGTTGATTACATCGAAGAGGATGAGATCAATATATCAGATGACACCGGAAACACCCAACCTTCACAGTCCATCAGCCAGTTTCCAACAGTATGCCTTGAGGATGAGATCTCGGATGCCAGAGAGAGCCTTCCTCTGTCGAGATGCTCAGACCGGCTTGTTGACTCTGGAGATGATAGTGGCAATGTTGTGGAGGAGGAGGGTGTCATAGATTCTGCTGATGCCAATAGGACCCAGGCCAAGAAGACAAACAGAATCAGCTCATTCTTCAGAAAGGTATGTGTGCATTTACCTGTGAAGTGAAATTGATTTGAAAAGACTGAATGACAAACTAAATTAAACAAGACACATTATGTTCATAGTTTAGTTAGGTTACAACATTTGTATGTGGGGCTCATGTGGGGAATAAATGAGTTGAAAAATGGGCCTAATAGCCCCAGGGATGATGTTTTTCTGTAGGCCAATGCAGAAGTTAGCTTCGCCCCGGTTCCCTTGTCAAAGAGCCTATGGGATTTTTCTATGGGATTTAGGAGTAATGCAGAAAATAAGCTCCGTGGGTACTTAAATGAAACATCTTCAAGGCCAATCAACTTCAGTTGGCTTCAACTTGTAGACATCTCGTGGAGTCTTTAAGCTATGTTTTTTTTCTTTTGTACTGACGCCCTGTTTTATTTCAGATGTTCTCAAGGGGCAAGAAGAAGGATGACCAGAAGGCTCAAGCTCAGGATCAGGATTCGAAGACCAAAAGGCCATCGCTACTGAAGAGGATTTGGTCGTTCCCCACCCGTCAGAGCAGCCGTTCTCAACCGAGTGACCTCCACAAAAATGACTAACCGCAAGCTCTTAATTTTATTTCTCTATCATTTTATCTTCCCTTCACTCTATTTCCTTTTTCTACTGTCTTACCTACCCTTCACTCTGATTCCTTCCTCAATTATCTTCCCTTCCCTTCACTCTTTTACATGTTACAATTATCTTACCTTCCCTTTACTCTATTTCCTTTCTCTGTCTTACCTCCACTTCACTCTATTTCCTTTCTGTACTATCTTACCTTTACTACACCCTGTTTCCTTTCACAATGACTCTATGTGCCGATTTTTTGTCCTAACCTCGTTTTATGTCAAGTATTCTTAAAGGGCAAGAAGAAGGAGGACCAGAAGGCTCCAGTTCAGGATCAGGATTCGGAGACCAAAAGGCCATCACTGGTGAGGAGGATTTGGCTGTTCTGTTTCCATCAGAGCAGCCATTCCCACATGACTGACCTCTTCAAATCGCCACCCTAAACTCTATTTCTTTTCTCTACTATCTTCCCTCAGCTTTACTCTGTTTCCTTTCTCTGTCTTACCTTTACTTCACTATTTCCTTTCTCTATCTTATCTTACCCTGTCTCTTTTTCCTTTCTCTTCTATCTTACCTTCACTTCCCTATATTTCCTTTCTTTGGGACGGCATGGTGGATCAGTCGTGAGGACTGCTGCCTCACATCCAGAAGGCCCCAGGTTTGAGTTTCAGCCATTCAAGGTCTTTTCTGTGTGGAGTTAGCATGATCTACCTGTGTCTCTTTGGGTTTCCTCCGGGTGCTCCGGTTTCCCCGCATCAAAACACATATGTTACGTTAATTGCTCCTGTCAGGGGTCCTGCCCACTGCACTGGCAGAAGATCTGGGGTTGGTTCGGACCGCTGCACGCAGCTGCTTGCTGCTGCTCACTGCTTTTGGTTAAATGCAGAGGACAGTTTTGCTGTGTAATGTATGTGTGACATAAAAAAAAATCTTCCTCTGCTCTGCTTTCTCACCTTCACTCTATTTCCTTTCTTTACTATCTTAATTTCTCTCTACTCTCACTGGTACACACACATTCATACACTGGTAGCCTCGGTCACCAGTGTATGAATGTGTGTGTGAATGGGTGAATGTGACATGTGGTGTGAAAGCGCTTTGAGTGGTCAAAAGACTAGAAAAGTGCTAAACAATTGCAGTCCATTTACCATTTGGCAGCACGGTGGATCAGTGGTTAGCACTGTTGCCTCACAGCAAGAAGGTCCCGGGTGACCCAGGTCCTTTCTGTGTGGAGTTGGCATGTTCTCCCCGTGTCTGTGTGGGTTTCCTCCGGGTGCTCCGGTTTCCCCCACAATCAAAAACATGTAGGCTAGGTTAATTACTCCTGTCAATGCTTCTGACCAAGGCACTGGCAGAAGATCTGGAGTTGGTCCCTGTTCTTCTTAGTTTACCATTTAGTCTATTTCCTTAAATAAAAAAACAAAAAATAAATAGTATTGTTGTTTGGTCTATTTCAAATGATGTGCTTGCTCTGATTGTATGTTGTGCATTAAATGAAGTCTGAGTGGGAGTGCTGTTTCAGATAAAGACCAAGTAATAAGATCTAGCCAACAGCGGAGGAAGATTTGGATGATGCTTTTGAGTCAGAAAGCAATGACTCAAAATTTAACTCGACATGTCCTGAAGAGGTGTCTCCCATCCCCTCATTACACTCAGAGGGTGTAATGGACAAACTGATAGAGAAAAACTTCAACACAGATGCAACACCAGGCCTCTTCCTGGTGCTGCCAGAAGCAGATTGTGAAGATGAGTTCTGCAGGTCGGTCTGCAGTGATTAAACATCTAAAAACACCAACATTCATGGAGACAGATGCACTCTTCCAGGAGGCAGACAAACAACATGGGAGATCTGATCACAGCTGGACAGTGCCAAGTACAGGTGTAAACAACCACCAAGATGCAATTCTTATCCAATCACTGAAACCACTTGCCGAGGTCTAGGATAGGATACATTAACCCAGGATACATTAACCATTTATCTTTTGTTGTATAAACACTAATGCTGCTCTAAAGTGTCTCCAACAAGAACTACTTTATCAGTGAAGGACGTGGTGGTTGTTTTGGTTGCAGCGTGCTAATGCTCTATTACTTACCTGTTTTATGTGTAGTTGGACCAAGTGTTGCCTGACCCTTTCCTCATTTTACCCTACTGAAAGAAATGCCTTGGTCCTGATGACAGCGAGATCTCCAGCTGTGCGGACACAAAAGCTAACATGCTCCTGCTTACCAGCACTAGTGCTATCAGAGCTGCTGTTCCCTTGATGAGTAAACTCTCCACTTAACAACCCCACCACCCCATTACCTCAAATAAATAAACAAAAAAAAAAAAAATCAATAGACTGATGTTGTTTGGTCAACGTGACATGATGTGCTGGTTCTGATGGTATATTGTGTGTACGATTTATCGATGTTGTAAATCCTATCACTAAGTGCTCTGGTAATCATATTACATTATCTTCTTTTTTAGATGGAGTTTGACAACACTTAAAGCTTTAAGGGACAATTCAACCCCAAAATACAAAAATAAATATTTTTCCTCTTACCTGTCGTGCTGTTTATCAATGTAGACTGATTTGACTTGTGGTGTTGAGTGTTGGAGATTGGTTGGGTCATGATTTCTGAAAAAGAGACAAAATCATTTTTTGGCATTTTGAGCTCCACAAGACAGGTGACATATAGTTACATTATCATGGAGAGGAGACAGACATCTCTACAGTCGATATCTCAAACGCTAAGCAACTCACTAAAAAAATGAAACAATCTAGAATAATCAACAGCACTACAGGTGAGAGAAAAATATGTACGTTTTCAGTTTTAGTATGAAGTGTCTCTTTACTGATTCAGGTGTGTTTTGCTATCAGCTGCTAATGTAGCGTGGCACCGCCAGCCTAAAGCTGAGATGGGGAGCATGCTGCAGAGGTCTGGTAAGCTCACTTCTTTAAAACACCACACAAACAGACTTTACATGTCATTTTAAAACTTGTAGCCATTTAACCAAAAATCAAAAGGATTCTTTAATGTTGACAGGATGGATGACAAGGACTCTGTGGATATTCATGACAACCCCCCTCTCCCTGACAATGTGGTGAAAGAGGAGGACAACACAGTGAGATATCCGGTCTCCCATGCCATGTAACACACACACACACACACACACACACACACACACACACACTGTCTGTACTGTTTACTATTTAACAACAAAGAGTAACTGAATAAATATTTGAAGCTTTTGCTTTATAGGAATCAAAGGTTGAATACATGAAAGACTCTGAAATTTATACTACTAATAGACAATTAAACATTGACTACAGTGAGTATTTGACAAATGTCTACCCCAGTGTTTATTCTGAAATATTTTTCAAATCATTACATTTTTATTCACTTATATGAATAACACATTAGCAACAGCAGACACTGGAGATATGGAGATATTGGAGATGCATAAAAAGAGACTGCAAACATAATCAGTGCCAGGTTTATTCTAATTGTTTGCACCCCTAATCAAGAAAAGAAGGTCCAACATCATAACAAATGTTTAAATCGACTTCATGTAGCAAGCTAAAAAATGTTCTTTCCCTGTCTCCTATGATTTATACATGTTGCTTCAAGGTTATTGTCGTTGTACAACACAGGGCTTCACAGGTGCGAACCATGTACTTATGGTACACAAGAAAAACAAAACAAAAACATGTCAACATGCGTATACCAATAATGTATTTTTTGAATTTTCATCAGGAGAAATGTAGACAGCAGCAACACAACCAAAAAGCTTAGCGGATGTATTATCATACTTCCCCCCCTCAAAATGACCATTAGTATATCAGTTAGTCTTGCAGTGTTACCTTGAATTCATGGAGAAACATGTTGCTTTATTGATTGATCGTGGGCCATGTTTAATAGCAGTAAAACTACAATTAAAACCTCAGTTTACAAACTCTAACACAACTCGTGTGATCACCATTATCAAGTCATATGCTCAGTACTGACCAACAGTGGAGGATGAAGTGTAAGATACTTAAGTAAAAGAACTAATACCAGACTCTGAAAATGATACAAGTGAAAGTCCTTCATTGAAAATGTTTCCTAAGTAAAGGTAAGTACGTATAATCAGTATAACGTTGTATAAGTATTGAAAGTTAAAGAACCCAATGAAAAAAATCCAAAAAAGACAAACACAAGAAGATCAAAAACAACAGAAAAAAACACACATGAAAACCCTCAAAATGATTTTAATTTAACCCCCCCCCAAACAACTCAGTTATAAAAACAGAAAAAATGCCCCAAACCCCTCAAAATTATTGAAAGAAAAACCCACCTAAAACTCTGACTTAAAAAAAAGACATCCCAGAAGAACCTCAAAATTATTTAGAGCTGTACATGTATTAAATGTTTTTATGCAAAAAGAAAATAATTTGCAAAGTAACTAAAGCATTCAGATAAATCTAGTTTGGTTAAAAAAAAACAAAAAAACCCAAAAACCTAAATTTCCCTATGAAATGGTGTGAAATACAAGGTGGGTGCATTTTCTAATGTTTATAAATCTTGCGATATTAACAGGCTACATGAGTCAGACTTTTGCTTTTCATTAGGGAATTGAAAACACTATATTTTAGATTTGCCCTTAGCGGTGTGCTTGTTATGTATGTACCATATAAAGAACCAAAGTATGTATAATTATATGTGTAGTGTGTAAGACAGCAGAGTGTTGAACTCTCATTGAGGGAGCAATTCTAAATTATTATGATACCTGATCTTGTAAGACATTATACGATGCTGGGGGTGGGGATGACTGGGTGACCAATTTAGCGTAGCATCACAATATTGTCTGTGGCAATATTTCACTGATACATGGAGGTCAAGTAGAATTATTTTGATATAGCCTATTTAAATTACTGACAATACAAATTGAAATTAACTTTTGTTCAACCACTAGAATTTTGAAGACATTTTTCATTTTGCCTTAAGTGAGATAAACAGCCTCTCAGAACTCATTTGTCTTATGTGGAAAAAAATGTTTATTTTGGGCATTATGGTTAATAAATCACAATTTATCTGTGTCTGCATGTATAATATATATATGCACGAAAGAATGGTTAAAAAAAATAATACTCTATTCTCTCTCTCTCTAAATACTATTGTAAATTGAGTATCATGGTAATATCAGATCTTAAGGCCATTCCTACTGCTGTCTCTATATTTTACTGCTTAAAAATTTAAATTTATGACACACTAGTTGAATTAGAGTCTCCCAAAGTTTTTAATGATATGTTGTAAACAAACTTCAAATCCTCTCCTGAAGAATTGGATGTTGGTATATAGCAGATATTGAATGATAATATAATTAATTTGCACTGATATAAAAATATGTCTTCATATGAAATATAGTTATACAGTACTAATGCTGTAAATGCTGTGCATTCATATGTGTGTGATGTAAGTGTGTGTGTGTGTGTGTGTGTGTGTGTTTGTGTGTGTGTGATGTAAGTGTGTGTGTGTGTGTGTGTGTGTGTGTGTGTAATGTAAGGGGGTGTGTGTGTGTGTGTGTGTGTGTGTGATGTAAGTGCACGTGTGTGGAATGTTCATGACAATTTAGAATGGAATGGCTGCTTTATGACATCACTGCTTTATGCCATCACCAGTGTTCCATCATTACAAGTACAGGCTTTGAGTTTCAATATCTCATTTCAGTCCAGATATCTGAACTGACAATATCCCAGAACGAGAGAGGAAAAACTTCTACTTTAACTGACGACAGAGCATCCATTGCAGAAGAAGTATGAAGAAAAATATGAAAAGCAAAAACAGAGAACAATTGAAGATGTCTCAACAGGAAAAGGTATTTATCATATTTCTTTAAGGTATTTCAATTTTAGGCTACTTTATATATCTCCCACACTTAAACTAAATTTTGGAGAAAAATATTTTACTTTGATTTGCTCTACATTCATTTAACACAACAGGTTCTAGTTACTTTTCAGATTAATAGTGTATATGAGGGGTGGGAATCACCAAAGGCCTCACATTTTACGTTTAAGTGTTGTCTTATTTTTATATGTAATAATTATATGTTGGAACACTGCAATACATTACTTTCATCAAAAGTAAAACTATGTTAACATCTTTTTAACCAAATAGACAAAGTTTGCAGTCTGTTTATCTCACTTCAATCATTTTTATTGCAGCAAAATGTACTGAGTGGACTGGAAAACCAATTGATTTTATAAATATAGTTGAATACTTTAAGTTTAATTGGATTTGCAATATCAAACATTTATATAATGACAATTGATATTTAATGTTTGTTTCATTGATACATTACCAAAAAGGACAAAGAAAGAAAGTTGATTGGGTATCAGTCCTGGGTAATCAAATACAGATTCTTTGGATCAATGTTTTGATTGACTGCCTACCTAAAATGTCGGTACGACCTGTGAATTTGACTCAACATCAACTATCTTTCTCAAGAGACACATACAGCACCTTTAATTTGAGTAATATAGCTTAACAGAATATGTTACAAATTGCACGTTAAGGCATGTATTTAGTCATCTGTACAAAAAGATTTCAAAGTGAGCAGCACTAGTAGTAGCTCTATTTTACAGTTTCCCACTTTTTGTGTTTCTCCAACAGACTGTCGAACAAAGCCCACTGGATCCAGATATGATGGAGAAAGAGGGAGAACATTTGAAAGACAGAGAGACTGCTTCAAAGCCGGGACCCTCCAGCAACAAAAGTGAGGCAACGGTCTTCTCAACTTCTCTGACCCCCTCCGTTATCGCTGATAATGTCAACGAAATGGTGGAAGACATACTGGGTCAGAGTTTGTGTAATATCAGAGAGCTGATGCAGAAAATGTCTGGGTGGGCGGCAGAAGAGACTGCTGGCGATGAAGGCAAACACTCAGCAGCTTTTCACCAGAAGGTGGATAGAGAGTTGGAGCATTTTTTTGCCCTCCGAAGAGTGTTTGCTGAGCACCAGGAAGAAACGGATGCAGCCCCCCAGAAGGATGACAGAGTCCACAAGACAGTTGTAGCTGCAAAGATACTGACATCTTCTCAGTCAGACAAAAAATATAAGAAATCTGCAAGCAGATGTAAAAGCCAGGCCTACAAGAAGATACAGTCTGCATGGAAGGCTTGTAAGAGCTGCTTCAGATCAAGACGTAGACATAAGATCCAGCTAGTGAAAGAACAGAATGTGGATGAGGTTGTGGAGTCAGCCAAAGGCAAATCCACAACGACAGACCTTGATCTACAGAAAACAGGATCTCTACGTCCTGGAGAGGTGTCCTTAGAGAAGACGGATGCAGCCCCCCAGAAGGATGACAGAAATGTCCACAAGAGAGGTGTAGCTGCCAAGACACAGACATCTCAGTCTGATAAAAAATATAAGAAGTCTTCAAGCAGATATAGAAGCAAGACCTACAAGAAGATTCAATCTGCATGGAAGGCTTGTAAGAGCTGTTTCAGATCAAAACGAAGACATAAGATCCAGCTCGTAAAAGAACAGGACGTGGATGAGGTTGTGGAGTCAGCCAAAGACAAATCCACAATGACAGACATTGATCCACAAAAAACAGGATCTTTATCTCCTGGAGAGGTGTCCTTAGTGAATATGGATACAACCCCCCAGACGGATGATAGAAATGTCCACAAAACAGTTGTAGCTGCCAAGACACAGACATCATGTAAGTCTGACACAAAACATAAGAAATCTGCAAGCAGATATACAAGCAAGACCTACAAGAAGATATATTCTGCATGGAAGGCTTGTAAGAGCTGTTTCAGATCAAGACCAAGAAATAAGATCCAGCCGGTAAATGAACAGGATGTGGATGAGACTGTCGAGTCAGAAAGCAGAGACTCGAAATCTGGCTCTCCCTGTCTTGAAGAGTTGTCTTTCGCTGACTCATTCAGCTCCAGTGAGGATAGGACTACTGTTGAAGCACACCTGACCTCTGTACCACTGGTAATAACAGGTATGATGGATAAGGAAGTCACAACAGAGGGCAGCATGGACACAAAGATGGAGTACAGTGTGGTAGCAGCTACAGATGCAACTCCAGGACCGTTAGCAACAGTACATGTTGATGAGCACGTTGAGTCAGCCAAAGGCAAATCAACAATGATGGACACTGATCTGAAAAAAACAGGATCTCCATTTCCTGGAGAGGCGTCCTTTGTGAAGATGGATGCAGCTCCCCAGAAGAATGAAAATGTCCTCAAGACCGTAGCAACTGCCAAGACACAAATGTCTTCAAAGTCCAACAAAAAACATGCAAGCAGATGTAGAAGCAAGATCTACAAGAAGATGCATTCTGCATGTAAGGCTTGTAAGAGGTGTTTCAAATCAAGACCAAAAAATAAGATCCAGCCAGAAGAACAGCGTGTGGATGAGGTTACAGAGTCAGAAAGCAGAGACGCAAAATCCAACTCTCTGTATCCTGAGGAGGTGACTCCCACTAGCTCATTCAGCTCCAGTGAGGACAAGGCTGCTGTGAAAGCAGACCAAATCTCTGTTCCTCTGAAGTTGGCCACTAATGTGCAGCATGAGGACATGACAACAGCATGCAACAGGATGTTTGTTTCCTTTGAAATGGAATCCGTCAATACTGACTTTGAGGCAGCAACAACACAGAAAAAATCTGATCATAAGAGTAAAGATGACAGATTTACAGAGGCGCCTATCATCAATGTCCAGAAGTATTTGTGGTTGAATATCTTCAAGAGACGGCAGATGAGAAGGGTCCATCCGATATCTGACGAACAAACGGATGAGACTGTCAGGGTGTCATCGAGTAAGCCATCATCTGGACACAAATTCTCCCCATCTTGTCCAGTTACAACCAACATCTGCTCTGTGGACTTCACCCCTCTGGAATTAGTTGATTACATCGAAGAGGATGAGATCAATATATCAGATGACACCGGAAACACCCAACCTTCACAGTCCATCAGCCAGTTTCCAACAGTATGCCTTGAGGATGAGATCTCGGATGCCAGAGAGAGCCTTCCTCTGTCGAGATGCTCAGACCGGCTTGTTGACTCTGGAGATGATAGTGGCAATGTTGTGGAGGAGGAGGGTGTCATAGATTCTGCTGATGCCAATAAGACCCAGGCCAAGAAGACAAACAGAATCAGCTCATTCTTCAGAAAGGTATGTGTGCATTTACCTGTGAAGTGAAATTGATTTGAAAAGACTGAATGACAAACTAAATTAAACAAGACACATTATGTTCATAGTTAGGTTACAACATTTGTATGTGGGGCTCATGTGGGGAATAAATGAGTTGAAAAATGGGCCTAATAGCCCCAGGGATGATGTTTTTCTGTAGGCCAATGCAGAAGTTAGCTTCGCCCCGGTTCCCTTGTCAAAGAGCCTATGGGATTTTTCTATGGGATTTAGGAGTAATGCAGAAAATAAGCTCCGTGGGTACTTAAATGAAACATCTTCAAGGCCAATCAACTTCAGTTGGCTTCAACTTGTAGACATCTCGTGGAGTCTTTAAGCTATGTTTTTTTTCTTTTGTACTGACGCCCTGTTTTATTTCAGATGTTCTCAAGGGGCAAGAAGAAGGATGACCAGAAGGCTCAAGCTCAGGATCAGGATTCGAAGACCAAAAGGCCATCGCTACTGAAGAGGATTTGGTCGTTCCCCACCCGTCAGAGCAGCCGTTCTCAACCGAGTGACCTCCACAAAAATGACTAACCGCAAGCTCTTAATTTTATTTCTCTATCATTTTATCTTCCCTTCACTCTATTTCCTTTTTCTACTGTCTTACCTACCCTTCACTCTGATTCCTTCCTCAATTATCTTCCCTTTCCTTCACTCTTTTACATGTTACAATTATCTTACCTTCCCTTTACTCTATTTCCTTTCTCTGTCTTACCTCCACTTCACTCTATTTCCTTTCTGTACTATCTTACCTTTACTACACCCTGTTTCCTTTCACAATGACTCTATGTGCCGATTTTTTGTCCTAACCTCGTTTTATGTCAAGTATTCTTAAAGGGCAAGAAGAAGGAGGACCAGAAGGCTCCAGTTCAGGATCAGGATTCGGAGACCAATAGGCCATCACTGGTGAGGAGGATTTGGCTGTTCTGTTTCCATCAGAGCAGCCATTCCCACATGACTGACCTCTTCAAATCGCCACCCTAAACTCTATTTCTTTTCTCTACTATCTTCCCTCAGCTTTACTCTGTTTCCTTTCTCTGTCTTACCTTTACTTCACTATTCCCTTTCTCTATCTTATCTTACCCTGTCTCTTTTTCCTTTCTCTTCTATCTTACCTTCACTTCCCTATATTTCCTTTCTTTGGGACGGCATGGTGGATCAGTCGTGAGGACTGCTGCCTCACATCCAGAAGGCCCCAGGTTTGAGTTTCAGCCATTCAAGGTCTTTTCTGTGTGGAGTTAGCATGATCTACCTGTGTCTCTTTGGGTTTCCTCCGGGTGCTCCGGTTTCCCCGCATCAAAACACATATGTTACGTTAATTGCTCCTGTCAGGGGTCCTGACCAATGCACTGGCAGAAGATCTGGGGTTGGTTCGGACCGCTGCACGCAGCTGCTTGCTGCTGCTCACTGCTTTTGGTTAAATGCAGAGGACAGTTTTGCTGTGTAATGTATGTGTGACATAAAAAAAAATCTTCCTCTGCTCTGCTTTCTCACCTTCACTCTATTTCCTTTCTTTACTATCTTAATTTCTCTCTACTCTCACTGGTACACACACATTCATACACTGGTAGCCTCGGTCACCAGTGTATGAATGTGTGTGTGAATGGGTGAATGTGACATGTAGTGTGAAAGCGCTTTGAGTGGTCAAAAGACTAGAAAAGTGCTAAACAATTGCAGTCCATTTACCATTTGGCAGCACGGTGGATCAGTGGTTAGCACTGTTGCCTCACAGCAAGAAGGTCCCGGGTGACCCAGGTCCTTTCTGTGTGGAGTTGGCATGTTCTCCCCGTGTCTGTGTGGGTTTCCTCCGGGTGCTCCGGTTTCCCCCACAATCAAAAACATGTAGGCTAGGTTAATTACTCCTGTCAATGCTTCTGACCAAGGCACTGGTAGAAGATCTGGAGTTGGTCCCTGTTCTTCTTAGTTTACCATTTAGTCTATTTCCTTAAATAAAAAAACAAAAAATAAATAGTATTGTTGTTTGGTCTATTTCAAATGATGTGCTTGCTCTGATTGTATGTTGTGCATTAAATGAAGTCTGAGTGGGAGTGCTGTTTCAGATAAAGACCAAGTAATAAGATCTAGCCAACAGCGGAGGAAGATTTGGATGATGCTTTTGAGTCAGAAAGCAATGACTCAAAATCTAACTCGACATGTCCTGAAGAGGTGTCTCCCATCCCCTCATTACACTCAGAGGGTGTAATGGACAAACTGATAGAGAAAAACTTCAACACAGACACAACACCAGGCCTCTTCCTGGTGCTGCCAGAAGCAGATTGTGAAGATGAGTTCTGCAGGTCGGTCTGCAGTGATTAAACATCTAAAAACACCAACAGTCATGGAGACAGATGCACTCTTCCAGGAGGCAGACAAACAACATGGGAGATCTGATCACAGCTGGACAGTGCAAAGTACAGGTGTAAACGACCACCAAGATGCAATTCTTATCCAATCACTGAAACCACTTGCCGAGGTCTAGGATAGGATACATTAACCCAGGATACATTAACCATTTATCTTTTGTTGTATAAACACTAATGCTGCTCTAAAGTGTCTCCAACAAGAACTACTTTATCAGTGGAGGACGTGGTGGTTGTTTTGGTTGCAGCGTGCTAATGCTCTATTACTTACCTGTTTTATGTGTAGTTGGACCAAGTGTTGCCTGACCCTTTCCTCATTTTACCCTACTGAAAGAAATGCCTTGGTCCTGATGACAGCGAGATCTCCAGCTGTGCGGACACAAAAGCTAACATGCTCCTGCTTACCAGCACTAGTGCTATCAGAGCTGCTGTTCCCTTGATGAGTAAACTCTCCACTTAACAACCCCACCACCCCATTACCTCAAATAAATAAACAACAAAAAAAAAAAATCAATAGACTGATGTTGTTTGGTCAACGTTACATGATGTGCTGCGGTATATTGTGTGTACGATTTATCGATGTTGTAAATCCTATCACTAAGTGCTCTGGTAATCATATTACATTATCTTCTTTTTTAGATGGAGTTTGACAACACTTAAAGCTTTAAGGGACAATTCAACCCCAAAATACAAAAATAAATATTTTTCCGCTTACCTGTCGTGCTGTTTATCAATGTAGACTGATTTGACTTGTGGTGTTGAGTGTTGGAGATTGGTTGGGTCATGATTTCTGAAAAAGAGACAAAATCATTTTTTGGCATTTTGAGCTCCACAAGACAGGTGACATATAGTTACATTATCATGGAGAGGAGACAGACATCTCTACAGTCGATATCTCAAACGCTAAGCAACTCACTAAAAAAATGAAACAATCTAGAATAATCAACAGCACTACAGGTGAGAGAAAAATATGTACGTTTTCAGTTTTAGTATGAAGTGTCTCTTTACTGATTCAGGTGTGTTTTGCTATCAGCTGCTAATGTAGCGTGGCACCGCCAGCCTAAAGCTGAGATGGGGAGCATGCTGCAGAGGTCTGGTAAGCTCACTTCTTTAAAACACCACACAAACAGACTTTACATGTCATTTTAAAACTTGTAGCCGTTGCACCAAAACTCAAAAGGATTCTTCCTCTGGGGAGCCTGACTGTGCTCAGTATGCACAGTCAGGTTAGAAATTAAACTTGGTGGTGGAATTTAACTAAGTGCAGTTACTCAATAACTACTATAACTACTACTACTACTACTACACATTTGAGGTACTTGTACTTTCTTTGCATAGTTTTGTTTTTCTGACACATTATAATTTTACTCTACTAGCTTAAAATATTGTGCGGTTTACTTCACTCGATTTATGATAGCTTTAGTTTTGATTTTTACAGAAAAAAATCTAAGAAGAGTTTCACTCTGCAGCCTGCTCCCCAGTTAATGCTATTTTATAATTAGTTAAATTAATACAGACACATCTGAAATGATTAGTAAGTTGACTGACATAAAATGTATTGCAAACTGTTTTGATAAACTTGTTTTGTTCAATATTTTGTGTTTTGGGGCACTTTTTTTCCTGTTCTTAATGAACATTATTATTAGTCAGTTAGCACATTAATAACAACAACAACCCGACGATATTAATTGTGCACTAGAAAACAATAACACAAACAATTACAAACTATTGTGTACCTGCCCCTTGATTTGGATCCACTCCAGTACGTCATGGCCTTCTCCTTGGCTGATGCTTCACCCTTCTAACAACTTCTATGAAAATGGGGCCAGTAGATTTTCTGTAATCCTGCTGACAAACAATCAAAAAACAAATAGAGAACATAACCTCCTTGGAGGAGGTATTGAGAGGAGAAATAAAAACTGCAGATGTTTTCATACAAGACACAATGAGCTTAACTGAGTATGAAAAGGATGTGAATCAGATGCTGTAACCTTCACAGTCACCAAATCTCATTCCATTCACCTCCACACAAAGAAACGCTTGTGGGAAAGTTTGGACTGAAATACCAGACAGCCTTCTCCACCATCATGATCTAAACAAAATAAAGGAATATATTTAAAAATTAAATTTCAGACGTCTAAGCAGGGTTCCTACAGCTTAAGGCTATTTAGATTTAAGACTCCAATTTCATAAAACAAAAATGAATGAAAAAATAAACTAGCACATTTTAAAAAAAAAAGCATGAAACAATATGAATTAGGATGTGACTTTATTTTTTTATTTTTTGTCTTCAGGCCAAAACAAGGGTAGAGCGAAACTGGGACATCCCTGAAAATTTTGCCTTGTTGACTGTGTTTTTTACTCTGCATGTGGGATTTTACTGCCTTTTTGCATAAAATTCACTGAGCTTCACAGGCACTGCTTTGTGCCAGTTTCAGCCATGCCGTGGTGTTTTGGTTAAATAGTCAATTTTCATTGAATTTGCACTTCCCCATGTTGTCGAGGGTACAGTGACAGCTAGCTAGCTTTTGGTCGGTCCTATGCTCTGAGCATCCGGGCCAGAATCAGCTTACACGTATTGTTTCTGCAATCCCGGTCTGTGTCTTTTAAGGATCTGCGATGGGAACACTGAAGATATGCCAAGGAGCAATAAAGCTCTTGTGTTGGGTCGTAGTGGCCCTAACACCTCACCATGTTTTTTTGACATATGTTTATATGCTGGATACACACACACACACACACACACACACACACACACACACACACACGGTGTAGCCACCTCACAGGCAGCTTCAATAAAGTCAAACAATGAACCACATGACACAGAAGATTTTTTGATAGATTTTTTCTCGACTTTTATATTTTTAAAAACAAACAAAAAATAACAGATTAAATAAAATTTACAGTAGACATATGCAATCATTGTGCACTTTAACTACTTCTTCTGATACGTTCTGCACAGCTGTCAACGAAAAACGCAAACACAATGGGGCGTCGGGGTGGAGCGTAGGGATGTGGGAGAGAGGAGAGGACCGAAGTAGTGAGGTAGAGGGCGGTAAGGAGGAAACGAATGTAGGAAAGAGAAGAGGGGGATGAAGAGGGGAGGAGTAAAGGATAAAGGAAGAGCTAAACTTTTTCACTCAGGGGGGAAAGAAAGAAAAATCACTGAATATATAGATTTCTTTTATTCCTTACATCACTTATATAAATATATTGAATCCCAAAAAACAAAAAAGAAAAAACCTTTGAGGAAAAAAAAAAAAAACAGCGCAATACAGAAACCCACAACAGCAGTAAGGCAAACAGAAAGCAAGAGAGGAGAGAGCAGTGAGAGTACATGAGAGGGACAGAGGAGCCGAGAGAGATAGGAGGCAGCATGAGACATGGCAAGAAAAAGAGAGCGGGGAGCTGTGGAGGGAAAGCAGAGAGTGCGCAACTGTGCGTATGAAAATTTATAAATATGTGAGATTTTAAGAGACGACTGGGTGACGGAGAGTTGAGGAAGGAGAGAAAGCGTTGGCAGGAAAAGGAGGAAGGGTCGGAGAGCGGAGGGAGGAGGAAGAGGTTTGACTGAGGCCGACTGTCCAGTGTGTTTTTGTTATGTGCTACGTGACCCTGTTGCCTGCGTTTGTGTCTGTTTGTGTGTAGTTGTGTGGCATTTGACGTGTTTCTGTATGATGGCAGCACACATTCCACGGCAACAGTGAAACACATGCTCGCGTGTCTTGTGTGCTCTTCTGCTATATAAATACAAAACAAAAACAATGAATAAAAACAAACAAAAAATCATATTTGCAACCAAACACCAACCACCTCATGATTCACACCTTCTTCCCTTTTATACATTTGACACATCATTTAACTCAAGTTTTTTTTTTTTTGTTTTGTTTTTAAATTATACACTAAGAGCAGTCCCCCTCAGTCCTCCTTCCTTTTCCACCACTCCACCAAGAGTCTCTCTTTCTTTGTCTCTTTCACTTTCTTTCTTTCCTCGCCCTCTCTTCTCCTTTCACTGAGAACTGGCTCTCTCCAGCACGCGCAGGTCATAGTTCTTTTTGGCGGCCCTCAGTTTGAAGAGGCTGGCCCCGCTGTTGTTAAGTTTGAAGGAAGCACTCTGGGCAGCCATGGTGCTGGGGAACACCGCCACTACTGTGTAGAGGTGAGCCGGATCATTGCCGTCGCCCTTCACTCCCCCAGCTCCCACGCTGGGCCCGAGCCCAGCAGCGGCTCCCGACCCAGAAGGCCCTGCACCAGGACAGGGGCCGCAGCCTCCTCCTCGGCCTCCCTGGGGCTCCTTCAGCCACTGGATCTTGGCACCGCACATCGACAGCTGGTTAAAGAGCTTTTCAGCTTCTGGACGTGAAATCCCCTCTGGCAGGTCCGTTACCTCAAGTACTCGACTCACCACTGGGCAAAGAAGACACGAGGACGGTCAGAGAGAGGCAGAGGACGTTAACCAGCTTGTCTGCTCAGACCTGGTCGAGACATGCTGTGTGTCTTTGCTCGTCTGTTTCAGCAAAAGATGTTTTTGTCATGTGCAGCACTCGAGGGAATTATGATGTGAACGGTAGAGTTGTGCCAAATCATACTGTTCACGATAATACCTGTAAAATTTGTAATACGGTGAGAAAAATCTGTATTGTGATAATGGCAGAATTTTGACTTGTTGACACGACATCATGCAGTCACACAGTGCAACAACCATGGCTGAAAGCGAAATTGCTCCACAGTGGAGGAGTTGACTTCCAAAAACTGCAGCGATCACAGTAGTGTGGAATCGGCGGCGTTGTTAGGCCTCGGCGTCTGACGCTAAACACCGCCATGTTTTGTGGACAGCTCCAGACTTTTCAGACCCTTTTGGCAGCTTAGTGAGTAAACTCAGTTACCAGCTTCTCAGGCTGAAAACAACTGAATCATCAACTGAATCATTTAGGATTTTTCCAAGAGAAGGAAATTACCAGTTGATTGTGATAGTTGGTTGTTGATTATTATTTTATATGTATACACTATATATAGATTCAAGGGTATTTATTTTGTATTTAGCAACTGTTAAGATACGTAATTTGTGACTTATTTTATTTTATTCTACTATTTATACTTCAAACAGAGTCTTAATCTCATTCAGAGAAATTTTTGGGGGGGTTTTCACTGAATATTTGAAGGCAAACTGTTCCATTTATGCAGAAATATAAAACTGTAACACTTATTTTGTTGAAATTGTTTGTTCTATTTTGTCATATCATCAAGAATGTTGTTGTTATTGAAAAAATACCCTAAAATATCTTGATATTATCTAAGGGCCATAAACCCACCCCTAGTGCACGGCCCTGAGGCCGGCAGGATAAATCTAATTTGGGGTTTGTTCAATGGCTACAGAACTGCACTTGAATGCAATGCTGCGAGCACGTCAGTACACTCTCAGCAACTTTAAAGGGGACCTATCATGCTTCAGGTTTTATTTATTTTATTCAACCTTTATTTAACCAGAAAAAAAACAGACAGACAACATAGAGCAAAAAAAGGAAAGTTAAAAAAAACACAATCCCAAAACAGAACACAAAATGAAGATCCTGCAAGGAAAAGTACGTTAGTGTATGCAGTAAGTGAACCATAATGACACATGCTCAGGGTTAACGCATACTGGACAAAACTTCTCCATGACTTTTCAAGGAACCATGATAAAACAACTTTGCCTGGCTTTTTTTTCCCCCTCCAAACATATCCGCGGGGAGAAAATGAAGAAAAATGTAAGCGATGGTAAATGAAACGTTTTCATGTATCGATGCGTATTGGAGCTACAGTGCGTCAGCAGCTCCAGAAAATAATTTGCCGTTATGTTAAATTACGTGGACGGTTATTTGTGTTAGATGACTGCAAGAACTTCATTGCACACAACAAAATTCCATGACTTATCCAAAACTTTCAATGATTTTTATAGGCCCGGAAAATTTCATTGTCAAATTCAATTTTTCCAGGTTTTCCATGACCATGAAAACCCTGTACGCTCCTTTTCAGACTGGTACCTGTATTTTGAGTTTATACTAGAACATGTAAGCATGCTTTAAAGTATTTTAAAGGATTTAAGGGGATATATTGCCAGAAATGGAACATAATATTCACAATTGTTAGTTTCCATTAGTGTATAATCACCTAAAACTAAAAATGGTTGTGTTTGTTTCCTCAGAATGAGCCGATTATATCTACATACTTAGTGGGTCCTCTTTCACAGACTCAAACTTGTGTTTTTCTACAGTAGCCCAGAACAGACAAACTAAGCACTGGCTTTTTGTTTTTTCGCATATTTGCATCGGCCAACATAGTTCTTCACGTTTGGCACACAAGACGTTTTCAGTTCTGCAACCTCACTACTGAATGCCACTAAATCTTCTACACTGAACTTTAAAAAACACTTTTCCCCCATACTCTCTGTGCTGAAAACATGTATTCACCCTCTGTCTAAAATGCTCTGTTTGAGTACCTGGCTCTCCCTCCCGAAAAAAGCTCAGACTGCTCAGACTGGTCAATGTTCCCAGGTCTTCCACAGCTCAGAGTTTCTACAACAACTCTTCAGCCATGACTTGTACTGTATCTACTTTTTACACATACACCTGAACACTCAGCCGATGTGCTGAGACGTGAACGGAGGGTTCCTATCAGACACAAGATCACACGAGTACAACAATACAAGTAGAAATATTTAATAACATCAGTATGACACTCTGGTATGTGATGATGGATCTCTAACTTACCAACATCAGTGGTGCCGAGATCTGTTGACGCAGATTTGAGTGTTTGTTTTTTCCCTCGTGCCCCGTGTTTCATTACTCCTTGGCCCTGAAAACAAAACGCAGATATCATGAAGCTCTTTATTACAATGCAGTTCGACAACGTGACACTAGATGGAGGTAGCTTGTTGAAAAAGGCTTCCCGACTGCAGGGCAATACGGTGAAAACGTCCTAAGTATAGAGATAACTTACAAATTCATTTTTTCAGGTGACTACAACATGTTTAGCTGCTGCTGCCCTCGTCCACAGCAGCACACTGCTTTGCCTGTGTGGCTTATTTCTGCCTGTTTCATCAGCACTGACCTGATGGGAGCTGTAGGAGGACTGGCCGTGCATGAGGGGAGGAGGACACAGGCTGTACTGGAGAGGCTGCCCCAACAGAGAGTAGCGCCCATCACCTAAAAACAACATGAAGTTAAATCAAAGTGATCAATCCTGAAAATACATCAGAGTTTTACTGCCTCAGCAGAGACCACGTGAACCTTATCGCCACACTTTGTGCCGGCCAACAAGGCAGCATAATTCAAATTTGAGGTACTTATACTTTACTTTTTAATTCACTATATTTATCTAAACACTGTAGTTATTTTACAGAATAAGATTTTTGCTTAAAAAAGTAAGAAGACTTTATAAAATATGAGGTTTTGTTACAAAATAAATGACCAAAGAGTTTATACAAGCATAGCTGCAATGATTAGGTGATTAATCACTCAGTCGATCGACTGAAAATTAATTGCCAACTACTTTTTTATCCATTTTACATTATGTAGATGTTTTTTTTATTTTTTTCTTAATTTTTAGTGTGTTTTTCTTTTGTTTTTATAAAATTGAGTTTTTTTGGGTGTTGCTTTCTAATAACTGACTTTTTAGGATTAAAAAAAAGTTTTTTGTGTGTAGTTTTTTTTCTAATTTTGAGTTTTGCGGGGTGTTTTGTTTGTTGTTTAGATTTTTCTGCATTAGGTACTTTTACTTTAAGTACTTTGTCCTATTTTCAATGCAGGTCTTTAATTTGTAAAAAGGTAAAATCTGAATACTTTTTCCATCACTGGACACACTTACATACAGCAGTCAGGTGGACTAAGGTTTTGAAAAGCCCCCACAGCCGCTAAAATAAGTCCAAACTAATGTAGCTCACTACTACACTTTTTGTTTCTTCAATTTGATGCTTTGAAGACAATGAATGACATGACCTGCGTCATGGTGATATCACGTGGCTCGTAAACTGACGCAAGGCCGTATCTGTATTTGTAATCACATTCCAAAGAGCGGGTCTATTTATCAGTACAGGTGTTGTTGCTCTGTGTTTATACATCGGTCAGAGGACAGGGACTAGGTAAGGTCATGTGTGGGGGCAGGAGGTTTGTCCAGGTGGCAAAGTGCCGGTCGCATGAACCTGCTGAGGCCTTTGGCTTTGGGCCAGGAGCCACCTGACATGTTTAGAGGTTGCTGTGGCACAAGTCTAAGCAGGAGCTCGAGCTCACAGATGTAAAAGTTCAAGTTTATTTGCCTGCAAACTTAAGAGTAAATTATTTTTTAACAGCCCATTTTTGCCATCATTTATCGTACTGATGATAACTTTATGTGTAAACATGTTTATTGCAGGGGGTTTTGTTGCATTTGTGTGAAAAATATCCGTATATGCATTTGAAGTTTCAGCCCTCTGGTTCATTTGTACCTTGAGCTGGTCCTCCTGGCCGGGGAAACTGGGAAATGAGGGGTAATGGTCCCAGGCCTGGACAGACGCTGCTGACGCTGCCGGAGGGAGACGGGGTGGGAGACTGAGTGGGGGAGGCCAGGGGACTCGTAAGCTGGGTACTGGCCTAGAGACAGAAAGAGAGAAAAATTGACAGGAAAAATATAAAATACTTTGACAAATGAGTCATGTCATCCCTCCTGTTGACCACTAGAGGGCTGCTATTGAATAGTATTTCAGTATATGTGTGACAAGTTAGAAAATAATACTCATAGCTTGTTTATAAGGAAGTTTATGATTTGTAATGTTAAAATCTTTAATGAGGTTTAAATCTTGCATTTGTGAGCAGTTCATAAGGATTGACTTGAATGCAAAACCTGGCCCAAAATAGTTAAATAAGTAACACTGTTAAAATTTTGCAACTGTTATGTTTATTTTTAACATGTTAATAAAACAATAAGAAAAAAGTCAACCACACACACACACACACACACACACACACACACACGTCTATACATACACATAAACACATAGATAAAAACATAATATAGGCCTATATAAATAACAAAAAAAATACATGTACAAATACATAAATCTGATTCCATCTTTAAAAAGGACTAGGAAGAAATCTTAACTTTTTTAATCCAACCCATTCTTCCCTGTTCAAAAATTAATCAAATTTATCTATCCTACATATACAAATAAAAAATATGAAAACATACGAAATATATCATAGTTGTCTACATACATACACACATACATTTATACATAAACACATTCCTATTTACATATTAACCTATATAACACCTGGTCCTGAAAAGGCCCTTCCTCATCCACATACTTTGTGAAAATCATTTGAAATCCACAGATAGACATACAAGTTTTCAATGTTGGTCAAGAAGTAAGTTGTTTTAAATTTAACTTAACCCTTAAACCGTTATTACCCTCCCACTTAATGAACTCTTTTTAATTGTAAATAATGGTTAAAATCCTCAAAGCTGTTAATATTACATTGTTTGCTTTATTCCCTAATGATTACTTAGAGATATAAAAAGTGCTTTTCTGTGCTCTGCGAGGTGATTTTTTTTTAATAAGATCCTAAAATCATTTGCCTCTGTCTTCATCCACACACCCGTCCCTTTATTTGAATCATTAGAGTGAAGTTTGTCTCTGAGGAAACATCACTTTCACCCTTGGTTATTTTCAGGGGTATAAATGTACAAAAATAAATGACTGGCTTTGTGAATTACAGTCTGGATTCACATCAAGTTACACATATCGTCACCCACTGGCTGGGGGGACGTTCCTGTGTATCGGTGTGTACCTGTGGAGTGTTGTCTGGTTTGTAGAGCTCTCCTGGCTTGCTGGGCCTCTGCTCTATGCTGTAGTACTTGCATGGGTTCCACTGGACCAGAGGAGGGTTCTGGGAAGGCTGTGGTCCATTGGGGACGCTGAGCTGCATGACCATCACCCCAGGCCCAGGAGGCGGTACTCCTGAGAGAGATTACAGAGAGAGACAGTAGTAGACACTAGTGACTTAAAACAACACAGGGGTGACTCCATAGAAGTTAAGTTTGACCCTCTTAATATTTTATTGGCTGTAAAAGATGGGATATTCCCTGTAATTATATATATATATATATATATATATATATATATATATATATATATATATATATAATATTTAATATAATATTTTTATGTTGTTTTTAATGTAATTTTTTCTTTGTTAGATTTTACATCAATATAATTAATAAATCACCTATATCAACATACAGACATACAGGAGACAAATAAAAAATATTAAAAAGAAAAATACATTACAAATTAAATAAATAAGAAAATATAAATTAATAAAAATAAAATAAAATAAATTTAAAATGTAATTACCAATGTCCAATTTAATTTCACCTTACCGTCAACATACCACTGTAAATAGTTTTTGCAGAATACTTTTTATAGCTCTAAGTTGCTTAGACTTTTCTTGGTGGCTCAAATGTGTCATGTAAAAGTGTTTCAGACAGAAATTCAGAACATTTGAGTGACTTTGAAGGCCTAGTATTGGAGAAATGTACCCTTTTAATGACCTGCACACAACCTGTTATAAATACTACCATGATGCCTTGTTTCCTGGTTCAAGATTGCCATCTGGTTGTCCTGTCAATAGAACAGCTCAAGCTATCAGATACCAGAGGACGAACTACACTCACTATTCCAAACATGTAAAATAAGCTGCAGACAATATCTAATAAAAATCCAAAAAGACCCAAAGCTTAGAGCTATTGTTGAGTTTAGTCTCAGGGTCTGGGGAAAATTTGAAAACAGAATCTAAAATGAAACTTTCAGAGTAAATGACAAACATAACTGGGAAACCGACCAACCAAATTCGCTTCTCAACAAATAAACTTTCAGCGGAGTAAAAGACACAAACAAGAGCAGAGGTCGAAAGGATAAAAAGACCATTTCGATCAACATTTACTTAATGAGGGCAAACAGGAGAACAAGGACTTTCTGATGTTTAGGTTTACGATTTCTTCAGGACATCGATTTACAAATTGTGAACCCCGTGTACCTCTGTCTGAACTTTACTCTGAATACCTCTCACCTACATTTGTAACGAGCAGCAGCAAGTTGGGTATCACCAAATTGTGAAATACCCAAATAATGTCCACAAATTGAATAAAATGTATAATTGTCTAGTGATCACAAAATGTTTCACTAACAGCGTCTTTACAAACCCCTTGACGCCAAGTCTCACCTGAATATTGCTGCTGCAACTGCTGAGGGTTGCAAGGGGACGGCGACTGTGTGATTTGATACTGCTCAGAGCTGGGGGGCTGCAGGTAACCTACTGATGGGCTGCAGGATTAAACACAGACAAAGGGGAGAAAAAAAGCACGAGGAAAGGTAATTCACACAAATACAGGAAGATACAGTAGATACCCAAATAAAGTTTCTATACTTTGTTTAGAAAATGCTAGATAAGTTAAATGATTCACAACTTGCTGATGACAATTACAACAGAGCTTACAGCAGGAAACAACTTTACTGATATGAAGGTGCTCACAAAACGTCACATAACACATTTGGTCTAGGCTTAATACACAACACATTTCTTCACAGTTATGGTGATCATTAGAAATGTCTGGATATCACTGCCAACTCGTCTGTATGGATAATATGTATTTTTTTTCAGTTCAATTCAAACTTTATTTGTAGAGCACATTAAAAAAAACACAGTCGACCCAAGTGCTAATGATACCATGAGAGGGCAATACTGTTCATGCATACCTTGTGCTATTCTGCTGTGTGGGTGTGATAACACTGTAGTAGACAGGCATGGGCCCCTGGACAGACTGGCTGACCGGCACCATCACCTGCTGCTGGTACTGCTGCTGCACCACCTGCTGATTTTCATTTCCCACTGGTACCTGGAAAAATTTAAAAGTAGATGAGAAAAAAATACATTTTTGCTTTTCTTTGTCATACATGATATTAAATTGAGTAGCTTTGGTTTTTTGGACTGTTGTTCAAATAAACGGTATAATTTCAAGATGTAACCTTGGGCCCTGGGAAATTACACAGAGCATGTTCCACTTTTCTGACATTTTACTGACAAATTATGAAAACAATACTGACAATAATTGTCAGTTGCTGTCCTACTGAGCACTGCCACAAATGAACAGGGTCTGCCCTCTGGAAGGAACCCACAGAGTTTAACACAATCAACTCGAGCCGATTTATAACTGTCTGTGTTGCTGCTGTGATTTATGTTGAGCTTACTGCAATTCAGTGACACTGATTTAAAGATGTACACGATTACTTAGAGTGTTTTCATCAATTAAATTCATGTGAATCAAGATTACTGCAGTCATACATATTTTGGAGTCATTTAACTTTGTAAGACCCTTCTACATAAACTGTTATTTTAAGTATGCACCAGATGGAGCTGTTTAACCTCGAAAGATAAACTTCATGTATTATGGACACTAATGGGACTAAAATATTCAGCTCACCAGGGAGGGCTCGTTTTCCTACCAATAATAAGATAAGATTATTTTTTTTTATCCTTTATTAATTTTGTCCTGAAGCTGACTTAAAACTGTCCATACCTGATATGATGGCATCTGTGGGTACTGAACCATTATGCTTTGCATTTGTCCTCCCATGCCCGCCCTCTGGGAATTAAGCAGACCAGGGTTTTGGGGCTGCTGCACACCCATCATGCCCTGGTAGCTCGGCTGCTGGCTGGGCATCATGGTCTGGAGACCTGAGGACGGCAGACGACAATTGGAGGAGAGAAATTAGATAAGTGTGATTAAGAAAGAGTGCAAAGTAAGAAAAAGAAAAGAAAGGTAGTTGAGCCTTTGTCTTTGAGGGGGAAATCACTGTTCAACAGGACAGAAGTAGAGCTGACATCAACAAACACAGAACAAAACAGTTTACAGATTTATGGTGCGGTGAGTTATTTTTGATTTCCAAATTTTAGGTTACCTGGACGATGGCACATGAAATCACAATACACTTCTCTGAAATATCTTTATACTTGTTCAGGTTTTTATACTGTTTACCTTGGATTTGTAATAAAAGGGTGTTTGTAGCACTTTATTTGCACCTATTG
This sequence comes from Plectropomus leopardus, assembly GCF_026936395.1. Classification (NCBI taxonomy): domain Eukaryota; kingdom Metazoa; phylum Chordata; class Actinopteri; order Perciformes; family Serranidae; genus Plectropomus; species Plectropomus leopardus. The sequence goes on from NC_142177.1 coordinate 24,463,776, forward strand.
AAAAAGCAACATGCTCTATACAAATTCATCAATCAATAACTATTTGTCCCAATTAGGCTGATTGGTTGTGCAGCAGTGGATATGTTTCAACAATCATAACTGGAATAAAAAAAAGTGATCTCAGTTAATATTATTTCAAAAATATTTATGTAAGTATAAATCTTGACCATCTCAAAACTCATTTCAAAGCAGGCGGCAGCTGTGGATTGAAATAAAGTCACCCTGACCGCAATGCTCATGATCCATGATGGATCTGGCAGCCCTCCTCTATGAGCCAGAGTCCGCTCAGGTTGTCAACAACGCCTATCTGTCACTTACTGTATGAACACACGGTCAACCTTGACAGACCCCAAATGAAAGAGACTGAGGGATAACGCTGTCAGGGTTTTTCCGTGAAAAAAAGAAAAGGAACTCTATTTTGGTCCAAGCATATTTGACTTGGCAGAACAATGCAGGGACATGGTTGCTTAAATTCAACCTTTCACCTGGTAGACTACAAACTGAGTATGATTCAGCAGGTTTTTGCTGAGGCAATAATGAAATACAGTTTTAAGATCAAGTGGACTGTACCTGTGTACATTCTATTTTGATAGCTCTAGCAATAATAAAAGCGGACATCCTAATATATAATATTAAACACAAAAGAAAGTGTATTTGTGTTAACTATTTTGTATAACTAATACACACAGGAAACACATATATTATATGTCTTTATGTGGTTATTTCTATCCATCTATTTATCTATACAGAAGTACAGCATAGTAGGATGTACTGACCTGACTGCTGTGTGGGCTGAGGCATGGGTTGTGTGCGCTGGGCAGGATAAGACACCTGGTGGGACATGGGCTGGGGCACACGATACTGCTGGCCTGAGCTGGGATACTGACCAGGAGGGTAGTATGACACCTGTATCTGAAGAGAAACAGCAAAAACATATTTAGATATTAATAAATACACAAAGATGAGAGGATAACAACAGTTCATCAGTCAGAATGACTCAGATTAACAGCCTTTTACCTTGTTCATGTATTATATTAATGCACATTTACTTTTAATTGTTTATACTCATGTATGCTGTCAAAGCTCTGGGTGCCTTTAGGTGGTCCTGCTCTCTGGAACAAGCTGCCTGCTGACTGACGTCCAGCACACGTGTTCACATTTGAAAACAAACTTAAAACGTTATTATTCTACCAGGCTTATAGTTAGTATCTGTGTGTGTGTGTAGACACTCATATGATTGCACTTGTGTCTCTTTGTTGATAGTGCAGGGGCTTCTATTTGATTGCGTTGATGTTTTTATGTTCTCTACATTATTATTTCTTCTTGTATTTCTTCTTTCAATATTATACACTTTGTAGTGAAATGTGCTATATAAATTTCCAGCAATAAATATTTCCACTTTAAAGTGCAGTTGAAGACAAACTGTTAAATACTTTCACTATCATAACTCATCTTAAAATGGAAATGGAATGGTGTTTTACTTTTACTTATAATTATGAAGTAAATGTTGATTGTACAATGTAATAAGTTCAGAATAATGACAACATCAACATTCATATTGATTCCCTCCAAGTCTCACTTTCACTATTCTGCCTGACACCTGGTACGATCCCCCGGGAAAAAAAGACTCCATTTATGGCATGTAGGAAGTGCTTCAACCATTGCGCAAATAAAACAGGAAGAGGATGGCCCTTTTGTTTCATTTATCAGTACAAGTTTTTTGCAGTTGTCTGTTTCCCAGTTAAACCACATTGAACCTGCATTGCACTCTTTCTGGCCACTTGGGGGCAGCAGAAACAAGCTCTGACAACATAACATATGTTATCACCTTTTGAGCTGCTATCACAAACTTGTTAGCAAACAGTTTCCAATTCATATAAACAGCTGATACAGAGCAACAATAGCATTCATCTGGAGGCATATGTTTGTCCACCTGATGGTTTTAATTCTGGTATTCACTCTTCTTTTAGCTCTGCACCTTTGAAGAACATGTAGTGTCAGTCAGAGCACAAATAACAGCTACCTGTTGTGGCCAGAAACAATTTCACAGTCAACACACAGTGGACATATGAGATTGGTAACACTAAATCTGGACAGTAAAGTATTAACCGGAAACCAATGAAACCAACAATGACTTAAAAGTTGCTGTGCTGCTTTATGGTCCCACAATTATCTCTGACTTTATAACTGCAAGCAACCACTTGCACATCAATGGTCATGTGATCCACTGTTAATAAAATGTTGATTAGAGCAGAATGAAGATGATGCCTATAAATAAATTCTGTGCTTCCTAGTCAGTCTTCAACAGTGATGTGCACCAACAAGATTGTTCAACAGAAACTATCTAACAATGTACTACAGTTGCAGAGGTCTAAGTGTCTCGCTGAAGCCTGAGCAACTTGCATCTTACACAACTGAGCTAAATGTAGCAGCACAGAATTTCCAAACGAGACATCAAATGGACAAACAGAGAGGACGTTGAATGTTAGGAGGATCGATAGTTCCTGCCTCCACCTTCATCTGCATACATGACAACATTCAGCCCATCTAGAGGCTACAGCGGTGTCAATATTTGCACTCCTGTTACGCTGTCGACCACCCACACATTGAACAACACAGAGCAGATCTTCCTTCCCAGCCAATGCTGTTTATACAAGGACGGCAATCTAACAGTGAGGATAATATAGGAAGATGTGTAGGGCGATAAAAAGGCATGAAAAGATGCCATCTATATGGGTCAGAGCTTGGAACTACAAAATAAAAGAGCAGAATATGAAAGCTATAAAAGACAGGAGACAGGATGGATGAGGAATCTTTAACAGAAAGGTGTTACAGTGCAGGAACATGCCAAAACTAAGTCCTATAAGCAAGCGCATGTGGAAAAACAACACACAATAATACAAACTATTAGTTTGCACTCAACAATTATCATATTTACACAGAGATTGTGATGTAATAGAACACAATTAACAAATCCCAAAAGCCACCATTAAAAAAAAAAAAAAGTTTGGGCCAGAAACAACTGAGCCAGTTGGCTTCATGTGCACACACATTGACCAATGCACCAGGTCACAAATGCGAATAAGAGTAGATGAAGATAACAACTTGAAAAAATGCTACACAAGCTTTGATACTTGCAGTAACACTATGTTTATATGTTACATTGTTGGCTACAGTGAATGCATAGTAAAACTAGAAAGGAGAGACAGCAAATAAGCTGAGAGAAGATACATTTTGGCGACTGGAGCAGCATCTCAGGTGTGCTTCTTAGGCATGGACTGAAGGCTGAAGCAGGAACGGTTAAACTCTTTACAACAAAGCTCTGAGTTATCTTTGAGTTAGTATTTTTAGTGGTGGAGTGAAAAAGCCAAAGTCAGTATGCACTTAAATTTGGCACAAATGCTTTTGAGATTGGTACTACATGAGCAGAGAAAACCGAGAGTAAGGATTTGGGCAGTTGCTTTTGCAAAAAAGCTAGAAAACCTACAACTATCATCAGAATGCACTGAACCTCACAAGATCAGTTTACGCTCTTGCTGGTGGGTGACGTAATGCGAGCTCACCAGTTTGACACAATGGCAACCAGCTGGTAACAAACCATCTCTAATACAGTTAAACATGCTTCTGAAAACATCTGAGGAGAGCAATATGCAACGCGGTAACAGAATCTTGGTTTATATTTGATCAGTGCTGCTTAGCGTCACCGTTTGTTTTATGGCCTCAGTTTTCACTTTACGGGAAACAGTACCACGCCTCACTCATTATTACAGCTTAATGCACTGAAATGTGTTTATGAAATCATTCAGTTGAGAAATACGCAATGCAGTAACATTATCTTGGTTTATTTGACTTGCAGTTCCTAGTTTTACTGTATGATCAGAATTTGGTCAGAGTTTGAGAGGGTAATGAGCATGGAGATCTTGGCACTGTTAAGATGGAGGGATGTTTACCAAAGTTCACTAACACATACTACCCGCACTGTTATAACACAAAGCTGGTTGAAAATCTGTAAAGTTTTCCTACTACATGTTTATATGGCGTGGAGTTAAAAGTTGTAATACTCCATTGTAGGATGTTGTAGCAGCTTGATCCCTGGCCCTCGCAGTCTACAGTCAAAGTGTCCCTGGGCAAGATACTAAACCCCAATGTGCTCCCAAATGCTGTGCCATCGGTGTGTGAGTGCGTGTGAATGTTCATCTGATGAGTAGATGGCAACTTGTACGGTAGCCTGAGTTACCAGTGTAAATGGTGTTTGTGTTGTGACGCACAACATAAATGGAGTCAATTCATTAACCATTTGGTAGCTAAATAAAGATATGTTATTCCTTAATTCATGCATCATAAAACGAAGGCCTGGCCTAAACGAATGAGCAGTTTGTTGACTTTATCCAATGTTGTGTTGGTCATACTATAGAATGATTTAATACTGGTGCATAGAAGATAATACAGAATAAACTAACAAAAATATTAAAAACAGAACTGGAATCACAATATTTGTCTAGAAAAAACACAACTGGATGAATTTCTCGCATCGTTCAGCCCTGGATTGCACTGCTGTCCGAGTACTGTGAAACGTACATCTGACTCTAGTAAATCTCTCTTCCTTCACATCTGCTGTGGAAAACTCACTCTGGCTCTGCAATAATGAACTTCATTTGTGTTTGTGTGCTGTAATTGACACGTTGCTTTAAGAAGATACTACTGACCCCAGATTACCTTCATATGATTACGACACTATTGCCTATTAAAAAAAAAAATGTAGTCACTTCGGCTATTAAAAACTCTACTAAACAGACAATCCTCCTTTACAACTTAGCCCTGGAGGAACATTACAGGGCCTAATGTCTCCCACAGGGTGCTTAATGGCCAGGTCAATTTAGTTCTCTCTGCTCAAATGAATTATAATAACTACTTTATGGATTCAAGCAGAAGCCTGAGGGAGGGAAGGAAGAGTGTGAGTGACAGAGAGTGAGAGAACTCATTATTGTCACCGCCTCTGCAATCGGAAGAATGTGACAGGCGAGCTGACTGACTGAGACCGAGCTTGTGGAGGTGACACACGGCGCTTTGAGTGCGAGGACCAAACTCCCCCACTGGGTGAATCCTGCTACTTCACAGAAATCACATCCCTCATATGTCACACCTAACTCTTTGAGTTTATAAAAGAAAGATCTTTTTAATTTGTAATATTTATAGCAGTCATGCATCACTGGGTTGTTTTTACAGTAATGTCCTATTTTCCAGGTTTGTAATTACCTAGGAAGTTTCCTGGAACAGAGTACGTAAATTTGAAAGGAGTTAAAAGTAAAGCACAGACAAAGTTATATCGGTACAATTTCAACTGATGGCTCAGGGTGCTCTCAGTCATGTTGACAATGACTTTTTACAAATTAACTAAGAGGAGCAGACATTAAGTTTTACAGAATCAGGTGACTCATTGATTAGACAGTTTTGGCGATCATCCTGCATCATCAGGACCCACGTGGGGAAATTAAATTCTGATGAATGAAAGAAGATGTGGTTGGATCGTTTGCTTTCACACCAAAAACGCACCACACTAGACCTTTTAAAGTAGTCTTGGTTCGGCTGTTTGGTCTACACAAGGGTTCAACTGACAGCTTTCACACCTGCCCAGATAAACCATGCTAACCTGTACCTGGGCTTGGTTTCTTTTAAACAAACCAAACAGGTTGAGTGTGAAGGCAAGAGGGATGCATGATAATATCAGCACGTCATCAGTATTGACAGATATTGGCTTGAAAAATGAAATATCGGAATCGGCCTACATGTTGATTTCTCGTATTGCATGTCTCCATCTGCTGGTGGGCCATCATGATGAAGTATTCATAATATGATGTTTATTCCTCTACAAAAGAGACTTGATGATCACTAAAATAAGTTGGGAAAAAGTATCAATATTATTATTAGTATCAATGTTGTCTAATATCATTGATATTAGATCAGGTGTGTTTTTACTTTCACTGGTTTATTGGTTTATCTTTTATTTTGTTGTTGTTGGTTGTGGTGGTTTTACTCGTATGGTTATCATCTTCTTTGGGTCTATTTTTCTATATTTTCTATTCTTTTCTATTTTTTTCTGTCTTTAGTTCCTTTATTTTTTTTAATTCATATGTGCTATTGTTTTTCATGGTCTACTTTTGGAATCGTTACTTAATGAATTTTAGAATTTTTTAGCAGTTCTGACTCATGTCTTTGTACTTATTTTTTTGGTTTATTCTTCATCTTTATTATTTTATGAGGTTTTATTGTTAGTTTCAATGGATTTGATTCACTTTTAAGGGTCTGTTGCTGGTTTTGTTTTGTGCCTGCAACTTTTACCTCACACTTTGTCCAGCACTTTGTGCGTCCACCTGGTATGAAATGTGCTATATACATAAAGTTTTGCTTGCTTGCTTTGTAGGAATTATACAGAAATGACAGATGGTTAAAATGAGGCATTGGCATTTTTACAAGGGAGACAAAGACGTATACGACACCTATGGCATATCAATCAACCTGCATTTAAATGGAGATGCATGAGCTTCAATTTATGTCATTCGTTGAAACTTGGAACAACAACACAGATTGTGATTGCACATTTTTTGTCTTGTAGCCAGAGGCAAATGTCGTACCTGTGCCACAGCTGGAAACTCGTTAAATAGACGCAACTTATTTGCTGTGGGTAGAGGTGACTCACTAAATAAATAAGTTATGTCCTCGTTGCATGAAACTATTGCTCAAAGTGAATTTTTTAAACTGTGGTTGCTGTTACTTAACATCTCCATAGCACCAGAAGAAGTAGTTCTGATGTCTTCTTCCCACAGCTAGTAGTGACTTCCCTATACACCTTTACTGTAAAGGGTGACGACTGAACTGGGCTGTTGTGTAACCTTTCTTTAACCAACTTTGGAGCAAGTTCCCTGGTTACGCATTGCTCAGAGATGAATCAGGAATGACTCCTGTGCTTGTTGTTAAGTTCCATATCACCCTTGCAACATAAAAGAAAGCAGTCAAGTTTCATCTCTCTGTATCTGTATGTCAACAAGGTGCAGCGACGAGCACACTGTGTACCCGTCTCTGTCATCAACGAAGCTTTACATTAACACTCATTAATATGAGGTGTAAGGAACATGATTCTCCACAGTGGCAAAAATCTCAAGAACTCTCAAACATCACACATGCATCCCGTTGATGGAATAAACTACGTGAATTCTTCCAGACCACATCGCAGCTCCCCCATGAAATAAAAATACCGGAAGTTGTATGCACGATGTCATCAGTGTTTACTGGTATCGTTTTGTCCACAGCAATAATATAACTCTTGTATTCAGAAAATAGCGTGAAGTGAAAACTCTAAAGCTATGGATCTCAATTTTGTATGGTAGCCCTAGATGATGAGCCTTACTTGCAATACAAAAGAAGGGTACAGTATTAGATTTCCTATTGACCTGGGGCCAATTACTACTGAATTAATGATATAAAAATGTATCATATATTAAAGCCAATAAAATGCAATGAGAATGCAAAAGTGCCTTGCAGGTGAGGTCCAAAATCTTGTAAAACAATTTCTGAGAAATACAGCTTCTATCTTGTACTCTAAGGTCATTAAAACAAAACCTAACACAACTTGGTTAAACTTCATTTATGGCCAGACCGTGTGTGTTCAATGTGCTAAATGGTGGCTAATATGTTACACAGAGCATCAGTGGTAACTGTAATGTGAATCCCTGAATATTAAGTGTTCATCTGTTCTTCTCTGTCGTAGTCGTATGTTTGAGACTGAGAACACACCATAAATGCTACTGATACACTGAATATCTTGCAAGATATTATTCACACAAATACAATTTCCTCCTGTTTTTGAAGCATTTAAAAATTTTTTAAAAAGTTGTATTTTAAGTGGTCCTCTTACAAAAGTGTCTTGTAGAAGTGTGTTAAAGACAGTATGGGTGTCCTCGACTCAGAAATTTACATGATGTAAAACTATTGAAACACTGAGCGGCAAAGATTTTTTTTTCATTTTGTGATTTAAAAAAAAAATAATAATTTGGGCGGTGGTGGCAAAGACGTAAACTGTGGAAACACTGTTGCACCTATTCATTTTGAAAGTAAAATGGCAAATGGGGAACCACCAACACTCACTCTAACCAACAGGTTAATTTTCTTAGTTACTCACTCACTCACTGACAGACTTTCAGAACAGTGCAGGGCCTCGCCTTGCTGCAGACAAACCAAAAAACATGAGAGAAAAGTTGCCTGATGACTTCATATCGCAACCTGCAGAGAATAACGTACCTGTTGAGGTGGAGGGGGCTGCATGTAGCCTTGTGGGGGTGGCGGGGCCTGCATGACAGGCTGGGATGGAGGCGGCGGTGGAGGTGGAGGATGGGGGTGTCCAGTGGCGGGCTGGTATCCAGACGGAGGCGGCATAGGCTGACCCGTGGTAGCCATGATGTAGCCGGTCTGAGGAGGAGGGTGCTGGGACAACACCGTGGGAGGAGCCTGATACATGGTTGGAGGCTCAGGGTTCTCACTGGAGCCCTGCCGACTCAGCGTCATCTGGCTGAACTGAGGTGCCAGCTCTTCTCCCTGGGAGAAACGGGAATGATGTCACTGGTGGTTTTTAATTGTCACCACACTAAATACAGGCGCAACATTATTATTAAGATACCTTAAATTGTAAAGTGATTACAGATTATTATTTAAAATGATTGTAGTGTAAAATAATTCAGGATTAAAGTTTGGAGTATACTGTTTTTTTGTTTGTTTTTGTAATTAATCTTTGTTTTCTTTCTTTGGTGCTCCTTTGCTGTTATTCTGGGCTTTTTTTGGTTGACATAGGACAGGCAAAGGAAGCCTTGGACTTCAGCCTATTCCTTGTTTGACTATTGACTGAGAAATTTTGTGTGAAATAATCTTTGTTTCTCATGATGCAGGTAACCGAAACAAAATTTTTCATAAAGCAAGTCACTGTATGCACCATCTACAGATATATGAAACTGTATGTCATGGTCTAAAGCTTTATATTTGTAGCTTTATATATCTGCAGATTAAGTTACAGGTCATGACCTCAGATGGGCTGCAGACCTGTTTGCTGCTGATATCTCTCTGTCAGTGCCTCTTGTGAATTTTGAAGTTGTGGTGTTAGGTCTAACTGAGCTCTTAGAGTGATCACTAAAGCCATAATGTTACATTAGCAACAGAGTGAGAGCACTAAAGGTATGGATTACTAAAGGGGAACTGTGACATTTTGGAAAAAATACCTATCTACCATTCAGTACAATAACAAGAGATAAATTGCAAACTTAAAGTTATACTTTGCAGGGTTGTCACTTACTGTTTGTACTCACACACGACAGTCAAAGTGACAGTAAAAGCCAACCACAATTGTTGTTGGTGTTGTTGGCACCACTGTCCACTGAAACACTGAGTCGTGTAAGATCACACAGAAATCCATTTGAATTTTTCTACAGAATTCTAAAAAAATATTTTAACCCAATTACATATTTTTTCTGGGTTAATTTTTTTTGGTCTTTATTTAGGTTAATTGTTAAAATAGATAGAATTTGTTATGTCTTAACATTAGTTCGTGTATATTCAAAGAATGTACACTCCTGACAGCAGTAACTACCATAAACTCTCCTCCCACAAGAGACACTTCCAAAAAAGTGCTTAGCTGATCAAAAATATTCATCACATCAAAAAGGAAAAAACATTTTGTATGCCATACAACTAAAAGGAATTAGTACCACATAGCACAGCTGTCACTTTTTTTAGTCACAGCAACTCATATGTGCTTGACGCGCATGGAGACATGGAATATGCAGACAGACTGTCTGGTCCTGAGTTTAAGCACTACCTGAGTGGTCCAGAGTGGCAACAACCTAATTCTTCCATGGCTGTGGTTAAATATCTAACTAATATAAATAAGAACAGGATGTGAGAGTGCAAGAGTCTCTGGCAGGATGCAGCAATAGCTAAACGCAAACTGTGAGGGTGTCAGTGATGCAATCTTTAACTGAATTAATATAGAGAGATGAAGCTACGAGAGGTGTCAGTACCATTGTGTACTGCTGGGGAGGAGAAACTGGCAGGAGAACCTGGGGGCAGGAAGGGCTGGAGTAGGAGACAGGCTGAGAGGGCTGCAGAGATGCCACCGGCTATACACACCACCAGAGAGAGGGAGGAAATAAAGAGTCAGAGCACAGAGAGAGCAAGAGAGAAAGAGAGAGAGAGAGAGAGAGAGAGAGAGAGAGAGAGAGAGAGAGAGAGAGAGAGAGAGAGACAGAGAGACAGAGAGACAGAGAGAGCGTGGAGCAAGCCAGTGAGAGGAGGGGAATCAGAAGCAGGCGAATAGAAGGGAAAAAAAGAGAAATTAAGACATAGGAAAGATGTGGGTTAGAACAAAGAGGAAAAGTTGTTAATGAACAGATGGATAGAAATGGAAATTACATTCAGTTTCTAAATATCATACAAAAGCAATAAAACTGTTCACAACGTGAAATGTGATTACTACTACTCAGAGAGAGATAAGAAAGGAAACGCCTGTCAGTAGATTTGTTGCCATCCACTGTAAATAACTTGTATAATAGGCGTTTTCGGAGCAGTTCTGGAGACTCCCTTAGAGGAACTGTCTGCTGGGGAGCGACCCTGAGAACTGCACACCTTCAAGAACTTTTTTACTGCTTGAATTCACACCGCAGATAGGAACGCTGAGGTAACTTAAGTTTGGGGTTGGTATAACAATGTAAATTTTGCTTTGATGAACAAAAATAGTGCTTCATTTTCCCCTGTTGCATATGTGCTCAGTAAAGTCTAGACTCAATTTGTCAGTGTTTTCTTCAATTTTTTTGTCACAAACTATTTTTTGTGTTGTCTGACGTTTGCACGATAAACACAGGTTGTTAAAACTGGCAGTTGCTGGACCTGCATTGGCTCAGTTCAACCAATCAGACACTATACACTTAATGTCTGGACCAATCATCGTACACTTTATTCACTCATGGTTCCTTTGGGCTGGGAGACCGGGGGGATTAAATACTCTGAGATATGAGCTGAAAAGTCTCTCACAGCATTTCTAAGGACCTTGATTGTTCTTAGGTCTTGCAGTGCAGACATGTTAAGCTTGTTAGAGTAAAGTCAGGCCTGCGCTGTTGTTCACTTACAATGCATGCCTGTTTCAGTATTTGTCAGACTTGATCCCAACTTGCTGATGTAATGTACATTTGGGCAGGACCGCTGCAGGCCATTTGGGTGCCATAAGCATGATTGCTTTTTTGTTTAACTAAATGACCCTGACACAAAATTAATTTTATTATTTCAAGCAATTATGTAGGCCTCAGATATATCCTCTTGCCTATAATGATGTAGTTGTCGTACATGTTAAATTAAAATAGTTCAACATTATGATTTGATTGATGATCATTAGCTGCTTTGATGACCTCTTCAGCACTTGATGCCATATGTACAGTGATTGATGTGTGGGTATTGCAGCAGCAGCGGTGCACATGGGCAACAATAACCTCATGAGATCAAGGTAGCCGCAATTTTTAGAGCAAGGCTCTAAAGTTGCTCTCTACTGACGGTAAGACGCAGGGCATGATGGGAAACGCCTGGATGTCACCAAACCAAAGAGCTGATTGGCTCCTCATTTCAACCACAGACCTAAAAATCCTAATTTACTGCGTACTTGTAATATTTAATACTAGATTGTAGGCTATTAGTATCATGTTGTGCAATGAAGATTTAATCTGATAACAAACATATGTGTGGTTGACAACAATAATAATACATGAGCTGCAAATTACAGGAAGCCTCAAGATGGATCGGGCAGAATGTAAATATTTCTTTGATGTCCTGTATATTCTTTGATGGCTGCTGGAAACTTTTGGACTTGACTGCAGCTTTATGTTACTGACCTGTGCTAACGCCACTTATTAGGCGAGGCACAGGTCATCTCTAATGGGCCTAACAGAAAGTGGGGCTCTTAGAACAGTGTTTCTTGAACTATAAAATAGTTCCTCCAGTTCGAAAACACTTATTGTTACTCAAAGTGCCTTCTCTTTATATATGAACTGATTCAGCTGCAGGCACAACATTTATTTAATTACCTGCCCATTAAGAGCAGGAAGGTGGAGAGTAAAGATGTTCAATGGACCACCAGATTCAATTAGACCCTCTGTAACTTGAAAGTGTGGCTTCATTTTTACTGATACAGTTGACATAAATCCAGTTAGTGGAGGTACATACCTGAGCAATCATGTGGTTTCCCATGGGGTGTTGCTGCGGGGTGGGCAGCAGGGCAGTCTGAGGCGGGACCTGGGGCTGCGGCTGTGGCTGTTGTGATGGGCAGGGGAGTAGGCTACGGCTAGGCTGGGAGGCTGCAGGTGGGGGACACACATCAGGACTGACTAGGGGCAGGCCTAGTGATGCAGAGGAAGACATGAAACCCACAAAAATGTCCTTATCAAAAACATTTGGTCAATCCAAAAGCAAATTCTGTAAGGTTTAAATTATGTGTCTGTTTGTTATCTTGTGTTGTCCTCCTCCTTACAAAATAATGTGAGTTTCCTGGGCATGACAAGTTTTTAAACTTGGTATGTGTGAAATCCACCATGGGAGATTCCAAAAAGCAGCTAACAGCAGGTAACTGCTAATTTCGGAAGAAAAACAGCTTACATGTATCTCTGCAAATTGGGGAAAACAATGAGATTCAGGAGTTCTCTACCCTCTGAGCAGAGGACAAGATCAGCCACCATATATCAGAAAAGGTCAGTGATATGTCAGTGTTACTGCCATGTTATGCCATTGTTGTTTTAAATAACAAGCTGTTAGATGTCACAACTGAGGCAGACACTGTTGCATTAAACAACACGCCTCACTTGATTCTGCGATGCCAGCATTCTATCTAAAATCACACACTGGAGCGGTTGCTTGGTTCTGTGTGAAAATGCTATGAAAACATGAAGATGGGAGTTTGTAGCGGACATACAGCACAATCTCTGTGTAAAAATGGCTTACTTCTGATACTTTCGAGCCATTTCACTTCCTAACCTTCCTAAGAAGAAGAAGAAGAAGAAGGAAAAAAAGAGTATTCAACTGCGGCCCTGGTCATCAACTCCAACAAAGTGTGTTGCATTATGGGTTGTTTGTAGCTTTAATGTTGCTATGCTAGCAAGTCTCTGCAAGTGTTCAGTTAGCCCAGTTTAACATACAGGAGTTTCCAAAGGCTTGTGTAACGGCGGAAGTAAATTCATGAGTCAGTGAGTCAAAAGCGTCTCCTGACGTCTTTACTGCAGAAACGGAGAGGACTGAATCATCTGTCAAACGGCCAAGAGTAAGAGAGTCATGAAATTTCATAAGTAAGCTCAAAAAGAAAATGCCAACAGTAAAAAAAAAAAATAAATAAAAATAAATCACTGACTGGAAAGACCATATGCTATGCTTGCTTCAGTCTATTAGAAATAATTATAATGGATAGTAAAAGCGAGTGTTTCAGTAGCATTAATGACAAAAACAGGACAGACCTAAATGTCTCTCCTTTTTTTCTCAACTTTCCTTCACAGTCCTTACCAGAGCGTGAGCCTTTGCAGCTTCCCTGTGAGCCTTTGTTGCTGCCAAGGCTATCCCCTCTGGTAAGAATGGAGATGCCAGAGAAGCTGCTAGCCTTAGTGACGGGCGGCCGGAGGGTGCGGTTGGAGCTGTCTGAGTCGGTGCTGCTCCAGGGCCGTGGCTCCAGGCACTTCATATCACTGTCTGTGCTGCTTTGACGACTGCTAGACGCCCGGCTGGAGCTCTCACGGTTCCCTCTGAGAGAAGACAGAATAGGGAGGGAGAGGACAGAGACAACAAGATGAAATGACGGGGATAAAATGGAGATGGATGCAGGAAAAAGAGAAAATGAAAAGTGAAGCAACAGGAGAGGTTAAACAAGAAGATTTTAGAGATGTAGAGAGAGCAGATTGAAGTAAGAGGAGGACAGAGACAAAAATGTACATGGGCAGGGTGAGGCATATATAGAAAAGGGAGGGTGTGCACATAGGAGGATTTCAAGCAGAGAAGCATGTAGGTGGAAACAGAAACAGAAGGAAAGTCAAAGACAAAATAGGATAGAGGGGGGAGCAAAAGCAGAAGAACACAAAAAGGTCATCAGAGGGGACGACAAGTGCGACAGGCTTTAGGATGGGGCATTCAACACAGATGCGCATTGGCAGGTTTTAGTGAAACCACAATACAAAAAGATCAGGCAACAAACCACCAAACAGTATTATTTTCAATTTTAAACATACCACCACACACACATTCACACGCACAAACACACATACAAACCCATCCACATACGAGAACATACATGCAGGGAGAAAAGATGCTCCAGACAATCAACACTGGGTTGTAACAGAATATTACAGTGACACTAGATGAGACAAACTTCCATGAATTCAACACACAAACCATCAAAGACTGGAGACAACATTCACATAAGGGACTCTACAGAATGAGCACTTGCATACGTACGTGTTATACATTTGAATACAGATAAACAGTGACACATGCACTTAAGATTCATTGTACTGAAGAAAAGAAATGACAGAAACAGGACACATACACCTGTAAATTGATACCAGATGTACATCAACACTCACACACACTTATCTGCAAATAACCACTTGCTACCACTGGTTCACCCCTATGGTTCTTTGTATTATATTGCCGTGTACACATTCATTGTGTTGTTGTGATGCTGTCACCCTCGATAAGGGTAGCTGCCAAGAAAACCAATGATCACACTGTAAGCGTAACCACCACCCTGGGGAAACCTCCCCATCATGAGTGAATGGTTGGGTCTGCCGTTGACATGTCAGCATTAAGAATATTATTGATCCATTTGAACATGTCAGTGTCTGTGCTCAAAAACAACAAACTTAAAGGTTCTGTATACAGATGTAGCAGAACAACCTGTATACAATATTCAGAGTCAAGATGTTCCAATTTTAATTTTTGCCTCCTGGATATAACACCTCAGACGATCCAATACCACTGCCGCTTCACAGGTCTGACTTTCTAGTATAAAACACTGCCAATTGCTGACATGTTGTTAATTGATAATGTTAAACTATTTACCAGAAAGCAATAATTTTTTGCCACTCTGTGACAATAGTTGCCAGCAGCTGCACAGTGCAACTTGTGTGGGTTACTATAAAAGAATAGATTTTTGGGGAAACTGCCATTTATGCAAATGTGAAACTACTTTTTAGTTTATTCTTAAATGAACTGATATTGGATCTGTGCTTAGAGTAGCATACTCATGGTTACGCGATGTAACGTGGCAGTATGAGAGGCATTTTCAATACTGGTATTGGTATTGGAGGAACTCTACTTCAGAGCAATAATAAAGCAGCAAACCACCATTTCCTGTGTAAAGATATCGTAGAGTAAAGGCATCCTGAGCAGACAATGAAGTCATGCTTCCTCTGTTTGTGTTGTAATCCGAGCTGCATGTGCATGTCTGTATCCCACAAACTAGTGCTCAGTGCTCTGTCAGCACTGTTGCCTTTGTTTAGCCTTGTGTATTGAGTTACTACCATTAGTTGTGAGCCACCATAGATGTATATGCACATGAAGCCAAAAATGTTCGACTTCTCAGGTATAAAATTACCTGGATGCATTCAATCAAGTGGCTTTTTAAGACTTTCCAAATGTTATTGAACCAAATAGATCAATATAATATTAAAACAAGGCATTTCCGTGGGGTTCCAAAGCGCTAAAAAGTCATCCATTAATTTATAAATGTCTCTTTCACAATGTAAATATATGGGAAAAGTCTTTCTGGGCCCAATGGCATCCTGTCATGAACCCTGAAGTTGTGGTCACACAGTTTGGCTACTATGTAAAATCGGCTTCAAAGCTCTTCCTGGGGCTTGTGAGAGCCGCCGGTGCAGCCCACTCTATGTTGATAACCGTGTCCGAAGAAATCAGAATTTTACATACAGCTTTTTTAAAATAAAAAAAAGAAAAAAAGAAAAATGTGTTATACATAATGGTACAGCATTAAGTTGAATGTACATAGAAAGCCCTGCAGGTGAACAGAGACCTACGACTTTGAATTGAGGACAGTAGAAAAAAAAAAAACAGCCAAGTCAGCTGCAGTAAACACTTGTTTTTTCATCCTCATATAACTGGAAGAGGTATATGAACAGAGTATGTCCATGTAGAGACAATTCAAAACATGCAGTTGATTGTGGGAATCTCCATGACGAGAACACGGACGTGGTATGGGTAGTAAAACCATAGCGATAGTGAGTGGTGTTTGAAGGTGGCTGTGGCTGATAAATATTTCAGAGAGACTGTAATTAATGGTGGATCTATTTTGAGTCCTCTCGCTGCACAGCCTATTTTAAGGAAGGGTGGGTGCTCTGCCGTTTCTCTGTAAAGGGAGGCACACACTTGTTCGCTTCGCTCTGCAGACAAAGATGAGAGCAGGATGAGCGGGAGGAGGAAGAGGAGGAGGAGGGATTCTGCCGCTGATCACATGATATTTCATCTCCACTCTCTCCTCACGACAGCATTCCCCATCACACACACAAACAGGGGAAGCTAGGCAGCTGCTGTTGTTCAGTGCGTCCTTAACTCAGTCTTTATTAGACGACTATATTAACCCATGCCTCACAGAAGAGTTGCTTGTTATAGTTCATTTAAGTGCAGTCTGTAGTTTTATGGTGTCCTTGCTTTAACAGCATGTCCTCTGTAAAGGTTATACTTGAAGTGAATGCTGGACTTGGATTATAAAGCTTATTTTTAGGTAAAGTAAAAAACCCATGACAAGAATTAAAACTCCACATAAATCATTAATGCCATATTACTATATGACATGAAAACCTCCAATGAAATTTCTGCAAGCAGCACAGGTTGAAGAAAAAAAAAGTCTTAAACTTATACAAGAAGATTATTTATATGAAAAGCTAAAGTAAAGAGGGGAGAACAGGAGAGCTATATCTAAAAGCTCTTAATAACACAGTACACACAAGAAACAATATTTACAAACAGCAGAATACTTTAACATCATGAAAATAAGAATACTGCATATACTGTTGCACTCTAGAGATAAAACAATTAATCAATTAATCAATTGCCAAAAAATGATTTGACTTCTATTTTCATTACTTTGTCAATTTCTTTTTTGGTGGTAATCTACAACTAAAACTGAATATCTCTGGGATTTGATGCTGGTCGGACAAAAAACAACAACAAAGGCATAAATACGTCAACTTGGGCTCTGTGAAATTGTGATCATTTTTTACTCATCATATATTTTATGGATCAGAAGATTAATTGGTTAATCAAGAACATAATCAGAGGATTAATTAACAATAAAAAAAATGTTAGCTAAAGCACTTTTAACTCTAAATAAAGACAGTTGGTACATTTACATGCACAAAATATTACAAATTTTGCTCTTATTCTGAAAAAGACAATATTGCCAATAAGCTGTTTACATGTCTAATGGAAATTAGTAGTCCACTTATACTCAATACAATACAATACAAAACAAGTATGGAAGCTGCTTGCACCATTTTGACTTATTCAACCACGTGAACACAGCGTTCCTGTTTTATTTCCTAAAATACCTTGCTGTAATGGTTGCTGTGTTGCTGTGATATTTATGCATATCCCAAAATTGTTGATTTATCCAAGTCTTTCATAATGTTCAACAGTTGGTATGTTTCTCCTTCGTTCAAAAATGTGGGCTTTTCTTTTGAGTCTACATCTCTAACCCAAACCTGCATTCTGTTGGCTAGATGCTTGTGTAAAATGTATCCATGACAATGCACAGATTTGAACATGAACAGGCAAGAGGCCGTGTGTCGCAAGCTGCAGTAAAAACCCCAACTGGACATGTATACAGCACATTTGGAATTATCTCTCAAATAATGCTGCCATACCTGACTATTATAAGCAAATCCCACGTCTTTGGCCTTTTTTTTTTAATTTGGAAAAAGGCCTAATTCGGAATATCCAGAAAAAACAGAATATGCTGCTTATACAACCTGCATCAAAATCAGAACATATCATATTCAGGATAGCAGGAATATTAGTGTGCATGTAAACGTAGTTGGTGTAATAAGTTTTTTGCTGGCAGTCTAATGTTCCAGTCCAGCAGCACTTTCAATTTTATGTACTACTTATATATTTTTTTATGTGACTGTGCAACAGGTGACATGTTAACAAAAACTACAAGACTAAGTCAACCACAAAACAAACAGGTTACTGTGGAAGCGATGCAGTTACTTTATATAAAAAAATGTAGTTGACGGTGGATGGGTGGAGGGGTAAGTAGGTCAATCAGTCCCCAGTGAAACCACAAAGCAGCCATGCATGGGCCATGGGAAGCCCCACGGTGCAGTGCTGGAATAGCCATCAATCAGCCGACTACGCCAAGCAAAGATATAAAAACCACCACAAGTCACCACTATCATCACCAAACCACTTTCAAAGAATGGGCATGGCAACACACAAGTCAAAGTCAGCAGCACCCCAATACCTAAAGATCTGCCTCCTCTTTTGAGAGCTAGAGCAGTAGCCCTCAGTGGAAAGTCTGTTGGGGTTAACATTAGGAGAAAATGCTGGGGTTACAGGGCTGGATTGGAGAACAGGAGGGGGTTTAGGGGAGGGTGAGATAAGGAGGGGTGGGAGGTTGAGGTAGGCACAGTGCAGAACTTTCACCCCTGTGAAAAAGTGAGAAAAAAAAAAAACGCACACAAGGCAGAAACTTTGACTGTTGAAAAGCCCACGCTTCCTCTTTCTCTCTCTCAGCATATTACGTCCTAATCTTTCAACCTCAATGGGCAGGGTGCCTGGGGATGGAGGCTGACTGTAACTGCTGTGTGAGCTAACTTATTTTTCTAGAAAACATTTCTTCCACTACCTACAAATCTTTCTCAAAGAAAGTGTGTCCCTATAACAGTCTAGCATAAAACAACACTGGTATATTTAGCAGTGAGAGACAAACATCATCAAACACATACTGATTATTTGCATGGCATTGAAAAGAAAACAAAAAACTTAAGTAGGGGCTACATTCATGTTAAATTGTCAGATTTGTATGAAAAAAAACCCAATATATACCATCTGAAAACTTTATATTTATGGGTCTACAGCCCTCCACCTTTTATAGCTAAAACCTAGCAAGCAACTGTGGCTTTAAAGGGAAAAGGTGGCAAAGAGAGTCTTATAAATTGCACACATTAGAGTCTCAAGTAGGATGAATCATCTTACCTGTTGTCATTGATGTATCCATTTTGAGAGGACTGTAAAAAAAAGGACACCTGCACATTATGAAATGCTTAATTCAACCAGCAGCACTTAAGACTAGCATTCTTTTCTGCAGCTCAACCTTTCAGAAGTTCTTAAGTTTGACATTATTGGTATTCAGGATGTGACATGTTGCTTAAAGCAGTGGTTCCCAAAAGTTTATTATCAGTGTATGACATTAGATATCTTTAGTTTTACCTCTTCAGACCTCTAAAAACAAATAAGGTTAAACAGTTTGATTACATGTCCGCATGGATACTAAGTAACCTGTGTTTTGAAAAGTCTTCACCTTAAAGGGTGTTTTAAAAACAGCAACTCAGCTTTAATAATACTATATATTATATTATATAATACCATATTATATAATACTATATATAATAAATATCTGTATATAGTAGGATTGGGTACTGAACTCTGAACTCGGTACTGATTCTGGTTAAATCAATTTGTGCCAAATGTCAGGACCTGCGAGCACATCTGGGGGAGAATGCCGGGTTTAGACAGGAGGCGTGTTAAGTGTCCTGTAGTGTGGAAGTTGTTGTTGGCCATCGATGGAGCCGCCGAGGCAAGAAGCGCCCCAAAACCGGGGGATGGGTAAACCATTCACAGAGCTCCAAAGCTGCAGCACCAATCTACCGCAAAATTTTTAGCCTCTTTTGTTATTTCTTTTCTAAAAATAATTTAGGAACAGCCTAGTATCACTAGTGGATGAGCAGAAACAGACACACAAATACGCAGGTGCAGAATTGTTTTAATCTACGACTTCACCCGTGCAGCTGTTGGTTACAGGTAGGCCTACCAAATTCCAGGTGCCAAAGCTAGTGCAGGTATCTGTACAAATATGAACAGTAGCCAACTCTAACATGCAGACAGGGCCTGAGAAGGTAAAAATCATGCTTTGAATGATTTGCTCACAACTCATGGACATGCACCTTGTGTCAGCAAAACACATTGGGAACCACTGACTTGGATTATGAATGTTACCATGTTTCACTGCACCAGTTATTAAACAAACATTTTACATTCTTGTCTAATTAAGAAATACTGATTTCTCTATGGTAAAGGGAGCTGGAGTGTGATTTCATGTAAACATGTCCTTCCGAGTTTTTGTTGCCCTGACCAGGTTCAATACTTACTTCTCGGGCAAATATCCGATCTCGTACCCGCTGATACTCTTCCTCCCGCTCTTCAATGGACTTGCTACGTCGCCCATCCTGCAGCGGGACACGGATCTAACATTTGGGAAAACAATTGAATTTTTAAAAAATTACACTTTTAATCCAATATGCAATATTCCCAAATATGTGCTTAAATTTTATGTAAACACATTTATAGCCACACTTAGTGCGACCTACTGTAAAGATAAGTAGCAACAAGTCACATGATAGCAACAGTAGCATGCAAGAGAGAGCAGCTGCTTGCCGTCAAAACAAAACAACAGAATGGAAACAGTGCAGAAAGAGTGCTTTGAGGGGCAGAATAAGCGTGGGAAGCTTTAACACCACAAATGTGATAGAACAAAGGAAAACGATAAATATGCACAAGCATTAGGCGCCGAAGAAAAGTGTCAATGCTTCAAACAAACATGGTTGGAAGGAATGAGGTGTGAAAACTTGGTTCAGCCAGCAACAAAGCAAGTATATTATCCTTTATTATTATTATGATCAAACTGTTTCCGTGGTTGACAACGTGGGGTTTCAATGCTTAACGTATTCAAATATGTGCAAATAGCGCAGGAATACAGACACACTAACTGCTTTGCAGCCCAGTTAGGGTTGCATTTCACCCTTTGTGGGTGCTTTGAGAATTACAGTTTCTTTTGTCTTATTTTTACATGTTTAGCTACAGCAAAAGCCACGCAATCCTTTTTGTGCATTTGCTCCTCTGTGTTGGTGATACTAGTATTGGAAGGGACAAAGAGGTATGACAGCATCTCATTTTCTAACCTTAATTTATCAACAATTTCACAAAAACAAAATCCTTTGTGATACAGGAGATGAGGTTTACAGTCATCATAACATTAAAAAAAACAACATGGGTGGACAGAAAGCATAATGGGTTTTACTTAAACACATCCTTTAAGTGCAGACCATGCTTCCTCAATTGTAAGTTATTATTAGTACCACCCCAAATCTTTTGAGATTGTTAAATCTCCTTTCACATACCAAGTTTGTTTTAATCCCTGTTGGAAACAATGCCGTTTAACACCCACCTGCCAACTGCGTAACTACAATAATGTACAGTTACCACTGTTCAAACTCTGCATGCTCTTACACATAGCTAAATCAATTAAGACTCTTAAGTATTGCCTCTTTATTTTAAATAATTTAAGAGTTCATTGTAATTCTTAACACATGGCCAGGTCAAGATGATGCTGCAGCTCTACTACTCCCACTTCCAGATGCCCAGATAGTCTGGGGCCTCACCACCGGAAATCTGTGAGTGTTTGATTCACAGCTTAGTTGGCATCAAAATCAGACATTACCTTGTTTCATCAGATCTGGGAAAGGTAATTAACAGTCTTATGTCATTATGTTCAGACTTCTGTGTCCCCGTCCTTCTGTGTCCCTATCCATCTTAAGATAGTTAACAAACATATAGTTAATGATTGTCATGGTATATAATTCAGCCTACCTGATTATCATCCTTGTCCATGCTGGCATCATCTCTTTTCAGGATGAATTTCTTCTGGAAGTCCATGTTACGTTCATCCTTAATGTGTTCAGAGAACCTTTGTTCTGGGCTGTAGAAGAAAAAGACAAAAGGCATGCTTTCAACAAACTTAAAACTAGCCAAAGGTACCATTGACTGAAACAAAATAAGACACAGTTAACGCTTTTGGCAGTTATATGTAAAAACATATGGTATCTTTATCATAAATAAAATTAGTCCCAGCACAATGAAATCTTCTAAACAAAATAATCAAAACGTGTCTTTTAGAAAAAGTACAGATTTTTTTTTTTTTTTTTTTTTAAGAAATGGGCCTGTGACTGTCCTGCCAGTAGTTTGAATCTTACCTGGAATAGAGGTAGTAAAATCTCTGTGCACATGTGCTCACTGATGAGCCTGAACGCAACATGGTTGAAATAATGTTCAACTGGAGAAAGCTGACTCACAGCTGTCATTTGGTCCAAAAATGGTCAAGGTGTGCAGAGCTACTTTGGCTTGACCAAGATAAAAATAGTCTCAGACAGTTTGTAGCCAGACAGTAACAGGTCCATCATGCCGCCATGTCTCTCATATCTCTTTGGCTCTTCGATTGTTTAACGTGCATAGATAGTTTGACAGAGAGAAAAACACTCTCTCTCTAGCAAACTGCTTATGTAAGTAAACAATCATTTTTATTGACTCAACTGAGTGAAGCTTTTGCCGTATAAACTGGACCAGCTATGCCCCTACAGTAAAAAAAACAACACTCTGTGGAGAGTATTTATTCTCATTAATGCATCAGAAATTGGTCACGGTCAGTCAGTCTGATGACTGATGACTGATTTCTCTACTGTTTTTAACAACACATTTAGCAACTTTATTTCCTGGTTTAAACAATGACCAGTTTATAGTATATAAAAGTACATTTATTACCTACACATATTTCACCTAATAGCTGTGAGGTGTAACCTAACTTTTAACAGCTTGCTGGTTGCTAAATTAGTTAGTTCTCCACTCTCTGCCTAAAGTGCACACAGTGTGAAAAGCACAGCATATTCTTGCTATTCAATGGGATGTTGTTAGAAAAGATGAGGTGCATACTTGGCTCAAGCTGCTTTCATTTCTCAGGTGTATTGATACTGCCTAAGCTTTCAGCAGAAATACACTTTTCATTTGCTTACATGTTGCTGCTCTGTCACATGTTTGGGTCAGGTTGTTCTTCATCCAGCTCACACTTAAGAGTTTATAGCTTTGGGAATGTACTGTAAGCTTCATGCTGCAGTTGTCACAGCAATCTCAGTCACATGCGTTTGTTGTTGTGTATTTCCTTGAGGCTGTTTAGATTACTTCTGGATTTGATTTGATTATAACAGCCCCCCCGAAACCCTTATTGACACCATTACAATCCTGCCATCTGGAAAAGTCTAAATAAAATATGGTGTTTTTTTAACTCTTTTAAAAGGTTGAATAATTTAAGTTTATTCTACAAATACGTAAATAAAGATTTGAAAAACACAATTAAGGCTGCAGCTGCTGAAGTCTGAAGCAAAGTTAGAAACTACACTCACATGCGCGTGTTGCCTGTTTTGTTGATGATGACAGCCTTGCCTGTCTGATCCACATTGTGGTCCATGCCAAAGTAGGCAGCCACACGGTGCAGCAGCATACGGTGATAAGAAGTCATCTGAGGAAACTTCTTATACTGGTTACTGCAGGAGACACAAAGTAACATGTTATTTCAATACTGCACTGCAATTAGTTTCTAAAACACTATATTTTTGTTTTTGCTGAATACTGTAGTGTATGTAATCATACTTCTTACATCTCTTCCTAACTGGATGCAATACGAACCAGCAAACATCAGATTGTTTCATTTTTTTCCCCCAGTGAAGGTGTTCTAACCTCAGGGTTTCCCACACATTCAATTATTTTTGACGGCCACACTTGCAGGGTTACAGAGCGTACTCAGGACACAGACGGAGCTGCAGAATGCCAGACGCAGTGAAACGTAACCATTTATTGCACTGGGTCTTAAATTTTGTTTTCACTCGCCTCTGCAGCAGCTGCTCCTCTCATCCTTACGATTTGATCAGATCAGCTCTGTTTAGATTAAGTGATCACTTATCAACTCCAAAGCGAACACTCCACAAACTGTGGCTGAGGAAAAAAGAAAACTCATGAACAGCCTGCCCTGCGTCTATGGACTCATGGCAAAAAACTCACAATTTAGAGAAGGGGCATAGAATGATACAAAGGGAAACACAAACAAAAAACAGACATCGAAATGCCCAACTCAAGGCCTAAAAATGGGAGTCCAAAAACCAATGAGTCATGTCATAGTAGCTACATTCAGAATTTTATACAGTCTATGACCCTAGCTCTATTTTTGCAAAGCTTGCACACCTCAAACCTATTCTCAGAGCAGCAGCAGTCCATTGCTTAGGCTCACTCAGGGCTCAATGGGTTCCCTGAATGTTGTTGTCGCCACAGTATGTCTAAACACTTTTATGCAGCCCATCTGCTCTCCCAGTTCACTTGTTCGCTGTATGTTAGTAAGAGGTTGAGGAATGATGTAAAAACACCAGGCTGTCTGACACAAAATTCCCTTTTCACTCAAAATTGTATTCCACACATTTTCTAAAAAAACAATGATAAATACTCCAATGATGTAATTTTTACAACTCCAACACTATTGTCTTGATTCCCACAAGAGTTATTCTCTCAAACAAAGTTTTAGTTTTTTCAAATTCTTAAGTTTGTTTGACTAGCACGAAGTTCTACTTAGGCTCAACTGAGGACAAAATTATTTGCTGCTTTCAGACAGATTTAAAGACCATACTATTTACTAACACAACACTATTCTCGTTACAAAGGAACACAGGGTCTTTTGCCAGACAGTCAGCCCAAACCAGCCCCATACAATCGACAACTACAACTTGCCATATTTATCTCATCACCTCAGCAATCTATAAATAAGAAGGAATGGACATAGAGGGGCTAAATTTAAATACAAGAGAGTGGGTATGAAGAACGTGGCTTACTTGTCGTCATTAATGAACTCCAGGATATCTTGTTCTAGTTTGAGCAGCATCATTCGATCCCTGTTGGGCCAAAGGTGGGGGAGGGGGTAGAAGGAGAGATCAGTGGGGGGAGGAGGTCAGAGAGTGCATGTCAGCCAAAGATTAAAGGTATGATGTCACGCAATGAATACTTCCAATAATGGTTGTATCCCTTCACTTCTGTTACAAAGGTGATTGTTTCAGAATTTAAAGCCTTTGTCAAACTGAATTTTTAATAATCCTTCTTTGAACAACTGGATACAATCATGTTGGCATTTTGGAGGAAATATAAGACATTTATATCAACAATTCATGTACAAACTCATGCAGAGGATAAAGGAGATGGACTTTCACTTTTCAGACTATATTATTACTCAGCAGCAACTGCAGGGAACATCATGCTAACCGAATATTAGCCCTGCAACGGTTGGACAAACATGATGTTACAATTTCTTATCATATCCCTTTAACACTCTGCTTTGCACGATGCTTCAAAAATTAGCAGGTATTTTAAAAGTCAGTGCATTTTGCAATTAATATTCCACACTGCCACTAACATTGGAACTACAATGTTACCAGGCTGCAGACTTTTTCGCTTTATGAAAACTGAGAGATGAATGTGCAAGTGCTTTTGTGGATGCTTGTCCTTATCTGTTGACAGTATTTACCTGATGAGCTATGTAAAAAAAAGAACAGATGTAAGATACAGGATAAAAGATCATATAAAATCTAACATTTAAATTGCTCATAAAAGGTTAACTATATCTCAGAAGTGGTTTGGATAAAAATATATTTTTGCCATGTATTAACTAACGTGTACAGGACCGAATCAATCAACATAAATGACCAGCTGTATCCCATCTTGTGCTTTTTCATGTTTTTGGTGGTTATCTCATACCTGGGATTGTTTTTCAGTGTGTTGACCAGAAACTCATGAACATCGATGCCCGTGGAGTCAGTGTATTCCTGACTGGAGTCTACCAGAAAGAAAGGAAAAAGTAAATACGAAGCCAAGAGTAAGAAAGGTTGAGAGACTGGTTAGGTGCAGTATGAAGAGCTGGTGACACTTCAGTAAAGTGCAGGGGAGGACAGAAAGAGCAAAACCTGAGCGCTACTGAAATGGCACCCCAATACACCAACAATGACATTCCTGATTGGTCAGGGACGATAAACATACAAAGCAAACAGCATAAGTCACCAGCTTGCTGTTCTCCTATGTTCACACATATGCACATACACTCTTTAGGGGATCATTTTCCACTATTTTCAACTAAACTTGACAGTTGGGCTAGCCATTTCATCTCTGCTGCTCTCAGAGTCTAATGACGCCTGAGGGCCTCTGCAGAGAGAGCTAGGTAATTTTAAAAAAAGGAGAGGGAGGGATCCCATTATCTTCCAGAGAAATTAGCTTTATGTCATTTCGGTTTTGGTATTAATGAAACAGTGGACATCGCATTTCCATGCAACAGACATTACATTAAAAAAACATTTAAACATTATTGTGAGACATTTTTAAACATTGGCAAAGTTATTTAGCATTCATTGTGTTTGAACATGGAGCAAGCAGCATCCTCAAGGGCTGAGAAATGAAGCTAACACAAAGTGCCAAAAACTGCAGTTCCTCTAATGGCCACTTCAGGCTGGTTCCAGCAACGGGTCAATCCCCATAGGCCCCCATGATAAAATGCCAAACTTTACAGTGGAAATAAACATGTTTACAGCCTGGTACAAAAAGAAAAGTTTTGGGTCTCTATAGCTAGTTTCCCTTAATCATGACAACTGTGCAAGAAGTGAATTTTCTGCAATATTCCCGCCTTGGACAGGCAGTGTAAAAGGGGCTAATGAGTGAGCTCCACCTCTCCCTCCTCCACTGCTCCATCCTCTCATCCAAATATGGTCACATCTGGCTCCATAACACCAAGTTGTTAGCAGCCGAACTCGAGGCTTAAAACCATGAGTCCACAAACCAACGCGTGGTGTTATCGTAGCTACATCTATTATTTTATACAGTCTATGGTATGGAGAATGCAATTTACTAACTCTAGAGCTAACTCTCTTGTCTTGTGTGGTAAAAAAAGGCATGTGACCAAAATGGGCTACAATTTAAATGCATTTAATAGCAAAGTTTCATCTTACCACGTGACAACATCTTTCGCGGAGCCTTGTCTTTCTTCTCCTTCTCTTCATTTTCATACTCGTCCTTTGAGGACTTCTCCTCTTCCTTGTCTGACGGGCAGCTGATGTGAAGCTGGATGATATCCTGGAAAACCACATTCCACTGCTATGAGAAAAGATGGTACATTTTGAATTCTAATTTTGTTTAGTCTATTTAACATTGTTAGTCCTACACAAACTGTAGCT
This sequence comes from Plectropomus leopardus, assembly GCF_026936395.1. Classification (NCBI taxonomy): domain Eukaryota; kingdom Metazoa; phylum Chordata; class Actinopteri; order Perciformes; family Serranidae; genus Plectropomus; species Plectropomus leopardus. Next base: position 24,491,153 of record NC_142177.1, read on the forward strand.
GCATACAAGAAATTGCAGGTTAGGTTGACTGCAAGCTATGGACAAAGGTTAGGGTGAGGGTTAGGGGTTAAAGACAGGAACAATACCGATTCTGGAGGTCCATCATTGGAGAACGGACCAGAGGACTCCTCACACACTGCCAGACTCCGTACCAGCTTCAGTTTGGCATTAGACTGAAACAGAACCACACACATTATCTGTAAGGCTAATTAAGTTAGTTTTTTTAGGGATTTAAATTGTAGCAGATCAGTTAAAAACTTTCCTACTGTAAGGTGGCATTGATGATGTAGTTTACAGTAAACAATGTCTTCTTAGAACAAGCATAATTCAACAACTGCCAGTAAAATGAAGTTTAAAAAAATGTGGATGATGATAATAATATTCAATAGGAAACAAAATTGAACTACAGCATGCTTGAATCGCAAAACACATTATTAAAATCAGTGTTGAACACGTTTGTATTATTTATTATTAACTTTAAAAGCTAAGGTTTATTTGTTGTATTTATTTAAAACTATTATTATTTTCAAGTTATTCTAAAAATTCAAAAAATCTGAAAATTTCTAGGCTTGTTTTGTTTGCCGAAGGTTACAATATAAAAAAAATTCAAAGTTCCCAATACATCATAGCTAATTAGGACATTGTCCCTTTGCAGATTTTTTTTTGATCTGGTGATCCAGCTTCAAGAATATTTTCACTGTGAAAGCACCATTTTGATCTTATTCATTTTACTGGAGTGATTATAAGGAGAAGGTTAAGCATGCGGAGTCACACTGGAAAGCCACTTCCATTAAGACATAGAAGTTTTAAACTCTTGCGTCCAAATATGACCGACACTGCCTTGATATTGTTAGAGATGCACACAGGCCTAAGAAAAATAAACACATATCTTTAAGTTATGAGTAAGGCATGTTCAGTTTAGGAGAGCTCCGGTTTCTGAACACAATTATTAGTGTTTGCTTCATTTAAGATCAAGTCACCATAACTTAAGACAATGACAAATGAGCTGATTCTAATGACATAATTACCCAGGGTTCATAGCTCTGTACACCCACATTTATTGTTAATGAAAATTATAACAGCATAAAAGGCCTCCTTTGTTTATTCCTCTCATGTGCACATTTTGTAAAAGTGGTGCTTGTTTTACAATCCTTTTCAAATAATTGTTTATTATAATAGATTTTATGATAGAGTTTTAACAACAATATTTAATACGCTGCTTAGCTGGTTACGAACCCAAGTTTCTAAGACAATTATGGTGAATGCTTCTGTGCAACTGCATTAATGTATTATTAGATATTTAGAAGTGCTATGTATGCAAACAATGTTGAAGGCAAGACTTTGATGCATGGCCAAACTACCCAGCAAAAAGCCAGGAAACGTGTTGTATCACTGTCAGTGCATAGAGACCCAGTGCAACTTGAGTTCACAGAGTCAGCACATTTCGTCACAGCTCCATACAGTCAGGAGTTCCAGACATAGACTGCAACACTGTCAGGAGATCAGACATATACTTGCTTTTAACTATTTATAAACATGTACACGATGGCTGTTGTTTATCCTGCATTTATTTTGAGCTTTGGTTGTGCACATCTGCAATTAACATGGTGCATCAGCAAAATGCCATATGTAAATGAATAGCAGGGGCAGTATTAGCAGAAGAGAGAACATACTCTCCACTGTCACGACGTGCTTGATACGCTGTTGCTTCTTCTGCCGTGATCTCAGAATTATCATATCATGCAAATCTGGAAGTTAAATACAGTCTCAGTGTACTGGTTTGTCCTCTACTGGAACTCTTCAGAAAAACACAAAGTACAAAAGCATATACATAATGAGCTCGATTCACGACGCAGCTAGTTGTCTATGCAAAAGTGTGATTCAAAAGCAAGTATAACTCCAGTCCCAGCAAGACACAAAACTTCACCATGTATTTGAACATAGCTTGCTCAGTAAACGATTGCAAAAGATGAGACCTGCAGTATGTTTTAAAAAACAACTATGCTGTACTTCACACAACTCATTCACCCCACTGCGAGCCAATTATTTTTATATAAACAGTGTATATATATATATATATATATATATATATATATATATATATATATATATATACAACTGTCCTAAGTGGGTAGGTGATGTCAACAGACCTACTTTTCACCCTCTCATGGGATCTAAGATTTTAGGCCAATGTAAGAAGAAGGATGCTCACTGTAGTTGAGAGGATTAGCATGTTAATAATGGAAGGGTTACAAATAGAAATTGTCGTTTTTTTGTTTTTGTTTTTGAATTAAATAAATAAATAAACGCTGACCACAAATGACTTACCTTGGCTCTTTTCCTGCCATGGCTGTGATTAGGAGCCCGTTTCTGCAAGACAAATTTATTTTACTCCACTTAATGATAAGGTGAACATTATACACACAAACACCTTATTACCTATGGATTCAAGAATGTATTGTAGATCAGATACAGATACAAACATTTGTAAAGGGACAGTTACCAGCACATGTAGTTAAGACTTTTTCCAGGCTCACTTTGAACAACTGAATATTAAAACAACAGCACAGGGATAACTGTAAGTTGTGTAGTCATGTACATTTAAAAACTCTCATGTTTTCCGCATAATACATTTGGGTAGCCCTTCCAGATTTGCATAATTGGCACGCACCTAGTCTGCTCAGATCAAAAGTGTGTAGAATAGGGGGGGAAATGAATAAAAGTGTAAATGCCAAGTGTCTACATTGAGATAACACAGAATGCAACATAAAACATAAATCCAAAATCTGGCTAAAACGGAAACTACGATAAATCTACATGAGTCAGTTTCTACCTAAACAGTTGTATGTAAAAGTCAGAAAGATATAAGAAAAAAAGTGTGCATATATTAGCAATTCTCAAGCTTCAGGCCCTCTCATAACCTCTCTAAAACACTTAAAATACAGCAGTACTGGCTAAAAAAACATGGTTGAGAGATGGAGACACACTTTTACAGACCAGCTGAAAATGAATGTTTGTTTTTCTTTAGCCGGGTTATTGCAGAGTATGCTAACACAATCTAATTTACTGCCTTTAATTTGTTTCATTAAATTATTAAACAAATCAATCAGTTTAATACAAAATGGAAATGGTACAAAAGAAAAAACTACTTGCACTTTTGTATTGTAAGTTGGCAAGATGTAATTTATATAGTACCTTAAGAAAAAGGGGGGAAAAGGGCTTCATAGGACATACAGAAGAAGAAAAGTAAGACATATATACATACACAGCCATAAACAGAAAGGACACATAAAAATACAGAGGGCACAAATATATTAGAGCCCCTACACAGGGAAAGTGAGTCGGTAGTAATGGGTTTTGAGAAGTTTTTTGAATTAGTTTATAAACTCAATTAATTGTACAGAGGGGGAGAAACAGTTCCAGAAGGACAGGGGCCCAACAGCAAAAGCCCAGTCACCCTTGGATTTGCGGAGGGAGCTGGATATGAGTCAGACACTTTGGTCTGATTATCTGAGTGGCCTAGCGGTGGTATAGGGATGCAGGAGTTTGAAGATGTATGAAGGGCACAAGACCACATTGGGCCTAGTATAATACAAGCAGCATCTTGCCGTCTATTCCGTACTTTATATGGGGGATGAGGGGATGTGAGCATTTGTGCGATGTGGGCCTAGCTGTAGCATTTTGCTCAATTTGCAGGTGGGAAAGAGCTACCTGACTGAAAATATGAGAGTATGGATTAGTAATTCTGAATCTGTGGTTGATAGCTTTGATTTGATGTGCATAGTTTGAAGAGGCCAGTTTGCACAAGTTTGTTTATGTAAAGGTCAAAGATTACACCAAAGTTTCTTTAGGAGGATTCAACATTGGTGGCCAGAGGGCCGATGATCACGTTCTCTCACCTGTGCGTCCTGTGGGGAGCTCTCCTCAGGCTCAAGGCCCTCTCCTGTTCCTTCCTTGGTGCCCTGTGGTTGAGGGGAGGTCTTGCCTCTACTGCAGGGCTCGATGAGTGGCCCACTCTCTCCCTCCTGCTGGATGTCTGTTGTCAGGCTCACTGACATCTTCTTAGGGGAGGGGGAGAGGGTGGGAGTTGGGGAGGGGGTTGGGTGGAGAACCCAGGAGTGGCTGAGAAAAAAATAGAAGAGTTTTAGAGTCTGACAGTTTTAAGCACCAAATTAATGACCAAAGAGAAAGAGACAGACAGACACATACAGTATTTGTGTGAAAGTGTATTGCTATATGATCTACCTGTAGGTGGTACCAGATCTGTGCTGGACTCTGAACAGTGGGTCTGGATGGGAACCACACACAGGAAGATGAAGGGAACCCACTAAGGTAGTATACTGGGCTGGGCAGCAGCAGGGGGCGAAGCGCAGTCCATAGCAAGCCTTAGCCTATGGGGTGGGGCTGAGAAGAAACAATGCTCAGATGAAAAAAATGGTAAACTGAATGAAAAATTACTAATTTACATAATAAATTAAAAAAGCATAACTATTTATCTCTTCCACTGGTTTTTTCAATTATTTGTTAAGAATGGGTCGCCTTACTTTTGGGAGAAAAAAAAGAGGTTAACAGGTTAATCTCAAGAGATATAGAAACTACACTTTTGTTAACAAATGACTTAACATTTTAATTTGTAAACAGTAAAGGACTTTTCTTTTATTCCTAATGTCAGAAAAAGCCTCAAAGCCAAAACTCTGCCAATGTGTCATTTATAATGCATACACTGCCCCTAGTGAAAACTTGACTCTGATGGATGAAACAAGCTGCAAACCCAACCATGTTTTTCTTCATCTATAGGCTAAGGTGTTTTAGCTTAAGCCAGAAGTTTTGTGCTCCATTAATGAGAATTAGTTACAAAATAAGATCATTTTTGGATTCATAAAGATCTATTTAGAGGTTTAACTTCACTGGTATGATTGCATACTCACTCCAAAAGATACACCTTTAGTCAAGCAATATACAAGCATATTAACATGCATGACAAAAAAGAGGCAGCAATATTTACAGCGGTAAGGTGAACTGAAGAGGCAGCAGCTAGCCAGCCAGGTAGGGGGGAGGGGCTCACCAACAGGCCAGCCACCACCTCAGCGGTCCTCTGGGGCCTCTCTCTTTTCTCTCCCTCCGGCTCAGTGCAGCAGCATGGTCTGTCCTCCAGTCAGGAGCCCTGGACACCAAGAACAGAAGAGGAAGACACGAATGACGTCATGTTTCACACACTGAGTGACTCATCGCTGCTGCTGCTGCTGATTCTAGCAGGGAGGGGGACAAAGCAGCTGAGAGCTCAGAGCCTACTTGCACACAGGGCTGCAGATCTCTATAGTGTGGGCAACACTCTTTATGAATGGGAAATGTGTTTCCTCAGAATTAACACGTCTCCCCCCCAAAATTCAAACTAGCAGCAAAATGTCAGTGAAAGAAGGTTCATTTGGCAAAGCTGTCAACACAGTGCAGTGAAAATGATTGCATTTTTAAGCGGAGTTTGGGTATTTGCCGGCTTAATCTACATAGAATCATGAAAATAATACACTAATAACAGTAAGCAGTCATACTGGCAGTCCAGTTTACCATAAAAATCAAGAATGCAAAGCAGAGCTAGAAAAGGATGGAATTCAAACATTTGTCTGCCAGCTATGGTCTGAAACACAACATAGAAACACAACAAATGTTACCATTAAATCACCATCATCTTTTAATTAAACTTCCACCAAACATAAAACACTAAGCCTGTAGCTAACTAAAATGATGCCCACTGAATCAAATTTGGCACTTCAATATGAATAATCTATGATTTGTTTTAGGTTTTTAAGTTGGTATGGGTTTCAGCAGGATGGTCAGACAGCATGACAGTGGCATTCACATAATATAGTAAACAAGCTATCTGCAATAACAACAGATCGAAAATTTGCAACATTTTATGTCGACACTTGATATCACACAAAAGCCAGAGACTGTATCGTATTAAGTTGCTGTGAACTGCAAATTCACCACTACTAAGAAGATGTCCTCTCCTCTCTCCAGGCCGCTTCCTGCATGTCTGCAGCTTCTTGTACCAAAGAGATAATCCTATCCTTAGCATGACTAGTTTGCTACATAACAAACATGACACAGAACCACAAACAGCTTTGGGGTGAATTTTAGCTTTAAAGCAGTAACTGATGTCTTCAGCATTACATCCGTACATCAACACAGATGAATAACAATCCATCTGTCCTACAAGCGTATAACCTCTGGTATCACAGGGTCAACAGCAGCATATATTCTGTGCACCCGTTGAAAGAAAGATGAAGAGTATGCATGAAATCCCAAATGCATACATGCATGCAATAGTGAGATGAAGCAAGCTCAAGTTCAAGCATCAGAAGCACGATCGCCAGATTGCACGCATGCAGCATGGAGGAGTGTCATCCGTCCATTCACCCTGTCTGTGCTGCTGTGCTGTGCTGTGCTGAGCTGCGCTGCAGGATAGATGAGATGAGTGAACAAACTAGGCAGGGATTCCCAGTGTGGGGAGACCCAGGCAATGCAACAGCAAAGGCGTCATCAGCAGCAGCATCAGCAGCAGCATTACACCACATCACTGACCAGGACACCCACATGCCCCAACCCCGCACTGCTTATACAAGCTTGCCATACAGCATCACGCACCACAGCCACACTATCTACTACAGGCAGATACACATGCCTGACACTGTATCTTCGAAATAATCCCTGTATGCTCGCTCACACACATACACACACAGCCTATCCTTGCACCAAAAAGAATGAATCGTTTCGCATTAGAGGGCAAAGATAATCATTCATCTCAAGTGTCAATCTCATGGCTGAGTGGACCAATAGCATAGCAGTAGCAGGGAGAGGCTGCAGGACAAATTGTGAATCAGCGCCAGAAATGGGGTGCTTATGAATAAACCAGCTCCCCATTCTCTTCTCCTCCACCCATGATTCTCTTATGTTTCCTCAGCTCTCTCCTCAGCACCCCCCCCCGCTTCCCTTAACACTAACACACACAAACCGACCCACAGTGTTGCCAAGGAGATGGCAACGTCATTCTCAACTGCTGCCATTTGTGTTGAGCGAGTACCAGCGAGAAGAGCAGAGAGAAGAAGAATGATATTAAAAATAAATATGTGGATTGCAGTGTGCACAGACTGAGAGGGACAGACTGACAGAGGCAGAGGGAGCACGGACAGAAGGAAAGAAAAAGTGAGAGACCAGGATGTGCTTTTGCTGCTGTTTCAGTTTCTTAAGTTCAGGAAATCTTAGACTGTGATACAAACAACAACATGGGCTTTCAGTAATCAAGGTCATCGGATGTCAAGTAGTATGCATTTTAGTGCTTGCTGAACTGATTATGCCTATGAGAGGTAGTGAAAACTCTTCAAAAACAATGCAACGGGCTACCATGATTAGACAAACAGCATTGGTGCCCTAAAACACTGATATGCATGCCAGTTAGCACATCACGATGAAAGATTTGACATGGTAACCTGAACCCCACACAGTTCACCTTAGCACGCTCACATTGAGAAATTATGTTCAGTTACTGGAAGAATAATATGGTCACTGCAAACAAACTCATATGAATGATTACCAATTAGCACAAAAATGGGGCCACGTATCACAACATACAATAAAAAGCAGACAATGCTTAAATCAATGCTTAAATCACAGCTCTGAGCAGAGCAAAGCAGAGGAGGAAACTAATAGGGATGCAAAATAATATCAGCATATCATTTATATTGGGAGACAATGGCTTTAAAATGAAAAATCGGCATCGGCAATTAACTTTTCTGCCAACATGAAAGCCATGAGGCTTTATTTAGTCAACTTTTATTAGCTACAGGAGAGAGCTGATGCTCTCTGCAATTTGGTGGAAAATCATAAGTGCACATATCTTTATCTGCATCTGCAATTGGCCAAAATGAGTCTGAAAATATCAGCATATTGTTTATCAGCAAAAATCCAATATCATGCATCCTAGGAAACAAAATTTACCATTAGCAGTCTAACTCTATTGTTGATGGAAAGTGGTGATTGTGCTTATTATCTCAACACTGAAGTATGTCTATGTTACCAAAATATTGTGGTAAGACTCGCCCTACAACTACATACACTGATGTAACCAGAACTAGTAAAGAACATCCTTAATCTTATGTGGTGACACAAAGTGTTATTCTGGCATAAGAACTTAACTACAATGAGCCATAACAGAGGTTATACATTGCAGACACAACATCTACAACACGACCAGCAGCCCGTCAATGCCTATTGTGTCCCAGTTCAGTCAGTGTGTCGGTCAGCCTGATGTTGGCATCTCTCTGCAAACTGTCTGCATCATCACATGAGGCTGCAGATATGCAGCAGGGCAGCTGATTCACAAAGGACCCTGGCCGGTTACATCACAGCAGAAGAGGCATTCACATCATGTTATCCTCATAAAACCACATTACCAGGCTGGTGTTCAACAGCAGGATAGGGATGCTGTGATTGGTAATGTTGATAACCCATTTAATGTCTTGATTCTCTTACCACTGAAGGAATATGATTTTGTCTTGTTTCTGACCATTTTCACAAAAAGCTTACACTAAGACCACCTGTAAAATCCACCACTTATGTCGTACCTGTCGATTCTCTAAGATGGTCTCATTACAGTACAACGCTAATTTAGGTAGGTTAGGGTAGAGACCAAATCACAGTGATGGTGTGGTGACGACTACAATCACTTCCGGGAAGACAATGGGCACACACCTGATTTCAATTATGGAGATTTGTAAAACTGGTAAACATTTCTTTCTGCTGTCAGACCAACAGTCTGTTAGAACTGAAAAGCCTCTTGGATGTGTGGTGAAATGTCTTCAAAAAACTCAAGCAAGTCCATTTGCCTACAATATAGCACTTAGAATTACCATGACCTGGATGACTGAGAATTATCACCGACTTAAATATAGCGTAGATTTAAACTAATAATGTTATTTTTTAGTGGGCCTTTTTTAATGTGGCTAAAAACTATCCAAATAAAGCAGCGTTTGTTCAGCAGCGTTTCATTTAATGTGCACGAGGCGAGGATTTTCTACCCAAAAGTAAATAACAGTAAATAAACCCTGTGGTTTGGTCTATACTATTCATATACTACTTATGCTACTCCGTATATACATTTTTCTTTGTTCTTATATACACACAGGCCTAAATACACAAATGCACAAAGAAGCCCTATACACATGCATTATATATGGAGAGATGACAGCGCTAAGGGGCTGCCTCACAGGATGGTGCCCTGAGCAGTTGAGGATTTGGTGCCTTGCTCAAGGGCACCAAAGCAGTTGCCAGAAAGTGAACTAAAGCTCATTAAACAAGTCGTCCTTTTTCATTTAATCATTCTGCCACTTCTTTCAAAACTCATCATGCATCCTTCTTAACACTCAAAGTCTGTGCAGGCTTCCCTCCTCTGCATGCCCCTGTGAATAATCAGAGCGAGTTTAACAATCAAATGATGTAACCAACAAGACACTGTCTTTCAACTGTGAGACAGCATCTCAGTTGCAGGTGTCACCATCAATTTCTCGGTCCTTAATTAAAACAGTAACTTGGTCCTACACATCACACATTCACAACAATGTGAATGTACAAAACTAAACCTGTTTCCCTTTTCTAACAAAAAAGGAAATCTTAAAACAGTTTAATAAACAGAATATTGAGGACATTTGTCAGCCTATACACAGTGAAAATTTTACACATTCTTTAAAAGAGATCCTATGAAAATGGCAGTGTTTTACAAACTCCTCAACATCCACACAGGTAAGCACATAGACAGGCTACACAGGCAGACCACCCACAAACAAACACACACACACACACACACACACACACACACACACACACACACACACACACACACACACACACACACACACACACACACACACACAAAAAAAACACAATCATCTTCATCAGCTGTCATAACGAGCACAGGGCACTCTGACCCACTTCACACACATTACTGAACCTTGTAGCCTCTTACATGTGCCCTCCTGAGGACAGGCAACCAGCTGTGACACACCGGTCATACACTCCCCTGCCCACTGTGTCAGGTTACTGTACCAAAGACTGCCAATGGAGTGAGATAGTGTGAGGCACAGAGCGAAAGACAGAGCGAGAACTATCTGTCTGGTCGACACCATGTGTATGTGTGTTTGTGTTAAGGTGAACAGAATGTATATCACTGCTTCAGACAGTAGGCAAGTCGTACCGAATATTTCGCGCAAGTATGAGCTCACTGTCAAATTTAGCTGCTCCAGGTCAGGCTGGGTCAGGGTCTCAGCAATAGTTAGCAGTGGGGCAAGCCACAGAAATGAAAGGAATTCTTCTGGGTGGTAGCAGTGAGTTGAGTGGAGAGCTTGTCTACATCAAGTCTTTGAGTGATTAACTTATAAGATAATTGATGTGAGGATCACTGGCAGCCAAAAGCCATGGTTTGATGCCAGCTGTTGCAAAAGAGTAGCAATACATATTTATTTCACAAGTTGTTTGAAGACAAGGTACATTTGGCTGAAAGTTAACCTACACTGCTGTGCTGAAATTAGTGGATCCAAAGAAAATGAAATTACCAAAATCTGAACCATTTCTTGAAAAAAAAAAACAAAAAACAAACAAACATATGTAGGTTTCTTATCTCTTAGTGTGCAACTTCTAGTTTTTTGTTTTTTTATTTTCATTAATGCAAAGATGCACCCCATAAAAAAAGGAAATCTGGCAATAAAAGCTACAGCAGTTAGTGAGAGAAAAACAAACAAATGAAACAAACAAGCAAAAACAATTTGGCAAAACTTAATACAATATCAAAATGTACCCAAATAGCAAGACGAATTAAAATGACAGGTCTTAAATTTCTTTCTTTAAAAAATTACAAGGGAGTTTGCTGCCCTAAGACAGAAGGGGAAGGAGTTCCACAGTTTAGGACCATAAAAACAGAAAGCCGCCACACCAGATTCATTGCGGGATACATTGGGAACAGCAGTGAAAGATCTATAGGTTTTTGTTGGGACACAAAAAGAAAGACAGTTGCTGATAAATGAAGGTGCTAGATTAGGCAAAGATGACACCTTGGACTAGGACAGGTTAAAATGGGCTTCTGTTCTTATTTTCTTGCATTCTAGATTAATTAAATCATTGATTAATCATTATCCATTTCAACTGGCAGAAAGAAAGGAAAAACAATCTGGTGGAAAAACAAATCCCCCTACAAAAGAATTTAAGAGGATTGGATTAAATTGCCAGTAGCTTGCCAGTAGCGCAGTAGTGCAGTACAGATATACTGTAGTTACCGTGCAGATGGACAGATCTCCTCTGTCTCTGGTTGTTCCCTATTAATGATTGCTAGAGTGCAAATGAACAGAGAATGAGCACTGTATAGTCCTACAATTTTCTGTGGGGAATGATTGCAAGCTGCTACTATCATCAGTAATTTATTTCATTCATTGCATTATTTCAAATTTCACAATGGAGAAATGTGTAGCAGACATGCCTCTCCATTTTCTCTGCAGAGGCTGAATGAAAGATGAAGGTGAATGGAAGCGCAGAACGCTGCAAACAGGAGTGAGCGAGCACGTACAAACCCACAGACAGCAGTGGGAGAGACATGCACAGGCAGTTCGACCCAATTCGGCTCCTCTGTATTCAGCCGCGCACCTCGCCCATTTGACGTCAGAGAGGACCCATTTCACAAAAGGCAGCAAGGTTATGTCTTCGCAGGGTGGATTCTGATGTGTGTGTAGTGATGGCAGAGTTTGTGCAAGCTCAGTGCCTGCACATATTATATATCAGCAGCCCTCGCAGTGTGTGCGCACCAGTGTTTGTCTGTGTCAGAGAGGATTCCCCTTTGCGTCAGTTGCACAATCTCACACAGGGAGGGGACGAGGGGGCTGGCAGAGCAGTCGGGATGATAGAGGAATGGTCCAGGCACATTCGCACTGTGTGCTTCACACAGTGAAAAAATGGATACATGCATCACAGGCTCACACACAGACAATCCAGAATACTGTACATATTTTCTGCCGTTACATATGTCTAAGTGATTAAGGTGACTGTATAGCTTAGAAATACAAAGCCGGTAAACTTTGCTGATGACAGCAACACAGATATGGAGGAAAAAAAAATCCTGAAGGCGGACTAGCACAACATAAAACACAGATGAGGGGGACATGAATGGTCAAATGCAGCGGAAGACAGGGTTTCTCTTTTCCCATCTACGTCTCTCTGTGTCCTTCTCCATGCCACCCCCTCTCTCAATTCTCTGTCAGTGCTGAGGATACCCCTTCCTGCCTTCCACCCCCTCCACGTCAACCCCTCCCATCAATATCTCTCTCAACATCCACCCACTTCTAAGTGTTAGCTCTCAGTCTCTCTCCCTCTCTCTCCTTTTTCTTCTTCTTTTAATGTGTCTTCTTAAATTGTCAGGCCTACTGCTGACGCCATCCTCCTCCACTCAGCCAACCCACTCAGTCCTGTGGGACGAGCTATGACTCATTCTCTCCCTCCTTCCCTCCCCTCCCTCCCTCCCTAGTTACCTACCTACCTTTCTGTAGCTCTCTCCAAGTCTCCCTCTCTGTTGCTCTCACTAGTTATAACCTATGTTTAGTTCTTTTCTGTGTGAGGGGGAACATACAGAAGGTGTATGAAGAGGGTACAACACAAGATAAAGTGAGTGATGAAGAAAAAAAGGTGTTGGCCGCGTGAACGACAAGTCTTCCCTCTGCATAATTAACGAATGCCAGCAGAGAGAGGGAGGAGATCCTATACTTGCATGCATTAATGATAAAGGAAAAGTGCTGGAATGTGGGTGAATGAGACTAATGTGGAATTCCACATGACCCAAATTTACAGAAGTAAATATGGATCACATTTACGTGTGACAAGGAAAAATGAGAAAAACTTTACTAGGAATTGTCTCAATATTTTTAGTCAGATCCAAAGACGTTCTTTTCCATTAACACGTTGAAATTTTCCTATTCAATCGGCATTTCCTATTACTGTCACTATTGGAAAGATGGCCTTTAAATGAAACTAAGATGTGTATGCAGTAGAAAGAAGAAAATCTCTGTCTCTCAATCTCTTATTACGGTAAAGGTAAACTAAAACATTTCTTAAAAATGAGAAATAGGCAGTGCTGATGATTGATGATGATGTTGATTTTTATTCAATCGGCATGACCTAGTTTTCCAGTTTGATTGGATTCTACTCTGAGGTTAAGGGACCGAGAGGGGGGCGGGTCTGCCTCTTGACCTGCTTGTATATTGTTTGTGTACACTGTGGTGGCATGGCTGGTGGGCAGTACAAGAATGCATAGGTACAGCCTACGATTTGAGCAACAGCTAAAAACTAAAACTTCATGGAATTACTTTTTTGCATCAATTTGCATCACCTGGCAAAGTTTCACCTAGGTAGGATATCTAGGCACTGGTCAGTGGGAGGGTAGTCTACAACCATTCACTTTCATATACCACCCATACTGTTTTTATACAAAGCTGGTTGTAAATTGTCTAAGTATCCCTTTAACTGTAAACCAATAGGTTATTTCTGGGTATGCACATTATCAGTTTAATGAATTAGGAAACACTGAATGAGCCCATTTTAAGCCATCTAGGAAATCTATCTGAGTGAATGGAAAATTTAGTCTAATACCTAAAAAAACATTTATATACAGCATGTTACACAATTGGAATTAATGTAAAATGAATGAGTCCCAACTTAACATCCTGTCATTCAGTGCCTGTGCAAGGATGGATACTGGAGAATGGGCAGCAGACTTTGTGATCAAATAACAGTAAATGATGAAACTGATGTGCAAATGTATCAGTAGTTTTACTGTTTGGAGCGGTGGAGAGCATTCCCTGCGACCATAATGGTCATTCAGGCTTAAACAACAAAACAAGTTTTAGAAATCATCAGAGGCGCAGCTTGAGAGAAAATAGTCAACACTCTTCTTCTCAAGGGCCGACAAAGCTCATTTTGTCAATGTCCTGTCACATCTGATTGAAGCTGAACATTAACGGAAAAAGCCCGCTGTGTCTGAATGACAAAATGCCGCCACTTTAACAGAAAGGGGAAGCCAGCAGTGTTACATATTCCATGTCTGAAAAGTTGCACCAACAAATGACAAGACTGCATCATGCCATGTGACAAACTGTGCACAGACAAGTGGAGGCAGAAACGAATCTAACGTGTGAACAACCACAGCAAAAGAAAACGCTTCAGAGGAACAACTGAAGAGAAAAAATGAGTCACAATGAAGAAAACCCCGTCAGTGATGAACAAGACAAATAAATAAATTTGTCTGATGCCAGAGCTGAAATAAACATTGGGCTTGTACCAAATTAAGGGTTACATTCTGTTGTGGGAAACTTTTGTTGTACTTAAGAAAGATTATGATAATCAAGAAATATTTAGCTGCAGCACTGCTCTACACCGTGAAATTCAGACAACCACTTGAAACATCACCACAAAATACATAATATTAGGTTATCAAAGCTAAAATAAATCAGCATCTTTGGCATCTTTTAATCTAAGCATCTAAATAACCTAGAAATCCCCGTTCCTCAATGCAGTTCTATTTTTGGTTCTGTCAATGGTCAATGTAATGTCCGATACTTGGGCACGCTGGGCCTCGAAGACATCTCCTCATCAGTGTGTCTATCAAATGGGAGTCCTCAGGGAGCGTGTTAATAACACCACCAGAGCACATTCAACTGTGTCACCTTGCAGAATGGCTACTACTGCCACAGTAACTTTAATAGCACATAACCTGTTACACATCTATTGAATTTAAACAAAGCTTCATAATAATACAATGTTCAATAGTCAAAGGAAAGCACCGAAAACAATTAATAACCTTATAAAAAAATAAAAAATACTTCTCACTACTGTGTTCAAGGATTTCAGTGAAAATATGCAGCCTACAGACAAATCATATTTGTGCCTATGAATAAAAAATAAGATACTTATTTACATTAATTATAGTTAAATGTGTGGGGATACAAAAGTATGAAAGAATACTACATGTCTGAACTTGAATTGCAGGGATGGGAAAATGTTCTTGTAAAATAGTGCTCTGTAACAAGTATATTTTATGTTTCTTGAGTACAACAGTACTCAAAGCTAAAGTTTTAGCTTCAGAGCTGAGACAATTTACAAGTTGCATGCTGTTGCTGCATGATCTGGCTGACAATTACCTAAGAAAGCATTGGATGAAATTCCTCCACTTCTAAGGACAGAAAGTAACATTTTAGCTAAAAACATAAAACACTTATATTGAACCATCAGCTATAGGCTTGCTGCTGTAGTCCCGGCCATATACACAGTGTTTTCAGCATGTACCAATTACACACCAGTTACAGTGCTTGCTGACTGCCCAAATAGTCGTCTGTTTTTCTTTTCTTTTTTAAACAGAAACAAAACCCATTTAGTACATTTCCACTTATCTGTGGCCACATGCATGAAAAAAAAGAACAAAGTGGGTTATTAAATTTAGTCCAACAACAGACGCTACAATTATTAACTGAAAGTGTCTGCTTTGAGAGAAATCAACCATAAACAAGCTACACAAGGCAACATTCAAGCGCTGCGCAACCAGGTTGACAATAACTTGAATGCTAAGTGGACATCATTGGGCAGGGAGCGCACCATGAGAGAAGAGGGAGATGAAGAAAAAAAAAGTTAACGTGCTGAAAAGAAAACCACGTGCTGCCACAGCCTCACCAAGTGTTCCTGTTTCCATTTAAAGTAAGGGAAATATCAAAGTAAGCGCTCAACAGATATTAAGCGCAATCGACAAATATCCAGAGTAATTGTTCACAACAGTGTTGTCACAAATTTATTTGGTAGTGGAGAAATTTCCTCACTGTAGCATGAACTACCAAATAAAAAAGTCTGCCGGTCCAAAGATGGTCATCTTTTAGTTCTTAAACAGCCTGGCACATCAGACCCATTATCTACAACAATTTCTAAGCTGCCCAATAAATACATAAAAAATGAATGTGGGATTATCTTGCCCTCTCAAGTACACTGAGGAGATTTGTGAACGATTCTGTCTGCTCAACTTGAGCTGCTGATGTAAAATGAATAACCGTGTCAAAATAGAATTGGGTGGCAGCTCCTGCACTCATTATAAACTTTATGTAATTTATCATCTCCTTTAACTGTGAGGAGATGGAGGGGGGGCAGTGGAAGGAGAGGAGAGAGAGGAGAGAGAAGAGAGAAAGATGGAGGAGCAAGGGGTAGCTAGTGAGACAGGAAGAGAGGAAAAACTTCTCAATGATGAAACAATCTGTGCTGTTAAGCCATTGGACCAGACTTCCACCAATGGGAGGACCAGCTCCATGGCAACAGGCTCTGTCACCAAGAGAAAAGCAGCCATATCCCTCAACACCCCCATATTTTCTCTCCCTTTCTCTCTCACGACCCCCCTCCTTTCCCCAATTACAAGGCCCGGTGTATTTATCACTGGGTAAACACAAATAAAAAAGCACACAGTCTCACACACACAGACACAGACACATAGACACAGACACACACAGACACAGACACACAGACACACACACACACACACACACAAAACATAGCAGCCTCGTGGGTTACTTATAGCTTGAACAACACAGCTTCATCACACAGACAAAACAAACATACACACATGCAACCAAACAAGGCTTGCAGATGTACACACAGTCACACAGACTTAATGGGGCTTACATAGTGATCAGAATGTGAGTCATTCGCGCACACAGTTATTTAAAATGTGCAGATTGGCTGACTCCCCTCACACACTCACTGCAGACAGGGCTGTTCACGCCGTCCTGATGAGAGCTGTGACTAACTATCAGGTCTGGTGGAGCTGAACCTTGAACTTAACAGACTGAGCTCACAGACAAAAGACCAGACCTCCAGAACAAGGAAGTAGTCCTCAGCAGACAAAAAGGAACTACCCTCCCTACCAGATATGTATATGTTTTTGAACAAGGTGATGAAGTTCATGCATCAAAAAGTATCACTTGTAAGTACTGACCCAACTATACCCAAGCCTTACAGGCTAGCTTTACAGGTTACAGCTAGCTGATTTGGGACGGTAAACCACAGGACAACAGTTTTAACATTCAAGGTTAACCCTAAAACTTTGCTGGAAGCATACTAATAATGGATTTCTGTTTAACCACTGAAGATGCTACGTCAGCAGTTCATGCTGAGAGGTGAGGTTTCCCAAGGGAGGCCATACATGCTCAAGTACTTCACAACCTTATTTTGTTGGCAACAGCATGACAGACAAATCCCATTGGGCAGACAGTTTGCCTAGACAGATCTGTATTAAATGGGATAGATTTTTAAATACATTTTTTAATATGTGACTATGAATTCTTGAGTAAATATTACTAATATTAATACTCATACTAATACTAATATTGATTTAATCCACGTTGCCTTTCAGTTTGAACATTTTGGCATTTAACTTAAGTACTGTCTTTACCTATAAAAACCTAAAAAAGAAAATGTATTTCAGGTCAACATCATAGCCTTTGCCATTGGCAGCATTTAAGATTTTTGGGGGGCATGTTCCCTTTATTCATAGGACAGGTGAAGTGAGCTAGAGGCCGCCCCTGTTGTGAGCATTTTTACTTGTGTGGTTATACCTCCCCAGAAAAAAAAAAAAAAGCACGATGGAGAGCTCGATTTACAGCAGATATTCAGATGTTATTGTAATGCTGCTACTCCAATAAGTAGAAACAGATTTTTTTTTTAATGTTGAACATAAGCTGCTACAAAAATTGTAAGTGGAATTTATTTTTTTGGTTCGTTTTTAGTGAAATAGTTTTGCTATAGTGCTGTAATAACAGTATGGGACCGATCTTTATTTTTCATGTTTGGGAATGTTAATGTTTAAGTTAAGCTATAACTACTTTGATGTGGAATTGTGATTATATTACATATTTATAGTGTTTTGTACTTTTATTACAATGCTACAATAAGTTGATTTTTGAGCAATTTCTGAAGACACATTTTAGTTTGTTTACTAGGTTGTTTTGTTACAAACAAATGCTGTACTGAGTAGAATTGTGATAACAGCCATGTAAAAAATGTTTTAGTTTGTTTACTTTGTAATTTTGTAAAAAATAAAATTAAATTAAAAAAAAACCCTGTTCAAGCATATATGATTTTAATCATATTAAAGTACTGAAGTGTGCATTGTCCAGCTTTATTATCCAGGTCAATACATGTATCAAATCAGGACTCTGTATCAGAAGATACTCATTATAAAATGACTAGGGAGCAAAAAAAAAAAAACTTGATCGGGACATCCCTAAATACAATCACAGATTCTGACTCTTTAACAACTTGCAAGGTTTACAGACAAAGCAATTAGCAGATTAGCATAAGCCTAGGCCAATTCCAATTGCATAAATTAGCCAAGCAGCTACCTGCCTTTTCCTCTACTTATACGACATCAGGATAAATCACATATAAGACTAAAAGTTCTATTTGTGGGGGCTTTATTGTCTGCCCAATTTATAGTTTTTATCTTAAAAGCTTTGTTTCCACTGAGTTTGTAAAAATACACAAAGTCTGTGTCGCTGCAACATGCAGTTAAATTTCTGGAGAGGTGCACGTCAGCCTATGTTGTCAGGTACACGTCTATGCAGAGCCTTTGCCTCAGGTACAGAGTTGATTCAACACAGAATTATAAACCCTTCTTGTGGACACTGATAACTCATGTCTACAAGGAGAAAGCAACAGACAAAATGCAGATCGAATTATATCTGATCCATGTACAGGCATTAGCAAATCTGTTGTGCCTGCTTTGTTTTTGAAGTGTTTGCATCCGTGCATGTGACTTATAGGCGCACTCAAAAACCTGACTCAGTTACAGCTGGTTGGGTGTGGTTACAACACCATTTTAATTTGCAACATCAAAACCACATGCATATTATGCAGTCTTAAAGGGACTTGACAGCTCTGTCAGCAAGTAAATAAATATCATGCATCGGAGCAGAATTATAACCAAGACAAACCATTTCAATAATTCAATTAAAATAGATTCTGGATTGTGTTCGCCAATACTACTGTTGAAATTAGCCTGTAGAAAGATTAAAACAGAGTTCAGCACAGCATCACACTACCTGATGTAGAACTGAAATTTCCATATAACCAGTCATGGTGGATATACAGTATCAATAAGGAAAGCCCTGGCCAAACAGAGCTCTAAGGGAGGGACAACTAATGACTGTCTAGCAAAAATGAAACTTGAGCTATCACACAACTTTATTGGCACCATCCCTGCTCTGTATTCTGGATGTCTCGAGCTGTCTTTTTCTCTCTCCGTTTGGCCAGTGGTCTTCAACCTAGTGGTGCCGCCTCTAGCTTAAGACGCATACTTGATGACTTGCCCCCAGGTACTGCAAAGCCAGTACAACTTTCTCAGACAACTTAGTCTCATCTCTAAATGTCCATTTCTGTTGGACTACTATCTCTTTCTGGCTGAGTCTGTCTCTTTCCCAATATCTATTATTTTCTGTCCATTCCACTTTGAGAGCAGAGTGGAGAAGCAGCAGTTTGTAACCCCCCCCACAACATTTTATAATCACTCCGCTTCCAGTGTCTTGTTTGCTCTCCAATCCCACCCAGAGAAATCCCACTCCTTTCTTGTACTTGTCTTGTCTGTATGTTGCACAATACCAAACAAAAAATGCAAAATGTAAAGCATCTCAAATGTCTATGAAGTTGTTTTAATTCACTAATAACAGTGAAAGGTGCAAACTGAACCTAGGGTAAGATCAGAGAAGCTGCTTAAGTTCCTCTCATCAGTATGCCTGATCCATTAAAAACTGAACACACGTTGTTAAAGCCAGCTTCTATGCACACAGTGATTAAACACTGACCACAAAACAGTGGTCAGTTGTATCACTATCTTGGAGTAACAGAGAAATCCAATGCTCTAAGCTGCTTCATGTTCCAGGGAAAATCATGCCACTACAGCAGTACACTACGCTCCCACACCCTGTTCCTATCTATAGTTGTTGTCTTAATCCCTCTTCTGTGGCACTCATTTTGTCTGAGTGGTTAAGATGAACCTTGATCTGATAAAGACACAAAGCCCTTTTCCACCAAAATTAGCACGTGTGGAGGTTTCTTAAACATGGGAAAACACACTAAAAATATGCAATTGAGTCCTTTACCATTGCCCGTAGACCAGAGCCGTGTATATGGATCTTCAGCAGAGTACTCATTTCTGTGTTTTGTTTTTTTTTTTCTTAAGTGATGTGACAGGATTGATGTCACAGGCAGGCCAGAAAACAGGTAAACAGTTGAAAGCAGCATGAAGATCAGTGAAAGTGTTACAGCAGAGCTGTACCTGACTCAGAATTACATCAGCTGTATCAGATATGGCTTTGGATTGTTTTTTTTTCTTCTCGATATTAAGTTCTGGGTTGAGTTTTAACCAATAAGCATAAATTGCTTTGATTTAGACAGTTCTGACTATGGTTTCGCTCAGCTAGTACTACACGTACTGCATTGTGCTGCACGTGACGTCAAACTGCTGCGCCTGCTAGATCAGTACAAAACATGTCATCGCAGTCAGCAGCACAGTTTCCCCCATTGTTTCTTCTTTATAAACTCTTTCCCCGACATTAACGGGATTTTCCGTCAATCAGTGTTATCACTGTAGTGTAAGGGATACTGTTGCGGATGTTGTGCAATAAAACAACATTTCCACATCCAAAAACAAACGAACAACACAATCTAAGGTCCCAGGGTGACGGGAGGAGAGGACTACTAACGTGCCGACTTTAGCGCTATTTAACAGCTTTTTGGACCTTCTCAGCGGCGCCGTTTCAGAAAAATGCAGCATATTATATTACTTTTATTTATTAAAAATATAAAAGCTTGTATACAACCAAAAGCCTACAGCTGCATAGTCCGTAGATAAAAAACTGACGAATAAAGATATGGTAGACTGTTGTGACCTCCAGAATATTTTGTGTTTTGAATATAATAACAATGAATACATCAAAATAAGAACAGATCTTCAGCTTTCATACACAAAAATTATTTAATTCTAGTTTCTTCTGTTCCTTTTATATCAACGTCTGAATTTGTGCATTTTAATAAAAAAATCTGGCTAAATCGCATTTTTGTAAAAGAAAGTCATTTTCAAGGGCAAAATTAATTTCAATTTAATATTTTTTGCTTTTTTCCCTCTTATTTTCTAAATAATGTATAAAATAACATTCTGTTTGAGTTATAGTGGAACATTCTCCAAAATGTCAGGAAGCACCACAGAACAGTCCCTAAGTAACAGCTTTGTTGTGATCTCTGCATATTTACATATTGTTCTGCTTGTTGTATCAATCATCATCAGATATCACTTCATTCTTTCAACATAACCGAGCTGGAAACTCACTACACCTGAACTCACACCACGTGCAGCGTCTCCTCTCGTCACCCTCATACACACATGGAGCAAGAGGAGCAAGGGCGCAAATTTGTCCCGCTATAGTCTCAATGAATGAAGCTGGACTGTTAATTACTCGTGGTATTAAAGTATATACACCGCTGGTTTATTTATAGTCCAGTAGTGACAGAGAGGAGCAGTAAAACGTCAGGCGCATTAAAAGTGAAACTAAACTAAGTCTAAATGGTGCACCAGTCACAACCTTAAGTTGGTCGTATCTTGGAGTTCTAAGTCGGGTGTAACGCTACACCCAGGCGTACGACCAGCTGGTGCTAATGGTACCTGGAGCTTCCCACAGTCTGAGCTTGTAAGAATCTGGAAGGCTTCAGCTTCAGGTTCTGTCTTTTGTTTCTACTGCGTTTGACAAACCAAACATTTGGATACAAGTATGTGAACATGACAGACACACTGGTGAATCTGCGAAAATAAAAAAAGAAAAAGAAAAGAAAATCCAAAGCTCTGTTAACAAAATGATTAGCCACAGTAGGACAATGTTGTGAATTGCCTACAATACTGTAGACTATAGATCAATACAGGCTCAATCAATTCCCATGATTGATGCACATGCTGTGGCATAGTCAAGTTTGATGGATGACCTACTGGGGGTTACAAAAAAGAAAAAAAAAAAGACTTCAGGAAAAGACTGATGCAGTATCTACAGTACATCTTTAGAGGGCTGGATCAGGGGACTCAGATGTCCGTTACGCAAAAACAAAGGAATTCCCACAACAAACCGTTACAATTTTCACTACTTAAATCTCAACCATAGCTCTTAAATTGTTTGGAGCAAGGGGAGCAACATAAGCCATTATAAATTCATTTTAACTTATTATATATTATAACACCATCCATATAATATGTAATATTTACACATTAAAATGTCTAAACATTTTTTGACCTGTTTCTTGACCTATTTTTTTCTTTTTAAAAAAAATTGTGTTCATACACTATCCAAAATGTTTCCAACAAAGTTCTGATAATTTTATTCAAGGTAATGATATGTTTTATTTGGTCATCTGTCATACCCACTTACCCCCTTTTGTTGCTTTAACTTCTAGAGAAACACCAGATAACATGTTATTGAAAATCATACAATGTCATGGAATTTTACTCAACAACAGTAAAACAGCATTTTTTTCCGGCAACATGGTAGTTTTTCTAATTATTCTAAAATAAGTACCAGCAAAACAATCATCATAAAATCACTCTCTTTACTCTTCATCTGATCAGATTGAATAAAAATTAACTGATTCTATGTTCAATTATAATGCCAAGACCAATCAAAATTAAAGATTAGCAGAAATACACATACATAAAATGACTTAATTTGAACAATATTATGTTTAATGTATTTCTTGATATAGTTATTAAATAATGAATATATTTGAAATTTAAACAGTTTACAGATTTTAACCATGTCAAAAAATGCTTTAATTAGTGAAGCAATTAGAGCACTAAAGCTTTCATGTGGACAATATTTCAACTAAAACTGGCCCATTGACTGATTAAAACTGGTCGCATGTTGACAAAGCATGCGACCAGTTGACAAAGCACTCCTCCTAATCTAGCTTAGCACAACTGCTAACTGCAGTGTGTTACAAGACCTTTGGTTAAAAGGTTGTATAGCAAAGAATTTCATGGAACTTTTGCCACAAGGCAATGTAACATGACATCCCTTAGCCAATTTCCATGGTATTGGACAACTGAATATATCCCACATAGATTAAAGTTTTATGAACCGCTGTGCAGTCTGTTGGCACCCTTCAGACCAAAAAATATTTTACTCAAACTAGACTTCCTGGATCGCAGATCACTAGCACCTATAGCAGCAGACCCACAACAACACAGCTTCTTGCATTGTTTTCTAATGCTGTGCTATTTTTTGGTCCCATCAACTCCTAAGAGACTGAGTGGAACTTCTATTGACATGACGAAAAAGATGCTCTTGGCTATCACCTAAGTGACATGTTAAATAAAGCCCTGGCCAACAGCTGGATGTGTCCAGATGGTGACCAGTGCCCTCTATGATCTGCACAAACACCTCCATTTGCCACAGCCAAACTTAATGACAGCTGGCTGGCTGGGCTGCCATGCCAAAACAGTGATGGAGAATCGAGTGGTGCCAGCCAGCCAGCCGAACCCGGAAGTCAGGCATCCAGCCAGTCAAACAGCCAGGCTGTCTCTGTTGGGCCAGCAGAAAGTGTGGTCTCTTACAATGTGGCTTGTGAACTCCAGTATGGCCAGCAGGAAGGCAACATGCCAGCCATTTAGACATCCATCCAGCCAACCAACACTCAGCCCAGTCTACCACCCAGCATCCCCCTTCAACTGCTCTTCAGTGTTTCTCCTCCCTCCTTCGTTCCCCAGGCACCTAGCCAGCTAAATATAGTCTCCTTAAATCCCTGAGGCCAAAGACCCACAGGTCAGGGTCTGCAAACCAAACACCCCAAACAAGATGTCTCTGTCACAGGCATCACAGAGGACATTAAATACCGAAACAGCAGCAACCATAACAGTTAGTCAGCACAGACAGATAAAACATGGCCTCTGTCCTTTTTGCATTACACCAGGCATCGGGCGGCTGCAATGTTCCAACCATGACGACGCTGTGCTAAAATAGAAAAATAGGGAGATGATGACAGGCCTGCTGTTGGCTGTAGGAGCTGTGGACATAAAATGACATGCATACTGTAGACCGTTTGATAGATGTATGAGCTCATCTAAGTAGGGCTATGACTATATTTGAATACAGCTGTGCAGATCCTTATCTAGTCGCCAACGTCCTACTTGTTTGGAACAAAATTTCAAGAGCCTACAACACACTCTTATGTTCAGAAGTCCTCAAATAATAAAGGACCCTTTCTCTTTTTGTGATTATATAGCTTCAATGAAAATGTTTCCACAACATACACTAGGGCTGCACAATTAAATAAATAAAACTCACGATTTTAATTGACATGTCTATGTACCTTATTTCTAAATTTCGCCAATTCATTTGCTTCTATTTCCCTATGCATTTATGTTAATTCGCTGCAGATTTAAAAACAATATTTCTTTATTTGGCTGTTTCACAAAAAAGATGTTGAATAACAAAACAATGTGGAGCTTTTATTGTGAAGAATGCATAGGGAATGAAACATCCATTGTTTTAAAGCCACTTAAATCTCTGCTAGCTGCTAGGCTACTTTATACAATGGAAAATATCATAGGCCAAACTAAAAACAGTGTGAATCTGGAGGTTTTTCCTGCTTATTAATTTTAGTGGCAGTTGCCACTTCCAATTTCTAGGCCGCCACCACTTAAAACGGTCAATGTTGGCAAAAACTAACGCAGTATAATCATTCCACATCTTCATCATTTTTTTTTTTTTTTTTTATAATGCAATGCTGGCTGTTGTCTATCGCAGCGCTGGCGTCGTGCCTAACTGCCCGCATCACAGACTGGAAGCAGAGGGACAAAATAAACTTCACCACTTCTACACTTGAGTAAAATTTAATTTTCCTCAGAGAAATTTCCTTCTGTCCAAAGAGTGTCAGTGGCAGGTTTTGTCCTGATAAATAAAAATAATACATTTATCAGGTCTGAAAATATTGCTGCTCAACCTAAAGATACGGGAGGGGCCGAGAGGAGCAGCAGAGTGCAGGAGAGACGGGGAGGAGTCCAGGTGAGGAAAAGATGGATGTAATTTATACAAATTGCACAAACAGTAAAGAAAATGTGATCATTTTTACCTGTTTCGGCAACAGGTGGTAATAATAATCATACAGATTTTGCCACGGTCAAATTGATTCATTTTCGCACGGTGGCAGCTGCATCTTGGTTGCTTAGCAACTATCATAGTCTCTGTCAAAAGTAAAACTTTAAAAGCGGCCGCTAAAGTTTCATCCTCATTGGAAAGTGATTTTTATGTTATGCCAATGAGGAAGAGAAAACGGCGACTGTCATCAGTGACGGATCAGCCAGATCCGCTTGTGGCTCATGGTGAGCTCAGCTCCGCTGTGTCACCTGTGAGCTGCGCTGCTGTGAGGGACAATCAGTAGGGGAGACTGGGGGCGGTTGCAACACCGTCACCCATATCAAGCTTAAAATGTGTTATAGCTCTCAAATTTTGACACCAAGTGCTTTGATGGAGACTTCAACAAATAGCACAGTTTCTCACCTTTTTGTCATACTTTTTGCAAAATAATAAAAAAAAGGGGGGAAAAATCGCAAGAATGAAGAAGACATGCAGTACATGGAGACAGAAAACCCACTGGGCTTATTTGGTGCCTGCACCTAAATAATGCAGAAAAGTTTAGTAGATATGGAATTCTAGCCTTTATAGTGTTAATATTAGTTTTTATTCATCTTCCCAGATCTAATTAACACAATAAACACAGAGCCTGTAGTTTTGACCCACAGTGGCTGAAAAAAAATCACCTGAACAGGAGACTGAAATCCTGCCTCTAGCTGTGAACAGCGTTCAAAAAAACAAAATTTAATGCAACTATCTTGTAATGTATCCTGTACTTGCGTTTGAAATTGTTGCTATTAAGTCATGTTTAATGTATGTTTTAGGACAGTTTTGAATCGGTCTTACGTTACAGCACTTCACAGAAACTCCATAGCCGACTACTGTTTTAGGGGCGTAACTGCAGAGTGACACGGACACACCACTGTACAAGTAATAATCATATAAATGCTTACAACAGATTAGGATATGTGCATGGTCTATGGTGTAGGCTCTGTGTGTCATAATGGTCAGTGTGTGTTATTCATTCTGAAGCTGTTACTTTACATTCTATTTTTAATATTCAGCAGCATTTAAGTTTTTTGTTACACGAGACTTTAAAGTTTAAGTCGAGCACTCTGACATATTTTAGATGTAAGTCAAGCACTTTGATATTTCCTAAGGTAATGTAAAGCTGTCTAGACAGCAAGCATCTTAGGCTTGTTTTTCCCTTGAGCATCTAAAAGTGCAATGTTTTTGCTGAAAAAATAAGAATCTGTGTGTGAGAATTGTGACTTTGATTCTTAAGGAGAAAAATTGTGATTCACATTGAAGCAAGAATCCTGCAGCCCTAACATACACTATGCATGTCAAATTTAGAAAGTCTTGATTCTTTGTACCTGAAATGTGTTGCCACTGTTTAATTAATTAGATGCTTTGCTATCCTCACCCATTTCATGTGTGAGAGAATTAATGTGTATGAATAGCACTGGCAACTCAGCACAGATTAGGAGGTAGTGATAATTAGAGAAACTGCACACGGCAGCGAGTCGCTAGATCACGTAGCTGACCTGACAGTGGTGGCAGGTCAGCACCTTGCTGTGCTATGCCATCTGTTTACCTGTAAAAGCCAACCACTCCCAATTCCTCCGCCTGTCTAAGGATAGCAAATTATCCGTCCCCACCTTCTTCCCGTTTTTCTTGCTCTTTCTCTCTGTCCATCAGCCTCTCCATCTATCGTCACTACCTGCTAATTACGTCAGAAATTACCACTCCTAAACTTGTTCTTGTTAAGTACAGCATGTTCTCCATCCTCCTCCTCACTCTTCTATCATTTACTTAGTGATTTCAGTCTGAAAAGGTGATCTGTTGGCTTTAGAGGCCTCTTAATGACTGAAGTTGCTCCTTCAGTCCTACTCTCTTGAAATTCAACAAGTGGGTATGTCTCTTCACCAGTCTTATCTGAGCATAAGGATGACACAGGATTGTGCTGGCCTAATTTGCACGACACTGTCATCTGCCCTTTATTACGTTGGCCTGAAAGCAGACTCTCAAGAAGATGTTTTCTCTATATTTTATTGTTTAAATAAAAGTGTACTTAAGGGTTTACACATCTCTGTTAGCTACTATAAGCTTGCAACCTGCAAGTTTCAAGTTTAAGTTCTATATTCTCACATGCACAACAATTAAAGTGTCTTTGGCAGGGTCCGAAATTAACACCCACAAAGCGCAAAATGTGGGTGGATTTTCCGTTTGGCGAGTAATTCTCTGAGGGCTATTTGCCACACTGACGGGTACATGTTTGTACCAAAATAGTCATGTATTAAATTAGGCTGAAAATCTGCTGCTTTTTGGTGTCACTTATGTGTATACGGCTCTGTTGCTCCTAAGCTGTCTGAGTCTCTCACACACACACACACACACACACACACACGCACCTGCGCCAGTGTGACAAAACTTGACCGTCTTCAGCGCTACTGCTTCTGTGGCACTGTTAACTGTAGGGGACATCAGCTGACCCACTACAATGTCATTTGCCGCCAGTCCGCTACAAGCTAGCGTTGCACGCACTTATGAAGGTCATTAAATATCAATTGAGGCCCCACTTTGATCCAAGACAGCAAACTCAGCCTACCACAATGTCAACAGCACCACATTAGGTCCACTTCTTTCGTTCTTACCTTTCACAATAAAAGCCTGAGACATATACACTTCATCAATGCTTCACACAGGGGACTTATTCACAAGCTGAGGCTGAAGTGATGATTTGTTCATAATTTTACAAAAGATTTTGCTTTGGCCTCTTCTTTAAGAGGAGTAGGGGTAGGAGTAAGACTCCCAAATCTGAGGAAAGTAAACTGATGGTATTACATTAACAAAACAAAGGCGCTGGGATTTACAGGAGCATGTAAAACACATGCATGCATGCATTAACGCTATAAATCTTGGTAGTGGAAGTTAGCATTGTCACCATCCACTGTGTTAACCTGAACAAACATTTCGAAGAATTTAAAAAAAAGGAAAAAAACGCTCAGGATGCAAAAGTGTGAACCTTCTGACTTAAAGGCAATTACAGCAGCAGTTACTCCAGGGGTTGCTATTGATTTTTTCCCTCCCTTCCTCTCCCTCTCATGCTTCCTCCCTTTCATACTCAGTCTTTTTCCCACGCATTGGCAATTAGTATGCAGGAGTGAGCCTGCAGGAGCACCAGCTACCTGGGGAGCAGAACTCCAAAGTCACAAACAAACAAACAACAAAGGTAACAGTCATATGCACAGACATGGATGCACACACACAATTTCTTAATGCGAGTTAATACAAACAACTTAAGTGAGTCGGGGCTAATCAACTAGCTTTAGCCACTTTAGCTATCCATACATTTACTTGCCCGAGAGAGGGGCTAACGTGGCCTTGCAGACATCAGGAAGAAAACAGCATTAGCTCTGGCAACCTGACACCAGATGGGCAGCTTCTATCTAATTTGGGGGTTGCTGTGGTTGTTGTCTGTCTTTTGCATTTCTAATTGACACGAGGGTAGAATCATGGGATCATTGTCATTTTATGAGCCAACATCAAGCTAGTTGAATTAGGGTGCATCGCTTAGGACAGTGATACAACTTGATTTATTATAATGCTGAAAGACGTGCACACACGTACACAAGCAGGGAGTCATTACATAAACAGCCCATATCCAGCACAAGACAGATCTGGGCCGAGTGAACAAAAAAAGAATAAAGGGAAGAAGCCATGAGGAGGATTGTGAGCCTGATTTTTCGAGGCTGTAAGCATCAGAACAGAAAAAGAGGGAAAAGCCAGGTCTTCTAAACCTGAAACAGTGCTGAGGCCATGAGGACAGCTTGCTATTAATAGCGGCAGATTTTTTATTCAAGAGGGCTCTGCTGTTGTGCTTTCGCTCATGTTTGTGCTGCCTCTCTCACCTCCCCTCTATTCTTCCGCTATTCCTGCACATTGTGTTTCACAAATAAAGGGGGGAAACATTGACTGTGTAAATATATATTATCTTTAGAGATCAAAAGGAGATTTGTGATGTCTGATGCATTCATAAATGCTCATCATCATAACCCATTACAGCGCCTTCAAGTCGAGAGGATCACTGAGGACAAACTTCAGGGTCTCATAACACAGAACTTCCCACATGCAGCCTTATGTAAGCCCATAGGTTGTCCTTTTTAACTGCACCCCTCCCTCCCTCCTCGGTATGACAGTGTTGCAGAGTGACGCCTACTTCTCAGTGACTCTCCACCCCCACTAGGCCACCTCCACCCTCCCTCCTCCCACACAGGGACACAGTGGAAGGGAATTCCACATTACCTCAGCATTTGCCTCACTAAACATGTTTTGTGTGTGTCTGATAAAAATACAAAAATACAATATACAAACACATATACGAACATAAACTGATCATCTTTAAGCTTGTGATGTGTAAAATCCATTAGCATGAAACCAATCAGGGCTCTCCTTCCAACTTAAACACACTGACACAATGAGCTGCACTTGCATAAGTATGCAGAGTATATGAAACTATCTCCCAACAAGCCCCTATATATAATTTTTGCACAGTTTCTAAGGCATATTTAAATAAAACTGCTACAGGAACTTCACAAAGACCAACGATGAAAAGTGCCACAATGAGAAGCAGTTATAATGGCAGCAATGTCTGCATGTTAAATCGAATCTCAAAAGTTGTGAAAGGGACATGAACAAGCTACATCTCACCTACAAATTATTAACACCCACTGACAAACACACACACACACACAAAGCACATGCTTACTGTATTTAGAGTTCAGCTCTGTGGATCTCCAGCCAAGTCGGATCAGGTGCCTCACAGATAAAAGCACATTATCACAGGAGAAGCAGCAGCAGCAGCAGCAGCAGCAGCAGCAGCAGCAGCAGCAGCAGAAGGAGCTCTGAACCGAGACAACACTGACAATAGTTTAATCTCACTGAATTGTACAGATGAATGAATTCCATTTCTTGCAGCACGTAAATAACAGAGTTTCAGGGGTGTTTACCTCTGTCACTCGTTTCAGCTCATTCTACTTTCTTCATCTTCATGCAAGCTCTCTTCCTCCCTGCCAGCAGGTACAAACAGCTCTGTTTTCTTAATGGGTTTCATGAAAATGGACCGACAACTCTTTTTGACTGCCCCCTCTCTTTTTCTGAATGAAGCACACGCACTACAGGGAAACAGAAAACCTTGCTTGCTGGCTGGCTCCCTTTCTCTCCTCCCTGCTCTTATGCTATCATGCACACAGTTTGCACCGCTCCCTTCTCCTCCAACCCTCCCTTTCGTGTGGATTCTCTCTCACTCTCTCTCTTACATATCTTGTTTGCTCTGCCTCTGTGTAACAATATAATTGCAATGACAGCCAAACTAGGGCTCGCAAGAAGCCCAGCTGTTTACAGGATTGCTTGGATCAGCCAGTATGTCACTTGATACAATGGCAGGATGCTTATATGAGAGGTTCAACAAAATACATTTATTTTTTCACAAATGCAATTTAAGGTTTGGTACATTTTTTGGCAAAACAGAACATAAGCATATAGCCATGGACAGGCAGAAGGTAGAATCCAGGCACACTCTAGTCACCTTTCATCAATCTCCATTTCATGGAAATATATGAAGTCATTATCTTTAGTATGTGTCTGGACAAACTGAATGAGCTCAAAATACTGACAGCTGCTGGTGAAACAGAACACTGCTGCAATGTTCCTTTTGAAGGAACAACAGTGGGGCAAATTGATGAAACCACCTCATTAGCTTGGAAAAACCTTAATCCCACAAGACGAAATATTTGCATCTTCTCCCTGCAGCCCCCTCGCTGCAAACGGCAGCTGATAGACGCAATGGAAAAGAGGCAGTCAAAAGTTCAGCATCAAAGGAAATGTCAACAGGGAACTCTAGGTAAGGTAGCATAAGTCCACAGATGTCTGTCTCATAGATGGCCGAACTCTTGAGTTGACAGCATGTAGCTAGACTTCCGGGCACTTGGGGGCAAAATTTGGACGCGTGGCCAAGTAAGACAGTGTTCCAGTCTTGAATTACTGAAATAGCAGTCACCAGCTAGTCTTTGGCAGTTAAATTTCATTCATTCATTGTCCATAACCGCTTGTCCTCGTAAGGGTCGCGGGGTGGGGGTGGGGGGGGGCATGCAAACTCCGCACAGAAGGGCCCCCCGCCCAAGGTCTGAACTTTGCCCCAACCTGGATTCGATCCGGGGACCCTCTTGCTGTGAGGCAGAATCACTAATAAACCATCCCAGTACGCCACAATATGTTTAAAATAAAAAAATTAAGATAGCCAGATCAACGATTATACTGAGGGAAGAACTGGCGTAGATGTGTTCAGTCTAAAAAACACTAGTGTACCAACTGCATCAAAGCAGGTGGGCCTGTTACGGGCAAGTGGACACACAGCCACAATACATGCCATTGTCATATCTAGCATTGACAATGATCAAAGCAAGTCACCCCCAAGTCAAATCATAGACTTTTGTGGGCTGAAAGTTGCTTGTTGTAATGATGGCAAAGTCTGAATGTGAAGCAACTTTTAAAACACTCAGCCAAGCATGAAACAACCGGCAATTGCACTCGGTGGCAAAATGTCTATCCCATAATAAAAATCCCATATTAAAAATTAAGATAACTTTTTGAAGTTAGTGGGACACTTTTAAATATAAAGGGGAGCAGTGAAAAAAAGAGCAACTATGAGATGATTAGCTGGATAGGTAAACTCAACAGGTGCTTTCTGCAGTTCAAAAACTCACCAGGCAATTGACACCTTTACTGTTTTTGCTGTATGAAAAACCACATGCAACAACTCTTGTCTGACATTGATATGTTGATATTTGTGTAACCCGTGAGGTAGAAGATACCACATTATGTCTAAACTTTAACCTAATCTTCAATTTTGCAATTCACTTTCAAGGATCAGCATGGGACAGCACATTTTTAAGTATTGTCCCTGTTCGTTTATTAATGGAAGTGGTTCTCGACACTTAGGCCATTATGGGACATATTGGTTTCCCAGTCAGCACTCAGGGCTGTCATTGCTAGATTTTTCAGACGTCTATCTCTGCACCATGTCTCATTTGTTCTTCGCTTTCACCTAACTATCTATTGTTTTAAATTCATATGTGCCAGCACATTGCTAGTGGGACTGCCTGGTAGATGCACAAGTCTATTTAAAAAGTAAAGATATGCACATTGTGCAAATACATTTAGCTCTTGCATTGAGGTTCCACCAAAATCTGTTCAATCCTGGTAAAAATTTCATTTTTTCAATCTTTATTCTCTATTCCCAGTGCCACAACACAGTGAAGCAATAAACAGGCCTACATCCCCTCACCGCAGGTGCTGTGACTTTTTCCACATTGTTTATATACACACACACACACACACACACACACACACACACACACACACACACACACACACGCGCGCACACACACACAGAGTAGAGTTTAGTTAAATTGTACAGATTTTACATAGGTGCAACACTGTGGCTCAGTTAGCACCGCTACTTCACTGGTCTTTACTTCAAATCCACAGTCAAGATTTGTGGATCCTGCACAACATAAGCACACTGTACAGAAAATGGATGGATGGACATTCAGCACCAGACTGACCTTCTATCCTTACTTAGCCAACTTAAGACCAGAAACCAACCAATGACTCTGCAATCCCAGCATGGCCTTGCAAAAAGGTTGATCTCAGGCTGGCCACATGACTGGGATAAAGGGGATGGGATGCACTAATGCCACCTAATGCCTCAAACCAAGTCCAACAGCTTCTTCTGCATTTGGGCAGCCAGGTAGTCTCTTACACAGGACAGTAAGAGAAGACAGCGACAGGCTTAGAAAGCATGAAGCAGAAAGGGGAGGAGCTGAGCAAGGATCAGTTGCCAAAGATACCACAGATAAACCGTTTGTGAGCACAATCACAAGATGTTGCAGTCTCTACACACAGCATGTAACTGAGGTTAAGTTATAAGATATCACTAGGACAAACAGGCAAAATAGGGCTTCACAAAATACAGCTGTGTTTTAAACATAACTGGTTTGACTTAGGATGCAACCTGAGTTAAATAAGGGTTATTTTGGCCCAAATCTTTGAACAAATTACCCTACTGTTGCATATAGTCAATAGATACTCATTCTTAAAGTATTCGTTTTTTCAAGCAGAGTTATTAACAAAACAGACACTTTTTTCAAACCCTGCTCATGTCTTACAATCCAATGGTGAATTTCAACATGTGATGATTTTTCTTTTTTCTTTCCCTTTGAAATATCATGCGAAAACCCTCTAGCTTTGCAGCAATTACACTAAAGTCAGTCAGGCAGCTATACCCAGTCTGAGGCCAGGCTTTCGGCCATGCAACCAGTCGCCTCCCTTCTGCTCTGATCAATAATTTACATCAAAGCAAGCAACGAAGGAAAGATATGGAAAGAGAGGATTGAGAAACAGTGACAGTCAGAGGAAGACATCAAACGAAAGAGGTCTCAGAAAACAAAGAGAACAGGAAAAGAAGAGGGAGCAAATGAAGATGGAGAGAGACAGAGAAACAGAAGCAGGAGTGGTTAAGAGAAGAGAGAGATAGGAGCAGCAGCAACAGCACCACGCTTGGTGCTCTGGCAGAGATCTATAAATAGCTCTTCAAATCTCTCTAGAAAAAGCCACTCTTCTGCTTATGCTGCTGCAAACAGAGATTCAGAGACAGAAGAAGATACGGATACCTCGCTGACAAATACAAACAGAGAAAACGGATCATGTCTTATCGGATGATAGCTGCCTCTTTCAATTACATCACCGTTTTAAATGCAATACTAAAATCGGCCAATTTGATTGTAGGAAGTGAACACAGTAAAAGCAAGTAGCCGATATCCAACACATACACTCACATGTTCTACTGGTGTGTGAATAGTGAGCTATTTATGGTCATGCTTCCTGCAAAAAGAATAAGCACACTCATTGAATCTCTTCCTCTCTTCTTGCACTTGTTCACCAAAAATGTCTGTTTCTACAATTTATTACTTCTTCACAATATGATAAGTGATGCATTATCAAGATTCGTAAGTTGCAGTGTATGGGGGGGAGCATGTTGACAGGGAGGCAGGATATGCCATCTTTCTCATCACTGGCCTTAGCAACAGCAAACTGTTGATTCAATGACTCACCTCCATCAGATCTTACTATGGAGAAACCTTTTCTCAATGATACTACCCTCACACCAGCAATTTGATTCAGTATTATTTAGCAAAGATAGCTACCTAATGTACAAATATGGAGAAAAGTCATGAGGTCACATCTAGAGCAGAGAGAATCACTGTTTATACCAATGCTTTTCCTCCTCCTCAACCTGTCCTTAATCTCACTCAGATAAATCTACACAGCAACCAACAAAGTGTGACATTTTCAACACAATTTCACCATCAAATGTTACTATATTGGCAATCCTTGGCTGCCACTTGCCAATTATCTGCATCACATGACTGGCCAAAGCCAATTATGAATATTTATGTTTTCTGACACACATGCCGTTTTCCCAGAGCAGATGTTTGAAACACAGCTCAGACAGTCTGTGCTGTGATCCCACCTAGTTTGACACAACAGTCTTGCCATCTATTTTCAGCCTTGAGTATCAAAATGTTGAGCGAAAGCCAAGACAGAAGGACCGATGGCCATTTGTCAAGTTTTTCTCGAAAAACACTTTTTCTTATTTAACCCTTTGGAACCGATGAACCGAAGAAGCAACAGCAATGAGCAATAACCAAGAAGAGATGGACCAAAAATTTGCAAAAAATAGTCACCTTAAAAGAAAATTGCCTGAAAACATGTATAAATAAATAAATAAATAAATAAAATTAAAGTTAAAAAGGAAACAAGTAAATTAATGCATAACTGTAAATATATAATAATAAGAATTACGAATATTGTTTTTTGGACATTTTATAAGATTTTTTTGTTTTAATAAAATCAAACAATCTCCCCATGGTCAATCTTTTAAAGTCAATTTATTTAATCTTTTACTAATTTTTGCAATTCGCAGGACATTTCTTGCCAAGTTGCTCATTTTTCCCTTTGTTTTTAAAAGAAATCAAAGCAAATTTCTCAGGTCCCACAAATTTCAATGCTTGTGAAAGGTGTCAACAAACCAGATTTCCATCCAAATTATGAGGGGTTATATCCCCCTCAACTGGGAGCTTTTTAGACTATGGATTGGTGAACATATGAATGTAAAAGTCTGGTTTATAACTGACTAACTAAAAAAGTCAGAGAAGATTAACTGAACCATGGTGATAGATCTTGCCTTAGACTGGAGAATGACAGAGAAAGTTGAGGAACACGTTACACAGAATATAAACTTCAGTGCCATAGTGCATAAAGCACAGCCCAGTAGTGAAGTCTCTTTTTTAAAATTATTTCTAAATAAGACCACTTCAACCCAGCTTCATAATATTCAGTTATTGAACTATAGGTTTGTAGTTTAATATTAAGTTGATGTTAACTTACACTTACGCCTTGTTTGCTGTCATTTCTGACATTAGTGGACATAAACATGCACACACCAGGGAGTAATGGCATAAATAGCACCTTGTTGTCACCAGCCAAGGTGGGATTTAAGCGTGATTGCAATGAAAAGCTAACGTACAATAAATTTACTACCACTTCCTTCCAATTCAACCCAATTATAAGATAACCCCTTCATTCCCAGTCACTCTAGTCACGCATTCATTTGCCGAGTTTCAGTAACGTCTCCTTGCTAAGATTAGAAAGATAAAATGTTAACATGGCCATCTCGTGTCAGGCATGGAGAACGCGGACTTTAAAGATGGTGCTTAACATCACGTTATATATCGGACTAAAAATCATGGATCATCGATTACAAGTTATCTCAAGTCTCCTTAAAGGGTCAGCTCACCGTTTTGTTGGCCGTGTGTCGCAAGTCCGTGTGGAGAATCCTTCAAGTTGTGTCTGTAGAGAACAGATGGCAGTATGGTCAGAGCTGTGCAGTTGACTGAAAATATTAGCACACGCTAACAATAGCTAGCTCACGGCATTAGCTTGCTTCCTCCGGCGAGTATAATTAGCCACCTACAGCACCTAGCCACCTAGCTAACGTTAGCCCGCTAGCTAGCCTTTTCTCTTCAGTGTACGTTAGCAACCATACGTTAGCAAAACACAGCGTTTATATTACAACCAGATAGCCGACAAAGTAGCATACGTTTCCAGTAAAACAAGACTTGTTTTAAACCTGCATTAGCACTGTCAGGTCTCAAAATAAGAGGTGCTAGCTATGGTTAGCTAGCTTTCCGAATGACTTACCAGTGCTAATATAATGGAGCTGCTAGCTTGAGTTGGTTCACTGCGACCCCGACTGTCAAAATAGCGCCGCGTGAGGGGAGAGCGGCATGAACGCTAACGATAGATAGCAAGCGCTGAGGAGCAAGGCAGTCGACTCCGTGACAGGAAGACAGCGAAATATCAACAAAAACGCCAAAGAATAAAAGGACACAAATTAAAGAAAAAAGAAACAAAACGCTATTCCCCCTTCTCGGCTCTGGCTTGTATGTGTGTGTGTCAACGTCACTTTTTTTTCCCCTCACCGACAGTTTACGTCAGCGGCGTACTTCACATTCGCAGGGAGACGTTCAGGATACAGGAGAGTTTAACTATCTAACGTTACCGGCCAAAAAAGAAATAACTGTCAAAAATACTGATATTATTATTTTTGGTCAGTGGTGGAAAAAGTATTCAGATTCTTTGCTCAAGTAAAACTACGAAGACCACCCTTGTGGAAATACTCTGTTACAGGTAAAAGTCCTGCAAAATGGTACTTAAGTAAAAATACGTAAGTATAATCAGGAAAATGTATGTAAAGAATTAAAAATAAAAGTACCCAATGCAGAAAAAACGTAAACACACACACACACACACACACAGCAGAAAACATCAAATTATTATTAAAAAGGAAAAGAAAATTGAAAAAAATAGACAAAAAACTCAAAATTGTTAAAAAAGGAAAAAAAAATCCAAAAAAAAAGTCTAGAGTAAAAATTAAGGAAAAAAAACAAACTCAAAATTATTTAAAACAAAAAATACAAAACACCCCCAAACTCAAAATTATTAAAATAAGAAAAAAAACCTCAAAATTATAAACAAAATTGAAAATATCTCCCGTCCCCCTAACTTAAATCCTAAAAAAAAAAAATTTAATACAAAAAGACTTCAGCGTTTATCTAAATAGTTGGTAGATAATTTTATGTGAACAGACTGATTAATCAACTAATTGTTGCAAATGTACTTGTAAAAAAACTCTCTGGTAACTTATTTTTTTTAATGCAAAATCTTAATTGAAGTAACTCAAGCTGTCAGATAAAAGTAAAAAGTACAATATTCCCTCTGAAATGGAGTGGAGTAACAGTATGAAATAAAATTCTCAGCTAAAGTACAAGTAAATTCATACTCTAAGTTAAATTCCACCACTGTTTTTGGTTAATTAAAAATATGTCATTAAGGTGCTGCTCACTGTAAAGCAATGACGGTTTAGTGACATTATGAATGTAAAACCAATGCAGTATACCGTTTAGTCAAGTACTGTACTTTGGTATGAATCTGAAGCTTTCTACTTTACTTAAGTCTGTTCTTTTCATGCCACTTAATACGGCTCCGCTACATTCCACACGGAAATCCACATCATACTTTTTACTTCACTACATTTATCTGACAGCTTTATTGACCGGTTACTTTACAAATTAAGATTTCTGCATAAAAAGCATTGGAAAGGTCTACTAAATATCATGTTTTGTTATAAATTAAACTACCCAACAGCTGACACAAATAGGTTACAGCTAAAACTCTTTGCTGATAAACCACTTAGCTGATTGACAAAAATAAATAAATAAGGATAGGATAAACCCCTTAAGATGAACCATCTAGTTTTCGAGGGGGTCCTATAAGTAAAGGATCTGAATACTTCTTTTCATAAAAGGACATTTTCCTACAGTATACATCCAGTAACTGAAAGTCATGCTTGAGTAAAAGTACAGATATCTTACCAGAAAATTACTGTGATGGAAAAGTATTTAGATAGAAAAGTCACCTATTAAAATATTACCTGAGTAAAAGTCTTAAAGTATCGAGTAGGTATCAACAGTATTTTTATGATATTTAATTTACTTGAAAGTATTGAAAGTAAAAGTTCAAGTAAATGCTGTTAAAACAAAAGCAAGCAGTCAGAAATTTGGAAATTACAAAGTTTATTTCTTCCTAACATTTACACCACCTGAAAAACACACTTTTACACCTTAAAGGATTTGGAACAAAAGAACAAATTCCAGATTTTCCCTCTCCTTCCTTCATCCACCCATACCCTCCTCCCTTCTTTCCAAAAGTAACTGAAATGCGGAGGAGAGATGTAGTGGAGTAAAAGTAAAAGTTGACAGAAATCAAAAACTCAAGTAAAGTACAGATACTTCCAAAGAAATCTCATGTATTTTTTTGGCTAGGCTGTGACTCCTTTTTTTTTTTTT
This sequence comes from Plectropomus leopardus, assembly GCF_026936395.1. Taxonomy (NCBI): domain Eukaryota; kingdom Metazoa; phylum Chordata; class Actinopteri; order Perciformes; family Serranidae; genus Plectropomus; species Plectropomus leopardus. Next base: position 24,529,908 of record NC_142177.1, read on the forward strand.
TACCCTTCCTTAAGTTACATTTTCCCCCTCTAGCCTCCACCAGAAATTAATTGTTAGATTTTAAGACTTACCTTTTGATGTGTAAAAGTTAAAAGTTAAAGATTAAATCCTGCAGTTAAGAAAAGCCATGGTTTTTCACTCTTTGTCATGCGTACTAGTTAGTTTGTACGAACAGTTTATTTTTGGCACAATTTTAAATGAGACATGTAGAATAAAGTGATGAGTTAAGTTATTTTTCCTGAGAATTGGTTAAGTTTTTTTGAGGGATGTGTTCAAGGACCTTCAGAAACTTGAAAATCCAATGAAAGTTTCTGTTTTTACATTTTTTGGCTACAATAAATTGTGTAATTTTGGCAATTTTAAAAGAAAACATGCCTCCCAAACCAAGTTTAAAAGGCATGTTAAAAAAGAAAAAAATAGCAGTAAAATAAATACAAGTTAGAAAACCAAGTTATATGCCACTTCCCTAAAAAAAAAACAACAACACTCAAATCACTCCCCAATAGCCTACTTACAAAATATCTGACACACCTCTCCCTTTTTGCACCACCCCGTCTCATAAATAACGAACAGCCCCTTGGGTGGCTGTGGAGTGAAATACAATTTTCCTTTAATTTGTAGATGTGTATTTTTTACATTATTCAAAGGCACCAATACATGGCCTCAGCAAGGGTTGTTGTAGTTCCAAAAGTTCCCCACAAGTCGGCAGGCAAGTACTTCTATGTCACAGTACAAGGTACAAGGTAGATTTATTAGTCATTTTTTAAATTTGAAAGACCTTGTGGCTCAACCTCATATGAAACCCCTCAGCAAAAATATATGAGTATCACTGGTAAAACTTGTATATTCTAATGAAACACTTCTGCAGTTACACATTATGGCACATTATGTGTATGTAGCATATCCAAGTTACTCCAGTCTAACTTGTAAGCAACCTGTTACATCTAACATCTTCACTACAGTGTACAGATCCAAACAACAGAAAGAACTCATTCTTACTGATTTTTGTGAAGGACTTTGTAACTTATTATTATTATTATTATTTCCCATCAATTAAAAAAATGAAAGCAGCAGATAACTGTTATTTTGACAATAATAGACAACAAATACAAACACAATTAAGACATTAAACCACAACTTAATGCAGAAAATTCACAAATTTCTGCATAAACATTGCTCCTATGCATAAAACCTCGTGAGAAAAAGACTTGTACAGGAAACTATTTGACCGAGAGCGTCACTAGTCTTTGTCTTCTTTCTTTCACACATAAACGAGGCATCTTTACACAGCAGACCTTTATAATGCCACCTTGAAGGAAACATGACGGAACGTGTTTCAAATACCGCGCTGCAGTCCCCGCCTCGTTGCCTCGAGCACTTTTGCACGTTTTAAACCACAATTCAATTGTTAGGTGTCTGTGTGGCTCGCGCACTCTGGAACTGGGTTAAAGGGCACCGAATTTCAACTTTGATCGACAGGAGTGCTGGTAACTGGTTGCGTATCCTGCTGCAATTGCCCATGTGAGGACAGCGAGGCACAAAAACTCGCTATTGTGATAAACGTAGGTGACGACCTTGTTAAAGTCAGTTTATTCTAAAAAGCACCCAAACCAATCACTCTTACAAACAGGCCTACGTCTTTATTAATGTAAAGAAAATATTGAGGTCCTGTGCCAGGTGTGGCACTGACACAAGTTTTATTGATTGGGTAACTAGTCGTGTCTTTCTTTGTGCAGGTGATCAGCAGCCTACGTGTCTGCGCATGTTTTATATGCGTTGAGTGAGTGAGTGTGTTGTCTTGTGTGTGAGAGCTAGCAGCGCGCGCGCGCACACACGTACACACACACACACACATACACACACACACACACACACACACACACACACACACACACACACACACACACACAATGCTTTTCCAGTAATTTCCCCGGTGCCCCGATGCGCTCATTGGTGCGTCCTTCCAACGTGTCACCACTTTTGGTGGATTACCCCAGATATCTTCACCATCGGGACGGTGAAACACCACTCCTTTCTCTCAACTCCAGCCCTCAAGGTGTCCAGCTGTCAACAAGGACCTCTGACGATATTTGGAGAACTTGCTACTTCCAAAGAGCACCTCGGGGAAAAGGATTTGAAGATTGTTATTTGTACTTTTTACGCACGTCTAGCACACATATGCACGTATTTACTTCAGAGTCGAGGATGACGCCGTCTTTTTTATGCCCAGTGTTTCTGTTTTTGGCACCTTTGCTGTTGGAGAGTCTCTTGGTCAGTGGCTCCCCGCCGGGCTGCGCGTCCTGTGGCTTGCCGGCGATGGAGAAAAACGCCGAGCAAACGATGATGATAGAAATCGCCAAGCAGCAACTTTTGGACAAGCTGCACCTGAAAGAGAGACCAAACATCACTCATACGGTGCCCCGCGCAGCTCTCCTCACGGCGCTACGTAAACTGCACTCGGGGCGCGTCAGGCAGGATGGTAGTCTTGAACTAGAAAACATTATACCTACCAAAGATCAAGGCTATGAAATAGTGAGCTTTGCAGATATAAGTAAGTTTGGTATTCATACTTTACACTGTAAATCTGTTTTTCACTGCTTGGCACATGAGCGCATGCTGTGTGCCGCTTTACGCACGCCTGTGCGTAAAACGGACACAAATTAGGTCATGGATTCAGTGTCCCTTGTTACTACTTTAAGTTGATGTACTGTTCCATAAAATGTCAAAGCTTAGCAAGTTAACAGTATCTGTCACCTCCTTTAGATGTAATTATAAGAATATGTCTGCATGTTGGTTGTTGTAAAGTTATATTACGGTTCAACTATAACATAATGACAAGGAAAAACGTTTGAAATGGGAGAGCCAGTTGACTTGTCTTTTATTTTTGCATTAATCTCCAGCCTCACTTTATATGCATGGTTTAAAATGATGCTTGTGTGACACATCTGGCTCCAAACTGTCCAAATTATTTACAGTCTGTTTTGTTCTCAAAATGTCATTTGTCTGTAGATGAGACAGAGAGTGGTGATGCGGCGAGTCTTACCTTCCAGTTTCTGCAGGAACATGGCCAGAGCATCCAGGTGCTCCAGTCTTCACTGTGGATCTATGCCCGCTCCTCCAGTGACCCTCACAGAGACTCCCGTCTCTCTGCCCGGGTCTTCCTCTCTGCAGAAGGCGGAAACTCTAACCGCACTCTGGTGATGGAAAAGATGCTGGAGGTCCAGCAGAGTAACTGGCACACCTTCCCCATCACCCGCACCCTGCAGGCCTTCCTGGATGGAGGCCAGCGGCAGCTGCGGCTGGAGGTGAGCTGCGACGAGGATGGGAAGAACCTTTGCTCCCTGGACGACTCTGTAGACACCTCCAACCAGCCGTTCCTGATGGCCCAGGTACGTCTTCGTGACGACCACTCCAAGCACTTACTCAGGAAGCGCTCATTGCGTTGTGGCGACGACGTGAGCGTGTGCTGCAAGAGAGACTTCTACATCAAGTTCAAGGATATCCAGTGGCACGACTGGATCATCGCACCTGAAGGCTACCACATGAACTACTGTATGGGTCAGTGCCCCCAACATCTGTCCGGCTCCCCGGGCATTGCATCCTCATTCCATGCCACTGTCTTCAGCCAGCTGAAAGTCAACGGCATCAACACGGCTGCATCTTCATGCTGTGTTCCCACTGAGCGCCAGCCGCTCTCCATGGTGTACTTCAACTCCCAGCACAGTATTGTCAAAACGGATGTTCCCGATATGATTGTGGAGTCCTGTGGATGTACATAAAGGACAGAGTATTAAAGACATGCTAGAGTTCACACAGATTTGTTTTAGCAGAGGAAGCTTAAAACAATGCGTGTGTATGTAGACAGACAAAAAGATAACCAACAAGAACAGAGGAGATGAAAATGTATTTTTCTATGTCTAGTTTGGGACAACCAACTCTAAATATGATGTCACTTGCACTCTTTTCTGATTGGAATTGAAAAAAATTTAAAAGGTTTGCTTTTTCCCATATTAGACACACAAGTGTGTTGAAATAGACACACCATTTAGCGTTTACAAACATAGGCAATGACTATAATATCAGTTTCAAATTAAGATCACATCAGGTAAATAACAGGTATAAATACAAAGCAATTCTTTTGGATTATATATTAAGGAATCACAATGTTGACACATTTTTATTTTTTATTTCATTGAAAGGTTTTGCAGTTTTTAAAGGGTTGAAGAGATAATGTTGAGTGCCTAGAACCAACTGAGTGAAATATGAATGTCTAAATGAGATTATTCACTGTGTCTGAATGCAGACACATTTTTGTCTACACACAAGAAAAGTATGATATTAATGTTAAAAAAGTAGCTCAGGCCAGGGCTGATTGAAGTCCCGCTTCTATGAAAGAAACTTAAACATACAGAGATTAATATAAAGCCTTTACTGTAGTGTACATGGCAATTTAAGCCCAATGTAATCTTCTTTGTCTTCCTTTTTTTTCATTTTTTTGTGTTATGTTGACTATTTATTTTGTATTTCATGATTGAAAATGTTTTAAGGATCTCAGGAAATTGGGAGAACTCACCGCTCTTCTAGCTCTTTTAAAACAATAGCAACAGTATTTTTTCTTGTCATAGTCACAGTGTCCACATACAATATTCTGCATGTACTTTATAAATATTTTATTTCAAAGAAATGTTAGATTTTTATGGCTTATCTACACTGTTTCTTAGCCAAACTCAATGCTGCCATTTCAGGCTTTTACATCAATGAAACAGACTGTTGATTTACAGTTTGCCTTCTTTATTAACTCATGATGACAAAATGCAACTTTAGTATCAAGTCGTCTGGGTCTAAATACCAATGAGAATCCACTGAGTATTATTGCTGACTAATGCAGTTTTTTATGTGGACCTGTAAGACAATGTTCATGTGGACTTTTATTTGTTTTTTACAACTGAACCGAAACGGTTTGAACAGGCACAATCTGTCCCGAGATCACAGCACAGCCGATGCTGCATGCAGACTTAAATATGTTTGATCAGCATCTCCACTGTATTATTTACACAGGACGGCTAATCAGTTGGGTAACTCTGTCTCCGACAGCATATGAACTCAAGGTCATTTCTCAGCAGCGTGAGCAAACATTTAGCAATTGCTTCAGTGTCAGGTAATGTGAAGGTCCGCAAGGCAGGTGGGTCAATGAGCATGTGGTGTTGCACGTTGGCATTTATAGCTCTCAAAGTCTAAAGTTTTCTGGGATGAGGTAAAATTAGAAGCTTTCTAGCTCATAGGCAATCTGGTTATCAGTTTTAGGGATTTGAAATCTTCCACGTATCCCATTAGCACATTTTATAGCCCTGCAATTTATAGCTTTGTCTTGATTATGTATAGTTCTACGTCCATACCTGGAAAATGATCAAATGAAGTATATGCCAACATACTACAATAACTTAAGTGATTGACAATGCAACACATAACAGAAATGGAGGACCTACTCACAGATGGGGAAAACAAAGAATCATAGCAATAAATTACTGTAAAACTACTGTAAATCACTTTTTGTAAGACTTTTGAAAATTGGCAGAGTCAAAGATTCAAACATTTGCCAGGACATGCCTTGCATCATTTAATATTTCTTAGTACAATAATTTCTTGTATACAAACTTTAAAAGTTTTACGCTGCTAGTACCAAAGTCGTCTATAGCATAGATGTGAGAAAAGCCTTGTCTACTTCTCGCCTATGTTTACACCAAGTGGTGTTAAGCCAAAGAGTTTTTCATCTTTCTGTATGTTTCATGGGTTTTTCCTTACTTTGTACTGCTGTGATACACGGGAAAGATTTTCAGTCAATACATTTAGGGCATTTTGCGCAGACAATATAACAAGATTTTTCATTACATTTCTGTCCAAAAATCTCACAAACTTGTTCCCCTCTCATTCTGTTGCCTCTAGAAGCTGCTCTTCCAACCTGTGTAAAACAATTTTAATGCTAGAGTTTATTGTGTATTCATTTTTTTTTATCTTGTAAGCACCCCCTGTCCCAGGACTTGATATGACAGTGAGGTGCAGTCATAACTTATTAAGCACTTTAAAACCCTACTGTATTTTTAGAGCAAATTTTGCTTGAAGGGTCTACTTATGACTCAGGTGGGCACTACCAGGAAATGTAGATACTGTAAACTGTAACTGGTGGAAGTGGAGCCAGGATTTGAATTTTGTGTCAATTCAAAGTTGTAATTATTGTCTTTATTTTTATATCATGCTATATTTTATGCAAAATTATTTGTCATAGCAATTACATTAAAAAAAAGTTTGTCACAATGCGCTGAAAGGATGTGATTACAGTTAAAGTATATTTTTTAATAAATAATTAAATATTTTAAATCAACTGGTTATTTCTGTTTTATGTCTATGTGTCTTCTCTTTGGCTACAGTGACAACAAACACTGCCTTAGAACAGAAAGAATAATGATCATTATAAAATTGTGTACAACTTGAACTGACTAGAGTAGAGAAGTGTTTAAAAATACAAACAGTGCTCTAAACAGTTGTGGCTATGAGATTCATCAGCTGGCACTTCCACTTGCTTTAACAGTGAGAATATGTTTTTTATTTAGAAAATCAAATTCTGCCTAAATGCTTTTAACTAGATCATTTCTTTTCACAAGCTGTATTAACATACAATTTACTACCTAAAGGGCGATACATGAGTAAAAGTCAGTGGTTTTCTTCTCAAACTATATTTCCAATTTTACCAAACATAAGTGACACGTTACCTGCCATGAAATCACAGTGGCAGTGTCTGTAAGGCAAAGGTCGTGTTTGCTCATACAAATAGTGGAAGTGGCGTTATGGACTGTCTGTGTTTGATGAGTCAACAGTTGTCACATTCCCTTGGTTGGCATGTTGTCATTGACACATCATGCATTTGCATCTGGATTTGATCACAATCTAAATTTGACACAATAGTATAGAATTAAAAAAAATCTATTTAAATTTATTTAGCAAAGTATGTTTGAATTTTGTCAAGCTTATCAACTGTAAGGAAAGTGATGATATCAAAACAGTAGCACACAATCACACATCATTAAAAGATGAACCATGATAGTACTTTGACCTACACAGATTTCAACGTGCTGAAATGACTGAATCAAACTTAGAACAGTGGTTTACGTATATTTTTGAGTTTACATGCTTAAAATCCACTCCTGTCCTTAGGATCAAGATTCAAGCTTTGGTTTATTGTCATTTTCTTGTATATTTGCTGACTGACAGTAGTGCAACAAGAAAGGATAAGCATTGTCAATACAAGGCAAGGCCGCTGCAAATATTGGTTGCGGCACCATGATCAATTGCCAGAATCCCTTGAACTTTCCTAAACAGTAGGCCAAAACATAATGTCCTTTTTTGCCAACGCCCCCTCGACAGCCAACAGTGGTGCTCATGTTTCACCACCCAAAATGGACTATAATCAGATCAATTAAGTTATACAAGTAAGTCATACATAATTCCTGTTAAGGTAACTAGTGATCTAATATATCAAATTCATCAGTAATAACTCATGACAGAATAGGTTTGGTCCAATGTGGTTATTTCTCTTAGTTGATGCAGTCATACATAAGGTAATAGGAAAAGGACGCAGACTCTGAATTAGTTCTGTTGTGAATCACGGTATCTGGACTTAGTCGAGGCAGACCAATCAATTATTTTTTCCCTTTTGATTTACATCTGTATGTAACCCTATCCTGAGCCATTCTCATAACCAAGCAACACATAAAGTCAGCAGATTATGTTGAATAGTGTAATTCAGGGTGAAAAGTGTGGAAATTCAAGTGTAGCAATACCTCAATGTCAATAACACTCTAAAAGACAAGAATTACAGCCTCGCGGTCGTAGGCCTCCACAAACCAGTGAAGTTGAACTTACAGTTAACATCCATGTCTGCGAAAACATGGAAGCTTCACACACATCTTCCCAACGGCAGCACGGAAGATCTATGAAATCAGCACAGTTTCAAGGTGGACACCCAAGATAAGTGTCACCAATTCAGTGTCTGACCAAATGTCTCTCTTATTCCTGAGTTATGATGATGACTAATGACCAGAAAAGTGTTTTTGCAGAACATTGTGAAGTTGGCCTTTGACATTTTGGTTATACAATGTCATCGTTTCATCATTTTTATCCAATTAGACATTTGTGTGAAATTTAGTCATGATTACCTTATGATTTCCTGAGCTTTGGCCAAAAATATTTGTAAGGTCTTTTGTGAAGTCACAGTGACCTTTGACAACCACCAAAAATCTACCACCAAATTCTCATCAGTTCATTCTTGAGCCTAAATGCTAAATTTTTGTTTGTGCTAACTTTGAGGATATTTCAATAAAGCCTTCTTGAGATATCAAGAAGACTTTATTGAGAATTTGATGGGCACAAGGTCACAGTGTCCTTTCGACCTTTGACCATCAAAATCTAATCAGATCATTGTTGGGTCCAAGTGGACATTTGTGCCGGATTCAAAGAAATTCCCTCAGGGTGTTCTTGGGATATCAAGAGAATGGAACAGATGGACAAACTGGCCGCAGCAAAAAATATGGTGGAATAAAATGCAGTAAGGCTCTGTATTGTATTGTCTCTAATGCTTTCACGCTATATTTTTCTTATAGCTCAACTTTTCTTGTTTCAAGTTATCCCTGCTGAGTCACACATGTAGGCATGACGTCTTCCCATCTCTTTTGTTTGAGGAACAAACCTAAATGTGGCACCTATTCATGTCAAAGACACATACATTTATTTTAATTAAATCATAAACCCCTGGGTTTTAGTAGCTGATATGTGTTGTCATGATCACAGCAAGTTAATGGAAAACTTGGACAAGAAGAAATCCTGTCAAGAATTTGTTCAAGTTACTGGTCGGTGCATGGTTTTGGGTCATTCATTCAAAAACACAATTGTTTTTTCCCCAACTATCCTTTTTCAACCTCACAATACACTAGTAATAATAAATATGGTTCTGTTTCTGTACGGAGCACTAGCATCAGGACTTACTATCAGTGGAAGAGACTGCACTAATTCTCACAGACGATGACGCCTGATGGACTAAGTGAACCTTGAAACCAAGCTTTCTCCAGTCTTGAGAAAGCTTGGCGGTCACTGACATTTTTTTGGAAATAAAAATGCTTAATTATAAAAACAAAAAAACAATAGGTTTATCTGCAGTGGTCTAAGGTGACCCACCATAGACACATAAATCTTGCAGACTCACTTACAAAGGAGTGATTGCCAGAGGGGCATAGGTGAGTTTGGGTTATATGTATCAAATGAAAGCTCTTTATGAGCTCTTTCTGTTACCAAATGGGTACTTGTGAATTCCAAACCAACCCAGTTCTTGATCATAAATTAAAAGATTTAACTCTGTAAACACTTTACTATTTGGTGTAAAAAAAAACTTCACTTGTTAAAAAATATTTTAAACATTGTCAAAATATAATTGTTCTCTCACTATATTACCATCCAAATGTTTCTGAAGTTTTAATATTAAAGATCAAAATCAATAAACAAACTCAGGACAAAGTATGGTCACTTCTTGTTTTGGCTGCCCTGTAAAGTTGGTCAAATGTCACTTACGCCTCTCTCCCCTATCAGCCTTGCCTACCATACAAAAGTATCAGAAACTCTTTTTTTTTTTTTTTTTAAAGATAATTAGCTTTAGGGTCATTCTAGCTTGTTTTTCTTACACGTAAGAACTTTATTTGATAAGGAGTCTTTAAATGTCAAATATAGCTCTTTATATTAATTCATTGCTGGAAAAAAACTTTCTTTATCCAGGCTCCCAGGTTTAATCAGGTAATGTGCACCCCCTTCTGGGGAGACAATGAACTGTTAAAATATGTAAATTAGCATTAATACATCACTTTTCTAACGAAAAAAGATTAATGCAAAGAAAATCATGTTAATACTTGTTCATATGGTACATAAAACTGCTCAGAAATGAATAACATAACTGGCTCTTTAGTTAATAAAATGTTCCACTGTGATCACCGACTAGTTGCTAACTTTGACTGTTTGACATTCTTGAATAACTGTGAAATAACTGTATGGTAGATAATATGTCACTTGAGACTGTTTATACTACGCACCCTTACTTCATTCCAATTAAGGGGCCACCTACAAATAAAGTGACCGACAACGTGGTACGGCAACATGTAAGGAGCAAAAATGAGTTATCCAAGATTGTTAACTTTGCAGGGAAAATGATTGTCAAGTCACAGAAATAACTCTAAATATATTTGTGTACATGAGTATGACACATGTTTGAGCAGCTTGAAACTGATTTTTGGGAACCAGCCACAAAACATATAAGAGATCCTTTGTCCTCTGTGCCATACATGCAGTGAACACAGAATGACTGCATCATTATTCATTATCAATATTATTTTATAAGATTTGGTCTCTTATTGTTTATTTAACTTACTGATACAGCCTGCCTATTTGCAATATTACACCTGTATCTTTTTACTGTATAGTTGTATGTTTTTAGGGGTTTAATGGTGTTATGTGTTTGAATGTTGATTTGCTGTGTTTGGGAGAAGCCAAAGACAAATTTTCACTGAGGTGGTGAGGTGATTCTATTGATCTTTCTATACAGTAGATTTGGGGATAGCGACGGCTGTAATGGATACACTAGTTGGGTAAATAAAGGAAACATTTCTTAGCTACAAAGTGAATTTTTTTTTTTTTTTAAATAGCATGACCTGTTGTGATTGTACTAGACTTGTGGACCTTGAATGAGGTAGCCCCTGAAGTGGCACAGAGCAAACTCATAAAAGGTCACTTCACCCAAATCACAAAGCATATTCTTTCACTTAAATCTGCTGGTTTCATGCAGATTGTTTGTTTTTTTGTGTTTGTTTTTTTTCCCTATTTTCCAATTTCCGATAAACTTTGTGGGTTTCCTTTCACCATTGTAGTACAATGGAAGCATATAGAACTGTGTTTGCTAAAACATCTTCAAAATGACTCAAAACTCAGAATGTCTTTCCAGAAAAGACAAATCATAAACTTTTCTCATATCCTAGTGTAGCAGTTTTAATTTTAGCTTAAATCGACTGAAGAATTAGTCCCATTGGTTTTAACTGGGAACTGTTTTTTAGCAGAATAAAAAAAGTAGTGAAAACCATCCAAAGCAATATCTGTAATTTATTTAGAGAATGACATTGATAGACGATGACAGACGATGTTCCAGCCTTATGTATCTCAAAATCAGTTTAACTAAAGGTAAGATAAAGATAAGTCCTGCTGAAACATGGGCAAATAACTGCTTGCTTTATTACAATAAGAGGTGTGTAGATATATTTTTTGTGATGTGGATGGAGTGACCCTTTAACCGCCTGTTTGCCACTGTCTTTTATTAAATCTATTGTTTATTAATTTCTCACACTTCACTGTAACTTTCATTCTTTTATCTTAGCTTGTTTTTATATTCTCTTGGCTCTTAAATGACTCGGATTAGTTTTATTTAAATGTCCTTTTAAAATGTGATTATTTTGTACTTTGTATTGGGGCTTTTTATGTTTTATGTAGAGCTCTCTGAATTGCCTTCTTGCTGAAGTGTGCTATATAAACAAACTTGTCTAACCATGCCTCTGCTCACTGGTTCCTGCTGGTGCAATGTGCTTTGCATTCATTGCAGCTTGCAATGCCTAATTATGCAGAGACTGGTTGCATGATAACAAATGTGCTTGTAAATATCTGCACATCTGGCAATTCCAAATGTCTAAGCCTGAATGATGACATGATGTCAAAGTTATCTGGACAGCAACATATGAATGAATTAATAAATAAGTATATGTAAGACTAAATCTCAAAGCCAGGCTTTCTACCAGAGCCCAAAGAAAAGCGACTTTTTGTGTATGTTAGGAGAAGAAGATGGGGAAACAACTGCATTGGCCCCGCTGGTGGAAAGCAGATAGCTGACCTACTATTAGAAAAATAAAAGCCTACTGACTCACTGATACACTGACACACTGACCCACAGACCCACTGTTTGCCGTGTGCCACTAAAACCCTAATCCCTCACTCCACTCACAATCCCACAAATCCTCAGCGGAGGGTTAAGGTGTCAGTCAGACTCTTCACCTGCAATAACATGACGGGACAGCCTGGTAAGAAACTGCTCTCACACTCTCTCCTTTCTTCCACCTGTCCTAAGGTTAATACTAAACAATAGTGTTAAGCTGGGTTTTAAAGATAAATGCACAAACACACCACTATGATAATTTGCCATATAGTCATCATGCTATGACATATGTTCCAGTATTTGAATAATTAACATGTAAAGCTTATAGGAAAAAGTCTTGAAAAGTGAGCCTGGTTTTGATGCCAAAAATATCGCAAGACTGGCTATTGACTCGGTCAAATTAAATCCCTAAGCAGAGGACAGATCAATTATTCAACTTAGCGATCTAAGATGTTGGCCAACCTCTATCCAACAAAGTGAACTCGCAGAAACTGATTGCTGGGACATTTGCACATCGATATTATCTCAATGGCAGTCTCACATATGAGACACTTAATGCTGACATTTATGTTAAATGTATGTGCTTCACACTCATTTATTAATATTCATCTGCATGGCAATATTAAAGTTATTTATCCTATAATTACATGTTCTTAACTGTATGCATCCATCCTACAATAGAATAGACTTTATAGAATACATCATATCCAACACCTAAATTATGCCAATATGTATTAAGTTGGCCTCACTTATTAATTAGGGGTCACTATTTGTTTTTAATTTGAATCAAAATTCAACCCAATTCAGATCTTAATGACCTTTTTTACGGTTCTTGAACTGTAATGTTGTTTGCATTCTTGGTCCAGTGTACATGGCGCTTCGAATAACTTTTAAATCCACAGGATGATCCCATTACAGTAGACCTACTTACCTCTTACATCTCTATGTGTTACATCAGAGGTGCCTTGTTACAGAACAGTATCCGGCATCCTCAATGTGAACTTCGATAGAGATTTAGTTTTTACTTGTTGCTTATTGTTAAAGAGGTCATTTAATTTAGTCTTCCCTTGATAAACTAAGTTGAAAAAAGCACAAAATCAACATGGTATAATTGATGATGACAATCAAATTAAACTTTATATACTGTAAAATGTCATATATTTGCTATGCACTGTCAAATAAAGGCTGTAGTAAGCACTAGAAAACTACTTTACACTTGGCATGGCAAATCAAAATCAAGAAGAGAGTTTCAAATAACTAACTCTTTGAAATAGAAATATACTTTCAATTAATATAGATACAGTTCAATTGCATTGTTGAAATAATGTCCATGATATCACCTCTTGCCATACCTAAAAATACAATTTATCTCCTATTATGACAACTACAACTGATATGTCAGAATTATTGATTCTCTGTAGCTAACAAAAAGAAAACCACACATTTAAAATTAACTGGTGTTGATGTGATATTTATTAAATATCAAATTATTGCCAAGTACCATAAAGATCATTGATTTTTCTTCCATTATAAAAAAAGTTCTTTTTAGGTAGCCTGTCTGTAAGTGAGCAAATTTGCTGATTTACTGCCAAGGTTTACAAAACTGAACACCAGTTCTTACCACTAGGTGGCGTCGTTTATGTAATAAGCTTGTGGGTCACTTATACAGATTTACTACAGGGAAAAAAGCCAATTAAATTGACTCCTGCCTTACTGGGATTGTGCCATTAACTCAGTCACTTTCAAGAATTTCAAAATCTAAGGTTGTCTTGGGACCAGTGGAACAAAAACTAGATGGTGGGGCTGCACAGTTATTTCATTATTATCAGTATGTGCCTTGTTAAAGAAATGTATGTGATGGACGAAAACTTCCATCTTAGGGGTCCATAGTAGTCAAAACTGGACAAACATTAGTCTGAGGTGCCATAAGCGCCAAATCAGCCTGGTAATCACAGTTCTGAGACTCTAAACAGAGAATGAGGAAATATGGTACTAATGACTGCTGTTTAGGTTTTTTACAGTTTGGTCAGCAGAGGGCACAAGTGAAAACTGTGTGCAATAAAGCTGAAGATGGCAGCTATAGTTATGGACATGAAGTTTCAGGTGATCTCAAACAAATCTCTCTCTTCGGTGACTTAACTCTTAACTGATGCTAATGACAGTTCGGACCACCGAAAATCACATTGAACAGCATCTCAGACAGCGTTGTCACACGTATTTTAGCCTATTGTTGGGCAGAAAGACAACTGATGTTTGGGGATACTGATCAGAGGAAGTATTGACACTGATAATCAATACTTCCCATGAGACATGAGGACCCAATGTGATTCTATGCAGAAGCAAAAGTATCTTTGGATAAACTGCATGGACTTACTTCCACAACTTCGTGTCCCTTCATTCTTTTTATTCTTATACTACTGTAAAACACAGAGAAACTTATTTCAAGATGACATCACAGTAGGAGTACGTCTGGGCATGCTAAACTCAAATCTTCTATGCAAACATGTTGGCTTTTTTTGCTCGTGGTTAGGCGGCACCTGACTTCCAAGCCTCTGCTTGTTGCTGAAAATGTGACTGAACTATGTTTCTTCTCTCTGGGATCTGTCTTATAAAGATTATTTGTGACCATAAATCAGCAGAGGAAAAGCCTTGTAGCTAAATATCTGTGGTGTGAAGTTCAAAGAATCCTGTAGAAACAGTGATAGTTTAGATCAAACAAGAGAGGCATTGGGCTTTTTAAATGTTTGGGGTGCTTGTGCTGTGGGGACCTGCTTACAAGTAAGATTTTGTGAGACTAGGAATCATGGCTTCAGACTAAAGGCATGATAACTCTCTAAAAAGCTACTTTTGCCTTATCATAAATATTCCAACCTCCCAGCTCCCCATTGGTGGTTTGGTCGAACAATTGGACTTCTGTAAGTGCACAGGTTTTGGACAATATTTGCCCACTAATAAAGAGCAGAACACAACTTTAAGTATCTCAAGTCTAAAAAAGGCAGGGTACCAGGAATCCTTGGTAAGCCAGAAGCCAAAGGCAAATCAGGGTTGGTGCCTGAGTCACATCAAAACATATCAAAACATGCCCAACAGCAAAATCATACTCCAATATTTGGATGTACCATCGAAAGGCAGGTTTGTGGTACTAGGAACTATTAGTACCTACTTCATATCTACAGCTTTTGATTGCAAAAAGGACATCCAGTTTCATGAGACAGTCCCATCCTTTAGATTGTCTTTGGCATGGTCAGGGTCGCATAAATATGACATGACAACAGATGTATTCCTGAATACAAGCTAGACAAAAGAGCAACAGATTCATAGCTCAGTTTCTTAAGACATACAAGGCTGCCTATAGAAGACTCGATAAGAGGAAGATACCACAAAAATAAGGCATACAAAGAATAGGGCATGCCTGATGTCCTCAACGGATGGACCAATGAGAAAAGTGTTGCACTATGATCTACTTGCAACATCTCTTAACTGTTACTATGGCTTCGGATACATTGGCTATTTACAAATTATAGATAAGGTTAGTGAAGTGACTTTTAGTGACATAGAGACCACCTGGGACTTCTTGATGGCCGAACATACCTTGTTTGAGCATCTCTCCAAGACTCAGAAAACTCAGAGAAGTCGTGACTTGTCTTGTCAGTATAGAAGAAGGACTGGAAGTATCAGAAGATATAGTCTTGGACAAGTGCTATCGAAACATCCACCAAGATCTTCCTGATTTAGTTTGAGGCTCTGCAACAGTCAAAAACAAGAAGAACATAAAAATCAATTTTCAAAAGACACATTGGTTGTACCCAACAAGCCAACTCGTCCAAAAGCAGCTCAGGGATGACATGCCTGCATTGTCCTAAGTACACCAGACTGATACCAAGTGGCAGCACTTGATCAAATCCAGCTTGATTACTACAGAGGAGGGTTCATTCACAGGCCAAATTGTCCCAAGTTTGCACCCCCAGAATCATGACAAAGCTGGCGCCAAAATATTGACGATGTGTCCTATTTGGCTGGGTTGAGTTTGGGCACTGCAGAACTCAGTGAAATGTACCAGTGATCAGCTGATGAACTGGCTGTTTGGTAAGACACCATGTTAGTCAATAAAAAAAATATTGAAGGGGCACATTACAGCTCAACAACCATCTTTGGTAGTTCCCACATGGGGCAGATGTCAAGCTGAAAAGGTAAGTAGCACTGTAGTGACGCTGCTACGGCTCACCTTGCAACAGCAGTCAACTATGTGTTTAAATGTACATCGTGGTCCACTTCAAATGCACCATCTCTTCGTAAAGAGACTATGGCCATTGTTATGCCAGAGTCATTTAAACTTGTAAATCAACTTAAACAATTTTGACACGATAAGGAGGACAAGTGGATAAAAGAAGAACAAGACAGTGACACATCAAAGAGTGAGAAGACTCAGACTGTGTGTGCCTCCTGCAAAACACATAGTGTTGCCTGCCATCTTTACCTGACCCAAAGGGGCTGCACAATTAACATCTACAAAGATTCATTATTTCTGCCCAGACCACTGAACCCAAACATGAACTACACAGAAAACCTTATCAAAAAGTTGGATGATTCCTTGCTAACTTCCTACTGGAGGCTAAGCAAGGACTCTGTACCTCTAGCTTGGCCGGGTGCTGTTCAAGCTAGAGGTACTGCTGTCCAGGACATAAGTGCTGCAGCAGTGGGTAAGTATCTTGTCTCTGCTACGTGGGCATTACTACTGTGACCAATTTTCATCATTTTGTAAATACAAATTTGATCAGAGTTGATGAAATACACTGTTACACTGTTGATGCCACTGTACAGGTATGTTAACCTGTAATAACATATTTTTTGGCCTTTTGGAGGCAGCAGTAATATGCAATAAAACATTAACTCACATCACCTTTAAGTTTCTATATGATTGAATCATTCGCGTACAGTTGAGGATTTAAAAATTCAGCATTTACATATCAACATCATCATTTCTTTAAAGTCGTGTGTCTGACCACCTGGCAAAGGTAAGGCAATATTAACTCTCTTTTAGCTCAAATTTTGGTCTCTACCAACTCCTGACAGAAATATCTGGCTCTTTAGCTGCTAAATGCTCCACTATGTTGACCAACTAGATGCTAACTGTGTGTGCCATCTTTCATATACAAGTATTTTTTATCCATGGTTAATATACAATAAAAACATGTGCTTTTGTTGCTTTTAGGACTTGTTTTGAGCAGCCAGTGACCACATTTACCAAATTTAAAAAATAAAGAATACAGAAAATTAGACAAAAAATTTCCCTTAAAACCACTATGTGTCGAGATTTTAATGTGATTACAGCATGTTTTAGATGATTCCAATAAATGGGACAGTCCAAGAGGGAACTGGTGTCACCTTTGTGTTGCTTTCAGTCAGTTTATGTCAATGGTCAGATCTGTAGGTGGGATGCTGGAGAGGTCTTTTGGATATGCCAACAGAGGGAGCCAAAGTCTGTTTTTTTCTTTGTTGTAAATACTAATAAGTTGTATAGGTACACAGTCGCTTTAAAAACTCTGACCTGAAAACAGCAACAACAACTGTATATTTAGAAATTAAACTCTTCAAATAATCTGAGGTCTTCAGTAAGGATCAAGAATCATTTCATTCTACTCTTTAATTTTTGGAGCCCTGTATCTTTTGAAAACAGGTGGGTTTAGAGGAGGTGTTACAATGAGGACAGGGGCTGCTGGATTTAAATAGTTCATGATCCAACAGGAGCTTTCATGAGTACAGCTCAGGGAATTACTGTCACAGTCCTTGCTGTTCCACCTGAACTCTCACTCAGGTCTTACCACACAATTTCCTGTGGGGACCTAATTCTGTCAAGGAAGACTAAACAGAATCCATCCAATCAGGTAATTGTATGTCAGCTTCTCATGTGACGGCTTATTGAGGCGACAGCCAAGACCTACAGAATTTTAATTGAGTACTGGACGAAATTACATGAGTAAATGACTTGTTTTAATATTAATTTTAATTTGATGAGGGATGTTGCTCTATCTTCCATGACCCAATTATCTCTACTGAATATAATAATCATTAATTACTTTTTTTTTAGAGATTTTGATGTAAAAACAAAAAATGTTATAATTTTTTTTTTGTCTGCAATATACCCTAATAATGAATATAGGATGAAGAGAGTCCCTTTTTTATTAACTGAAGTTGTATCAAGTAGGCTATGTGATATATACACTTGGACAAGTGAACATATAAATATACTTCATTCAGTTTTTTTTAACACTAGAAGAATACTGTATAAATACAGGTCAATTTAACATTTTATTGCATATATACCTAACCTAGGATATAAAGAGCCTCTGCTGTCACCTAAAACAGTATTTTCTAATATAACGTGGACATTCTCAATCTGATGGAAGTGGCAGGTCTACAACAGACCCATGATAATGGAGGACATGTCTGTAAAGAGAGGTCAATATACATACAAATGAACAAAAATATTTTGACATTTGACTCTAATATTATGGAAACACAGGCTATATAAGTATGCAGGAAATATTGTTATACTAATAAAAAAATTCTGCCACTTTCAAACTAGTGGCTTCATAACTTACATCTTACCTCTGATTCTGTTTGACACCAGACGTCATCAAGCTGTCGAGAGGGAAAAAACAAACTAGTTAAGTGAATGCTTCAGTGTGCCACTGAAGATAAAGTATACGTATATATAATAGAATAAATTATGTTTCTCTATGCCTATTATAAGTATTCTGAATATATATAGGATGTGTTCACTTTGCATATATCCTCCACATAATTACATCACCCTCTGTGTGTACAGAACTCTCTCATGGTGAAGACTGAATATGGGACAGCATTGTTTTCATGGTGTTTTGGTTTGCACAGTTCTCAGGCTTGTATTATGCTGCCCTCTGGTGGTGAGATTACTAAAATAACAACCTTTAAAAAAAAATCTTAATTTTTTAATAAACAACACCCAAAGAAGAAAAAATAAAGATCTACTCAAGCAAACAGAACGAAGTGTTATTAAATGAATTTACTGCATGTTAAATAAATCATTTGTATTTACTTGCTGTCTACACATATCCTTAATCACATCACATATTTATAAATGAATATGCTGATGAGTGTCATTGTGTCACATGTACCTAGAGCTGCTGGATTCTGCTAATACTGATATATGAATAAATGAAGCCAACTGGTGATATAAATTAACACAGAAAAATATGGAACATATGTAACATAAGTGAAATGGAGGTACATTGCAAAGGGAAACTATTCCATTTATATCATGATATGATAAAAATATATAACATGTTGTCCTTATTTGACCTATACTTAACTGTTTCTGTTTCTACTTGTCTTTTTTGCAACATTGACCATAATAACTTACTTATAATAACATAACTTCAACAATTTGCACTGTTTTAAACACTACAACACACTACAACTAACAATGTCATTGTACCAGTACAATGACAATAAAGACTATTCTACACTATAGCTTCTTCACTTAAAGTCGAATGTTGTCTTAAATAAATAATACAAATGGTAAGGTGCCCTTACTCAGCCTATATCTTGTTTAAACTGTCTTACACCCTCGTCTACATAATCCATTCAAAACAGTACAGTGGATTACACTGACTTATGACTGGCCAACATGTAGTACTACCGTCAGAGAATGCTGTAAACATTTGCCACACACTTTATTTAAAACCCACACTTCAGTCTTTTGGAAGTAGATGTCTCTTTGTAATAAATAAAATATCAATCCACAGAACCTTGACAACCTGAGGAGAACAGGAGATGCCTCTGATGACAGGTACAAGCATTCTTTTTTTTTTTTTTTGGAATAATGGCAAGTCCCAAATACATATATATATTACTGAAATCAAAACAATTCAACACACATGCAGAAGTGAGACTGAATCATATTAAAGGCCAATTTATTTGATGGAGTAAATCGAGGTCAGTTTGGGAAAACAAAGCTTTTGTTCATTACTTTAAGAGCACATTAGTGTGTATCACTGGATCTCACTGTACTGGTTTTAAACATTCATCACTTCAGACAAATATGCAGTATGCTAAGTGCCTCCTTTGAGTAATCAAAGTGTTCTAAATTCTTAGTTACATCAAGGTTATGGCCAATAAAATAAATAGCCACATTACACATTTTTCTTGTAGTGACAAAAACTTTTCCAATTTCAAATTAAATTAAGGAAATAGCATGAGATTTATTCAAACATTTTGAATTTAGGGTGCAATATTATGGTCTACCACGGTAGAAATTATATATTTATTTAAAATGCTCAACTGAACAATAGTATGGTAGAAATGTTATAAAAATTAATTTAGCTTGCTGTAGTTACCTGTACAACCCTACTATACAATGCAGGATATGCATCACAAATACATGCTGCAACTACATGCAAATAGCTATTGAAATTTAGTACAATTGCAATTATACATGCACTGCAGAAACAGTTGCAAACAATAGCACAGTGCATTCGATTCTTTGATTAAACACAATTATATTTCTGTGCAGCTCTTACCTGTTCTGCAATAGCTGAAGGTGTAAGGGACTTATGCAGAAGTTTCATCTCTTCAGTGTGCAGGGCCTGTGGTGAAACCTGGTGTAGGCAGAACGCGCCCTTATATGTTGTACCTGCAGGGCTGCAGCACTGTGAGCCTGAGACCCCGGACCAATGGGAAGAAAACATGTGCAAAGGACCATCTGCAATGGAAAAACAAATCCTGTAAAAGATTTTGTGGATTTTGCTGCACCGGGGAATGGTGTCCAGCTGCCTCGAGTCTTAGTGACAGATGCTTTCTCTCCCTCTCACTCGGCTAACATGCATGATTCTCTGTATCCTCTAGTGGCCTTAAATACTTTAAACCTGGACGCTCCTTCCCCCTTACAACACTTTTTATAACTCTTTTTATAACTCTCTAGTACAGAACTGTCTTAGCAGTGAATTTCCTCTACTCTTAAATACTGCCATGTTTAACTAAGTAAGCAAAAGCACTGTTTAATCTTCATGTTATGTGTATATTCTGGAAAGACAGGTGTGGGAATATTTCATCTTGTCATATTAATGTACTGTATGTCACTCAGCAGATTAAGTAAAAGTGCAAGCAATCACTAAAACCACCTCATGGCCTCTGACCAAGGACAGTGAAAGGTTTTGTGTGCCTGCTTAGGCTAGGTTTCAAGAAATAAAGTAATGAGTAGTGAAGCTTCATCTCATTTACAGAACTTCTTGAACGCTCTTGAACTGAAAGGCCTAGAGAAGCTTTTTGCTTTAGCTTTCTCTGATCTGTCTGTAAGCCCTCTATGAGCTTTGGAGGAAGACATCTGTGGCATTTGTCCCATTCACCTTTCCTCTCTGGACTTCACTGAGACATAGATAGGGTCTTAGCATGCATTTATTTATGTATTTAACAAACTTAGACAACAAAGCTATATTTCTTTTGGGTAAATATCTCAGGAAGAATTGCTGACGTTTATCTGTTTTGGGTTTTTTTTTCTACATTTGAATGCATTTGAAAAACATCCTTGTTCTGCAATCAGTATTTATTGACAATAATTCAACTTATTATGTGTAACACAAAGAAGAAGCTCAGTTGACCAGGTATTTACAGGTGTGGGTGCTCTACAGTCAGACCTGACCCTCAACATTGTTTGCGGTTGCAGCAGACATTTTTTTTCTGCAACAAAAGTTCTAATCAATCAGCTGTAAATCACCTACCTAGCACCAAACAACAGAAAGATCTGGTGAACAAAGTTAAGCATTTAGCTGCTGAAGAGTCATTTTTCCTTCAGGAGTTGACGGAGACCAAAGACGAGCTAAAAAATGAAGTAAATATTGGACTTAAATTTGTCAGGATGAAAACACGACTTTAAATCATTACAGAGTATGATGTACATTTTCATCCAAGGGAATAAAACCTGTGATGCTGCCAAATAACAAAGTGAACAATTTATGCAGCTGTTACACAGGCATCATTCATCGTTCAGAGAACAGCAACAACCCTCTCTGCATTACTGCTGTGTATTTTTTTTTATTTCTCAATAGTTACTTTATATACTCTCATATATAAAAGCATTTTTGTGCACTGCATACATGTCATTTTACAGAGTATAATTCAAATGAATATCTGACAGAAAATACCAAAATTACATAAATGATCCAGTAAGATCATCTATACTTAGGCTCACTGTATTTGCTGCTTCACCTTTAATCTCCTCCCATTGATAATCTGGAGTGAGGCCTGTGTTGGATTCTCTCTGCAGTCAGATGAAGCATATGGCTTCAGCATCTGTGGGCCGATTTTCGTCCAAGATTTCCCTACTTGGCTGCTACAGCAGCAGCTATATTAGGACTAAAGCCCACGACTCTCATTGACAAAATCTGATTTAACCACTGGCCGTATGTTCTCAATGGACTCCTGCCTCAGCTCAGGTCACCAACTGTTCACACTCTGAATCAGCTTTCATTGTTGCTTTAAAGCTAAACTGCTTCACAGCTAAGTGTTTTACAGTACATGACAACAACAGCAATTGTTGCAAACCGTTTTGTGCCTTGATACTTAATTTTGTGGTCCACCTTGTGGTTTATGCTGGTATAAATGCAAAATGAAGCCAACAAAGAAGTGCCAAAAACTGCAATTCTTTGAATGGCCACTTGAGGCATGCTCCAGAAGCTAGTAAATCCTCAGAGACACCCATGTTAAAACACCCAAGTTTACAGCATAAATAAACATGTTTACAGCCTTGGGTTCTATAGCTAATTTCCCCCAACTTGGACAGGGGGTACATTTTTCTATAAGTCTCCCCTTTTACATTTTTTTAAGGCTAAAAGTTAAGTTAGGGCACTTTGAGTGACAGGGTGTCTGCAGATGATCATAGTCATCAGGTCACATAATAGCATCAACATGCTGTATATATCCACTGTACAAACTGCACAAATTATAAATGACAGACACTGCAACAGTGGAACATTTCAAACTGTAATTTTAACCACAATTCCTTGTGACACTTTAATATTTTATTTTGATTAACTCCTGATTACATCCATATTATATGCCACCGCATTACAAAAACATCACCATCATGATCATATGATCATATGATCCCCAGCTCAAGTGCCAACAACACAAACACAGACAATCATTGATGAATAACACAGACAGAGGTAATAACACTGGAGCCTGCTAATGTCTTAAACCACATTAGCCGGACTGAGTTATTGCATTTTATAATGCGCTAGACAACCCATAATAAATACACAAAATTATCAGTAAGTACTGTCTTACCTTGGGATGAACTTGAAAGTAATCCAAACACAAACAGTTAATCACTAAAGAGGTCCAAAACACTTAGAGGGCCAATAATTCATTGATGTACTGCCTGACTGACCTCTGACCTGTCTTGCCTCCAGGTTTCCAATAAAGAATCTCTATAAGATATTCAGAGCATTAATACAGCAGCTAACCAATACTTGCTCTCTAACGATACAGTGGAGTAATACCATACTGAACGGAGAATGAAGTCACACTCACTCTGCATGTGTTGTAATCCAAGCTCCTCTGTATGATGTCGTGGTAGATGATGCAGCCACACGCGTACATCAGTGCATATGCGTGTCCATTTGGTTAGCTAATCACTACACACATACAGCAGTAACTGCTGATATCAGGATGACAATGCCATGTAAGTGTCATGTCACTCTGTGGTTCCTCCCTGGTTAACACCATCAGCTCTGTCAACACTGTTGCCGTATTTTGTACTGGTCACGCTGATAGCTTGTACAGGTCCTGGACGCTGGCTCAGTCACCTCCATGTTAAAAATCATGCGCAGACAACCTCTGAATCACAGAAAAGCTTTAAATACTGTCATTGGTGTGATGTCACTAAGTACTAATACTTAAGTATTTATCTGGAGTATCTGTACTTTACTTGAGTTTTTATATTTCTGTCACTTTTACTCCACAGTATTTCCTAAATAAAATGTGTTAACTCCCACTCTATATACTCTATATACCCAAAGTATTTCTTTCCAGTTTTACTCCAGTATGTATGTCTATGTCCTAAGCATCTTCACTTCTTCAGAACTACAAAAAAAAAAGAAAAAAAGAAAAAGAAATTTGGTGCATCAGTGGTCCTAGTTTGTGAGTTAGATCAAAGGTTAATCAGATAAGGGCATGTACTCTCAAAGCCGCAGTTAAATTTCGATCTTTGTTCAAGCCCAGGCTGAATGTCAGATCAGATGCTACATACTAGATACTACATGCTACTCCACGATGAGACTCACTTCATAATGGAAGCAAAAGTTGCGTCCCACAGCAGAGAGGTCGAGTCCTGATTCAAGGAGTCATTTTCTGGTTAGATGTGTGTACTTTTAATCAAGTGTGAATTTCAGGGACCTAATCCACCACTGAGTATCCCAAAGAACTCCTTTAAGTGTACAGTGCACACCGCAGACTACACATGGCAGCATCACTTTATATACACAGAGATTGGGATAAAAATTAACATTGCATGCAGGAATAACACTAGCATAAGGTTCTCTATGCGCTAAATAGTTATTATTTTTGATTAAACATGTTACTATTAATGTCAATTACTACAAGAGAACAACATGGACTAGAAAAGTGCAGCTGTTAGATCAACATTTTGACATAGTCCCCAATTATTGCAAATGCAAGACCTGCTTCCATTGATGGTGTACTTATACAATTTGAAATTAATCAAATAACTCACGCACAGAATGAAAATGAAATGAAAAAAAAAACCCTAACATTTTTTCTCTTACTTATTTTGGTGTGAGTTGCTAAATATTGGAGATATTGGCCATATAGATGTCTCTCCTCTCTTAAATATAACAATACTAGAAGGCATTTGGCTTTTGGAGCTCATGTTGAGTTTTTAAAATGTTTGTGTTGTTGGTGGTGATGCTTTAAGCATCACAAACCAATTGCAGTTTAGTTCTATAACATTGGACAGAAGGCAGACATCTCTATGGCCAAACGCATAATCACAATAATGTAGCTACCAAAAGTATTAAAAGTTAAAGTACCCAGTGCAGATTTTTTTTTTTTTTAACTGCATGAAAAGGACATACGCAGATAAAGCACAAGTATTTCAAATTCATACTTAAGTACAGCATTTTAGGAAATGTTCTTAGTCCGGGGCCCTGGGGTTTTCACCCAGTGTCCTTAAATCCACAGCAAACTTCATACAATTTTGACTATGCATGACACCATAGTTCAGTTGCATCATATTGTAATGACACATGCAATATGTGATTTATATGATTTGCTTAAAACTTATTTTTTTTAGAAAAGCTTTTCATTTTAATGACTTATTTGTACATTTGTGATAAGGACATGTTATGTTTTATTTCCTTTTGCTCTGTTTTGCCCCAGTGCACATTATTATCATATCTCTTAACATTGTTTTATTTATTGTAACTGTATATTCCTTTGTTTTATTCTCGTGCACTTTGTGAAGCACTTTGTAACTTTGTTTAGATAAGGGCCATACAAAGAACGATAATATCATTATTTGATCTATTTATTGCAATTAAGCTGTTGTATTTGTACAAATTGTACGTCTCCGTGTTGTCTATGTAAAAGAGAAATAAAATGCTGCAGACCTGTGACGCTGTTCCTGGTCCTGAGCCGCAGACTCAATTCCAGTCCAGGTTTTGTGGTGGATTTTCCTGGCAAGGCGCAGCGATCTGCAGCATCCCCACACGTAGCCAGCCACACACGCTGCCCGAGAAGCTGCTATGAAGTTACACTATTAAAGTAAACAAAAACATTTATAGATAGATTATCCCAATTACTAGATAGGAACGCACTTTATATAGACACAGTCATGTCCATGCAAGTATTTCATAAACACATGCGAGCTGTAATGTCTTTATATAACTTAACTATATCGTTATACGTGTATTAGTGTTTACGCACAATGAAAAGGCGCAGAATTGAGCATGTATCAGCCTGGGTGGATAATCTGTAGCAAATGTTAACTTTGAGGGGAAAACTGAGGCAGCATGGTCCTTTTTTAAGAAAAACAAAAAGTGAACTTCCTGTTTCGGGGTGGTCCACAGACTGTGGAGAAAGGGAGGGAGGAGGGAGGAGGAGGAGAAGGGGGTGCGCATTCCCGCATTGGCTGTGCAGCCAACTCCAGGGCGCTTTGAGGGACTCCATAGCCCGAACATGGGGTTCAATTTTGTCACCGTCTGCGTAGAGTGACTCTGAAGGTTTAAAAAACGCTATGGAAAAGCACTTCTGAAAACGGGATAAAGTGTCGGTTTTCTGTGAAGAATCCAGTCATCTCCATCCGAGCGCGTCTTGCCAGAAAGTCGAGAGAAAGAGAGAAGAAGGGAGGCTTTACTGGAAACTCTCGCAGTCCTTGGACACTCTGAGCTCTTCCAAGGACTCTGGGATTCAAGTCAAAAAGTTTCATGCTGAATGTTCCCTGCATTGACCTGAGGTGAGTGCAGCTGGTGATTCATATTCGCGTTTGAAATCACAGGCGAACATTAATAACTAATTACGAGTTTATTCGTGGTTGGAAAATTGTGTTTAATTTTTCGACACTTTTGCAATCACTGTCTTACTTTCTGAAGTGGGTAAATTTGCAATGCAGTTATTAGCTAAGGTTTAGTAAGTCCTCCTTTGGCTTTATCTCTCCAGGGGATTGTGCGTGACTTTAACGCGTTGGACGCATTGATTTAAATTAATTAGGCTGGCTTACACTTCCTGTACTCTCCAAATTTCATTGAGTTGCATAATATTTCTACTAACCGACTGAAATGTGCTTCAGTCGCTGTGATACGCCGGTGTTTGTGGATTCATTCCGCCTCATATCAAAGTGGCGTCACCCCTGTCTTTTCTATCCATATGAGGAGATGTGAATAAAGCTGGCACGAGCGAGTTTAACAATCAGTAAATCCATTTCTCTTGCCTTAATATATCTCGAGTGTTTCTTTTAGGGGTCTGACCACAGTTAAAAATCATCTGGCACAGCCCAGGGTCGCAGGGCCACTCGAGAACAGCTGTTTCTAGTAACCTGAAATACTTGAGGTGCCAATATCTTTTCCAAATGTGAGTTTCTGTCAGGACACCCACAAAACATCAGTGAGCACTGTGTGAGGCTTCAGGAGGCAGAAGGCTCCTGTAAAAGCCCCATCGACTCGTGAAATATCTGCATTTATGTTCTTTTCTTTTGACTAAAATAAACATGCATGCAAACATGCTCCCATAATCCATCTCTAATCTGAGATAGATTATTGAATCTAATCTAATTATATCTCTATAAGAGGTAACTGTAGCTGCTAATGTGGGAAGATTAGGCTGCTGGTCTTCATGCAGTGGCCCTGCACTGAAGAGCGTCAACACTGGACTCAATGGAAGAGCCAAACACTTATTTATTCCACAGTGACAGTGAGAAGTGCTGAGCACACAAACTCACAACCTCCTTAAACAGTATTTGCACAGACACACTCATATACACAGAGTGTATTTGTAAGCCACAAAGGGTCTTTAGTAGATCTGCATAAACATGAGCGAGAGAGGCTGTGATTTATTTGTAATGTTTTTAAGTTAAAATTGTGGATTATGTACCAAATTATTTTTTTTTCATTGCTTGCACTCGACAAGAGGCAAAAAAAAAGTATAGTCAGAAGTTATAATTGTCTCATGTCAGATAGAAAACAAGCGTGCAAGCCCCTAATTTTGTTTGATTACAGGAAAACAGAAAAAATGATCATGCATGGATTCAGTTTCTTTTTGCAGAGAAGCACTCAGGCTCTTCTCAAGGTTGAGACGGGGGAGAGTTTTCGAGGGAGGAAAGTGCACTTGTCCTTTGGCCACGTGTGAAAAGCTCTGCAGGGGAGCTTCCTCACCCTCCCCAGTCTTTATCAAGTGTGTTAAGGCCAAAAGGCTCCTTAATGGGGATACTCTTAAACAAATAGACCATACAGGAAGCAACTGTCCCCCTTGTCCAGTTACAGGAGAGGACTGGTGGGGTTTATCAGGCACTGATAAGTCTCTATCAGGCTGAATACAATTGCATTTAGTGGGATGAATTCCCTCCCACTTCAGGTCAGCATAAATAGGGTCCCTGTTGCTCCTAAAAAATAAAATCAAGAAAATTAAGGTAAAAAAAATGGTCTTAAAATGTTCAAAGAATTTGCTATAGGTATTGCTTTTGCAGATGGTGCGTTTAAGGCTGATGGGAAAGTTGTCCTGCACAGTAGCTTGCCGTAAAACTTTCAATAGTGTCTTATTGGTTTGATTAAGTTAGTATGAGACAATAGCTGCATTTCCAGCCACCTGTTTTTATGCATATTTTTAACTGCAACAAAAAAAGTGGAAACACACAAAATTTGATAAAATCTCAAGACTGAAGATATCAGAAAAAATGGTTTCACATATGGGGGAGATGGAAAACTTGGTGTATTGATCAAAGTAAATAGTGCTTAAGTGCAATGAAAACAGATTGAGTGAATGATGACATACAGTCTTTTCATAGCCCGCTGCAAGCTCTCTGTTGTCTCTGGAGGCTTTTAAAAGGCTTACACACTCAGCACCGTTATCAGAACTCGTCCAAAAGCACATTGTTATTAAAGTGGCTATTAATTGTTTTCCTGCAGTGTGTAATGGCACCTTATTGGAGATCTAGTGCCACCTACTGCTTATCTCAACGATCCAACCCTAAATATTAGCATAACGGTAGAGGACGAAAATTTAGCTATTTTTCTGAAAATGTAAAAACAAAATCACAACATTTGGATGGAGCTTTACGTTACCTTTATGTTACATGGATGTTGGCGCCTGGCTGGGTGCCACCTTTTATTATCATCAAGCTAGAGTTAAACCAAGATGGATAGCTGCTGCGTTAATGACAAATGTTCTGAGGAAGATAAGTTTGGAAGATAGCTGGTACTGGTAGGAGATGAAGCAAGGTGTAATTTAAGCTGAAGGACTTTTGTGCCTTTGTTTTTCAACTTTTTGGCTTGAGACAGGCTGTTTTGAGGTCTTTTATTACCAAGCTCATTAGTATGCTTGATCTGCTCTATGATAGGAGACGCAAAGACGTAGGTTTTATTTCAACATTGGAGGGGAGACATGAAAGAGGGGGTTTTAGAACCACCCACTGGAAATTTTGAGTGTCAAATGCTTTCTTTGCTTCGTGAATTGTTATGAACCATTTTATGGTGTAAATATCTTTAACTTTGTCAAAATAAAATATGTTTGTTTGAATGGAAAAGTTTGAAATGATAGTATTCTCGGCACTGCACAAAAGAAAGGAAAACTTTTATTTTGTCATCCAAAGTAGGACTCAATAGTCTTTTTTTCCATCAGAGAAAATGTTACAAAACTTTTTAGGAGGTTCTTATATTATATTTGAGGTCTTTAAAAAGCATTAAATTCTCCCTAAAAAGTGGTGCAACAATCCTTATCAAAAAAAGTAGGCAGAGGAATTTACGGTGGATTCTATGGTTAATCTGTACACTTATGCGGAGATAATTTAAGCAATTACATTTGTTCATTAAGAGATGCATGATCTGCAATATGAAAGTCTCAACATGCACTCTTCGTAGTTTTCTCTGGCATAAATGATGCCGAAAACATTACATTTCTGTGTACTGGCCACCAGTTCTGTGACACACTGGTACCCAGAGGCAGCCAGCAACAAGTGGTGTGTTTTTGTCCAGATTCCATTTTGGTCCTCTCAGCAAGAAACATGTGTCACGTGATTCCTGCAATCCCCCCACCAACACCACCACTACCACCACCAATCCTCCTCCTCCCACCTTCCTGAGAGGGAGGTGAGGGGAGAGCAGGGGGAGAGGAGAGAGGGGGGAGAAAGACCACCCTCACTGGGATCACAGCCCCTCAATCAGACCCTTTCACACCCTGTGAACCTGAAACAATCAGGGTTTAATAGCAGCTGTCTGTCTGTGCCGGCCCTGGCTAAAACCATGTAGGCTCACAGCGCGGAGCCGATCGGCTTCGGCCCGCTCAGAGAACAGAGTAGACAGGCCTGGGGATGCTCCAAAGGACACATAAGCAAAGACACACAATCAAACACTCCTTTTCTGTCTTTTTCCCCCCGCTACTCTTTTCTCTCCTCATCTTCTAGTTTTCCTCCCACACTTCAAGGCTCATGAAGGGACGGCCCTCTCCCTCGGATTGCCGGTGTCAGGGTCTGGTATTTGAAGGTTATTTTGGTTCATCGGATTGTTGTTTTCAAACTGCTGCGAGGCTTTGTTCACGCTGTGTGTCGTCTTTCACGGACGTTGATCATTGAGATCAGAGTGATTTTGTGGGTTGTTGTTTTGGTTATCACTGAGCCAGACTTCTTACCATAGGGGCCATCTGAATATCACAACAAGACACCATGATTATTAAAAATGCCAGTTATCTGCATTTACTGAAAATTGTTGCATAAGGTCAGATTGCACTAATTGTATAACTGAAAAATCCCTTTTCCTAGAAATATAACGTTAAATGAGAATAAATGACACCAGAGGGCAAAGGCATCAGACACTTTAGACAGCTCGACTCACATTAGCCAAAGGGCACACACATAATAGGACGGGGAAATGTTGCAGTCATGGGAAATATTCTAAAAATCATTGTTCATGGTCGCTTAGAGCTTTCCCACCCATTAGTAAGCGTATCAGACAAATTGATCTACAGAGACGATCGGTTCAAAGCAGGAGAAAAACGAGAGGTCGGCTGTGTTGGACGTAATTATTTCAGTGGATGGATGATGGGAAGTGTTGACTGTACTTTTCCTGCTAATGTTGGCTATTCTGGAAAATAGGAATCCTGTAACCTTTCCCTTTTTTTCTGGCATTTTTTAGAATAACAATAGTCGGAAAACGTGTTAACAGATGAATCAATGATGGAAGTAAAAGATCATGTGCTTCATTTAATCTCATTGTGACAAGTGGCTCATCAGCTGAGACTTGGCAATAATCAGGACAGAAAAAAATAAAATGACTGCACTGCCAGAAGGAATATTATTACTGGATGAGTCTGCAAACTCCTGGATGATGTTCAATGACAACTACAGCAGGGTTAAGGTTAGCAAAAGATGGTGGTTATGGCAAATAAACTGTGGTTAAGGGTTGGTTGGGGTTAAGCAGCTAAAAAACTTGGTTATGGTTAGGAAAAGATGCTGGTTATGATTTCATAAAAAAAGCACACAGCAATGTTTGTAACATGAACTCTGGTTTTCTGTATGGTCAGATGGTCTACATTCCCACCCATCACCCTGACCTCAACCCTGTCTCCCAAGAAATTAGGAGTATATTTGAACATGTACTCAACATATCTGCAGGTTGTTCAGCGTCAATGATTTCTTGTTGCCTAAAATAGGAAGGACACTCTCGTAGTACTCATAGCAACTAAAGTATGACTAAACTTTTTTAGGTTTTGTTATGTTTAGTCCAGCCCACTTTCACAGAAGAAGCACCAATAAGGTAGGTGGGAGGGAGGGTTGGTGAATGGGTCAAACAAACACAGGACTTTCACTCAGGAGACTAGTGTTCACATTTCAAAGTTATTTTCATAAGTTACTTATTTAAATTGCAACGTAGCCTAGTATGTTAGTGTAGCATGCTACGCTAGTGACGTATGCGATGTGTCGCATTTGACATATGTCACGTGACATTTTGTTTGTGACGAAAGCACTTGATAAATGCAAAACTGTGATGTATTCCTTAAATCTTATCAGGGAGTTTTGGAGCAGAACAGTGACCACATCATGGCGCTAAGGATGCTACACGTTCTGCGAGCATCAGAACAGCAATAAATGTTGTTTTTGGGTTTGTCATTGACATTCTGTCATTTAGGTATGACATTGTTAGTTTAGGCACTCACAGCTCTTGGTTAGGAATAGAATGAGGTCTTGATTTCATACTGAAAACGTGATTTAATGCATGAGACCACATATTTCCTTAATTGATACCTTAATTAAAACCATGATCTTTCCCCAACCTGAACTAGCATACTTGCAAACTCTGGTCTCTGACCTGAAAGCCTTCCTACAAATATCATGCTTTAAAGAATTTTAGCATTTTTTTAAAATGGACAAGCATTGACAGTGTAGGAACATAATCAATGCAGCAAATGTGTGTTCCCTAAAAATGTTTATGGTAAATTAGTGGTGGGAGACGGGGTTGCTGTTCTCCACAACCTTAACTTTCCTCCTCAGTACATAAAAGGCCGTCCTCCTGTGTTGCCACTGAATGTTGCCATTGAATGTAAAGTATTTCCAAAGTAGATGTCAACCACTAAATGAATTGCAGAAAGAAAGAAAGAAAATTGTCTGGTTTCTTTGATTTCCTATGATAGTAAACTGAATATCTTTGGGTTGTGGACAAAACAAGACATCTGAGGACATGATGTTAGGGTTTGGAAAAAACTGATACAATTTTTTTTTTTTTTTTTTTTTTACAAATTTCTGACATTTGATAGACCCAACAACTAACTGAACAATCAAGAAAAAAACCAACAATGAAAATTATGGTTAGTAGCAATTCCTCTACATACCAGGCTGCAAATTACAGTTGAGAGCACAACAAGTAATAAAACAATGAAGCGCCAACCTGACAAGTCCCTGCTGCTGTCCTGATCCTAAAAAAAATAATCTCGTACCAACTGATCAATTATCCTGTTACCGAATGTGGGAATACTTCTATTTAACTCACTGCTCAAACACCTTAACACTACAAATGAAAGGTCCAGTCACATATGTTGCAGCAGGCAGCACCAGGAAAGATGCCTGTTTGTTTTTTGCAGTAAATGCAGTGTTTGTTTTTGCGCATGCCTGAGGTAATATATGTGTGTGTAATATAGATTTAATCATCTCTGCAGACAGTAAAAGGCGGAGTCATTCCCTTTAACAGCGTCCCTCCTTCGTCTTTGAATGAGGGTGGTGGTTTTTGATACATTTTTGTGTGTGTGTGTGTGTGTGTGTGTGTGTGTGTGTGTGTGTGTAAGAGCATTTAGGCACGCTGACTGTTAACTATCATCTCATGTGGTTGATATTAGAAATCAAACTGGTGCAAATAGGAACCAGGTGAGATTGGGAATTGTTTTCAGATGCACCAACAGCCCACGCTGATACTTAGTCATTTCTCATTGTAACTTTTGCTTGGTTTTTAACAATGGGTGCGTGGTTGGGCTTTCTTTGAGAGAAGGATGGAGGATGACAAAGGTCAAACTTTGCTGCATCTATGAAAGTGGCAGAGAAAAAAATGATTTTTTTGTTTTAGTTGTTTGATAAAAGTGAATCAGACTGCTGCAGGCTTAAGGAGTGCATAGAGTATTTATATTTTAGTATGATTTTGTACCTGTATGTGTGAGTATCTTTGGTCATGTGTGTGTTTCAATGTGTGTGTTCTTAGCTGCTAATGACTCACGGCGCGCTGTCCTGTCGGCAGGCAGAAAGAAAAAGAGGGGGCGGTGTTTGTTATTTCACCATGTTGCCATAGCCACACTGCATTCGGGTCTGCCATCATCAGTGTAATTACTACGCAAGTGTCTGACGGTCACCCTGCTCGCTGCTTGCATCTCTCTGACGTCCACCAATAAAAGTGGTGTTTCCCTTATGCTGCCAGATAGTCGAGGAGGGTCATCCTAAGAGTTACAGTGTGATGTGATGATTTTTCAAAGCCTTTCAAGTTAAACACAAAAAAGAACAAAAAACATCTGGGTGAAACACTCCTCCAGATTTCGTTTTCTTTCTTCCCTCTCAAAAAACCTGCCATCCCTCATTTAAACTTTAAGTATAAAAGTTAGATTACTCCTCTTTAACAGTTTGTATATAAGCCACTAAATTTTCCAGCGCTGTTTTCATGTGATAAGCTATTACATTTTACTGCTGGAATAACTATTTCCGACTTCCCCGAGGGGGAAAGTTGTGTAAGAGTGTAGAGGCATATCCATGTTGCGTGTGTTTGTGATGAGCTTTCTGGGCAACAACTCTGTTATCTGAGATTAGATAACATCAGAAGATCCTCGGCTTGCTAGATGTTCTCGGGCAACTCGCACTTCCACATACCACACACTGCCCTTAATGTACACAGAAAGTATCTAAGCATGCATTTATAAAGCATTGCAGATACTTGTGATCACTCACGTTGTGGTATGCAGCATGTTTCAGGTTTAGATTTTAGATATGAACAACGATGAACAAGAGGGTATAAAAATATTTTATTTGATGCTTTATTATTTGACACAGCACCAGTCGGTACCTGCAAGTGCTTTCCAGGGCTGGTTATTGTAATTTTATGACTTTGTGCTATGGTGATATTCTGGGTTTCAGTCCTACAAAGCAGTGCATGTTCAATAACTCAGTTTTGGAAATAAACAGGTTTTAACCTTTTGTTTCACTTAAAGGTCCTGTGTTTAGGTTTAGTAGCAACTGTTGGCAAAAATTGTATTTAAATTTATGGAACTACATTTTCTGTAGTTTATTATCATGTGAAAATAAAAACTGTTGTGTTTCCATTACCTTAGAATTAGCCATGTATATGTACAGTACATAGGGAGCTGGTTGTCTTTCACAGAGTCATCTCAAGTAGCCCAGAACAGACAAATCAAACACATACTCTTGACAGGGCCATTCACATTTTCACGTCAGCCACAGTAGTTCTCCAACAAGCTCGGCACACCGATGAAGGTTCAGTTCTGCAACCTCACTGCTACATGCCATTAAATCCTTTTAATAAAATATAGCAAAGTGTTCAACCCCTTCAACTTACTCAAAGCGTTTAAAACATGGAACTTTTCCTGAACAAAAGATAGTCTAATATGGTTTTTTATTAGATCAGGAAATATTAAAGAAAAAGTAGACAAGCATTCAATTCCAACTTTGGATATTTGACCATCTTTGACACTTGATGCCAAGGACACATTTCATTTTGATACCCAGCCTTCAGGCCAAGACAAACCAAACAACATCAAAGAATAAATGGCAATGATGGCCAACTTGCATCACCTAAAGTCACCGGTGTCTCAGCCAAAAAGTTGCACTTGAGCACACAGCAAAGCCTAAACCCAGTGACCAACTATCACATGTATTCTGTGAGAAGAAACAATTCTCCTTCGCAGCAAGTAGTCTGTATTCATTATTCAAACAGGAAACTGGAAGACCAACAGGATGGATTCGAGGTGCTAGTTAGCCAGTTAGCACAACAACAACACAACCCGATGTTGAAAGAACAAGTTCTGTTTACTGTGAGTTACTGGAAAAAAAACAACAAAATAACACAAACATTTACAAACCTTACTATCAAAGAGCCCAATAACTGGAAGAAATATTTTGTTTTGATCACATGCCCTCTTGACTTAAGTCATTTGTTTGCTTTCCTCACTTCTGCTTCTCTTCTCGTGCGCTAAACTGTACCGCTGATCAGAGTGATTTCTCTCATCACCAGGCTCTGCCTGTTTATCAACATCCTGAATGG
Source organism: Plectropomus leopardus (assembly GCF_026936395.1). Classification (NCBI taxonomy): domain Eukaryota; kingdom Metazoa; phylum Chordata; class Actinopteri; order Perciformes; family Serranidae; genus Plectropomus; species Plectropomus leopardus. The sequence continues at coordinate 24,565,425 of NC_142177.1, forward strand.
CCGAAAAACAGCCGACAAGGACTCAGTTGTGCCAACAGTGCAGGACATACTGCAAAATCTACAGCCCAACATTGACCGACAGCCAGCCATTTACTTGGTGTGTCAGGGCCTTTAGAGTGTAGCGTTTATGTGTGTTTTGACCTCAATCTAGGATGACTAGGTGGTGGGTTAAGATTAAATTAGATCGAATTGTAATTATTTTGAGGGAAATTGCTGAGAAAATAAGGAAAAAACTTTCCACTACATCACACATAAATACTTAACCAGCTAACTGAACACACTGCTCAGCTAAAGATGAGCAATAACAAAGAATAATTTTTACAAAAAGCGGGATAAGACAAAGAACAAACTGTTGCTGACTGCTGGCACAGTGCAGGAACTGGCAACACAGGGTTAATGACCGTTAGGTGATCATGTCAAGATCATACGAGGATAAATCGAACAATCGCAATATTTCAAAGATGAAAAGTGCGAGAGCGCATTCTGAGCCATGTAAACTTTACATAAGCTTTAGTTAAGTCATTTCAGAAAGTATGTAAATGGATTTCAGATGCATCTACCCTCAACAGCTTCCACTTGTATATACTTTCAAGTAAAACTGAAGGACATCTCAATGTGTTCCAGGTTTATAGAGTTACAAGTTTTAAACAATGGATTACCCCAACCACATTCACTTCGTACTGCGTGTTCATGAGAAAAGAACAGTGTGGTCAGCCTCCTAAAACCACAAAAAATGAAGCTTCGTTTTCTTTGTGTTTCTCCCTTTTTTTGTTACTTCTCATCCAAATGTTTCCAGTTCTGTGTAAATCTCTGTCCTCGTTCTCATTCACCCCCCCACCTTCCTCCTCCTCCTCCTCCTCCACTCGGCCTCTTGCGTCTTTTTCTATTCCTGTTTCTCTGCTCTGTAAGTAAGTGACAGTTGTGAGAAGCTACAGCGGCTTGCTGATGCCACGTTAACCAGATCAGATGCCATAACAGGAAGTCCGTCCACATGCATGGACGTAGCACAGTGACACACGCACATGACTTACAACCGCTACAAGCCAAATGCAGGCTGAGGCCGTCACCGATACACTGACATGAATCTGCTGTGGGTCAAAGGTAACTGCACCCTCAGTCAAACAGCCTCACATTTACAATGACAGATCTGACATGGCATTCAGTCTGCGGAGCGCTTTGATCAGACTACGGGTTACGTGTGGAAAGTCGTAGACTCTCGCTGATGACTCAGAGAAAACTGCACCTTCACTTTAATTCACAAGTAGCATCTGCTGACTGTTTTTGTAGCAGAAACGATAAAAAAATCCTCCGTCAAAGAGAAGCGAATAAACCGAACTCATTGAGGCAGAAGAGCTCTGCAGCATGTGATTAACTAAAGCGATGTGGTGTGCTTGTTTTGTTGTTTTTGTGAAAGCCTAAACGGAATGTTTTCTTCTGTAGCATCAAATATTGTTTACAGTTATGTCCCCTGTGGTCCAGTGCCATAAAATGGAAACTAGCAGTCTAACTTCATGTTGAAGCTGTTACTGAGAAAACAATTCCCTCCAGGAAACAATAAACTATAGGAAGGTTGTGAGATGTAATTAACTTTGTTTCAACAAAGCTTCGGTGTCGTCTCCTTTACAGTAGAGGAGACGATCGTACGGTAACACAGAAAAATACAGTTCCTGTGCATTTGCTGCATATGCGCAAACTTAATTAAGCCTTAAGGAAAATAATATTATTGGCACACATTGAGAAAGAGCTTTCCATTTTCATTAACAGTGGAATTTGTTGGAAAGGAAAGAAGGGCAAAAGAGAGTAAAGGGTGAACGAGAGAAACATTTCATAGTGAGTGTGGAGGAGGGAGAGAGAGAGAGGGAGAGACGCAGATTGTTTTAAATCCGCAGCGAGTCAGGCTCTCAAATTTATGCCCATGGGCTGCTTCTTGGGTGGGCTGCAGGGAGGGCGGTGCGCTAGCTGGAGCAGGGGAAAGTTGCCGACTCCAGACTGTTCGCCTTGCTCTGAAGCTTGGCTTTTCCTGCTGGAACACATTTACAACTCAACCGTCCTGACTGGCTGACTGACTGCCTGGCCCTGCCCTGCCTGACTTCACTACACTGACTGACTTTTTCTGCCGCTTATTGAGCAAACACGTTTTTCAATGTTTTAGGTGGTTCATTTCATTTTAACTACGCCTTTCTTGCTTTTAGCATGAGAAAAGATGGCAAAAAGTTTTCACAAGCAAGAAATGATTTTCCAGTTTATGTTCTTAAAAAAAAAAAAAGAAACTTTTTATCAAATTCCCAGTGTAAACTGGTTTTCTTCAAGACGTTTTGTACTCCAAAAATCAATTCTAACTCTTGGATCAGATAAGACATAATTCTGTCTCCTTTGTATTTCATGCCAGCAATGAGTGTTTGTTTTGCCCAGCATGAGAAAGATCCGGACCCACATGCAGCCTTCAAATAGATTCCCTGATGTTTAGGATGGAGGAAAGTAGCTCACTCAACAGCCAGCTATCAGACAGCGAGTTGTTCACAGTGGAGATTCGGGGCTTGGATATGAGCTGCTCGTAGGGGTGTCACCTTAACATTACATGTATGGCCCGAAATCCAAAAAAGTCGGGTTGCTGTGTGAAAGGTATCGTAAATGAAAACAGAATGCAATGATTTACTAATCTTTTTTTGACACATAGTGAAAATAACAGGGTTCCCACACATTTTCATGGACAAAATTAAAAACTTTACCATGACTTTTCAAGAACCCATAATTTAAAAAAAATCTAGCCCAACTTGACAGGCGTTTCAGATTCAAACTCTGTTCAAACATAATTTAAGCTAGCTGAAGAGAGAGAGGGAACAGAGGGAACAGAGGTTATCCATGGAAAATTACTGTAACAATTTAACTACACACAACCAAATTCCAAAACTTTTCTGAAATTTCTAATGATTTTTACTAATTATGTGACTTTTCCAGGCCTGGGAAACATGATTGTGAAATTCCATGACTTTGAAATTTTCCCTGACTGTGGGAACCTAGAAATTAGTATTTAATGTATCAACTAATCACATTTTCAGTGCAGCTATTCACATGAGTTTTAGACCAGATATTGGTATTAACTTAATAAAACTACACTTCAAAGAAATTGTAGCATCTCTATTCATAAAAATGATGTGCAATAAAGTGTAATGACACTGGAAAAAAGGATTAAATACACTAATTGAAATTATTTTTGTTAAACAGATTTGTTAATATTTTCAGAAATTAATTTAATACTCGGGGAGCCAACTGCCAGCTTCAAAACGCTTCCTGTGCTCAAGTGGGATTTTGACTTATTCTTTGAAACAGACAAACTTTAAGTGTTGAAGATTTTCAGGCCCTGCTTGTAAATATTGAGAAATAAATTTCACTGTCAAAACTTTAACAACTTGCATATCTGTGAAAGCACAATGAATGCTGAAAGGCACATAGAGGTTTTGGAGCAACATACGCTGCCATCCAGACGTCTATTTCAGGGAGGTCCCCGCTTATTCCAGCAAGATAATGCCAAGCTACATTCTGCATGTTACAGCAGCGTAATAGTATGGGTACTAGACTGTCCTGCCTGCAGTCAAGACCTGTCTCCCCATGAAAATTTGTGGCACACTATAAAGCGTACAATATGTAAATGGGGCCCCCAGACTGTTGAGCAATGTAAGTCGTATATCAAGCAAGAATGGGAAAGAATTTCACTTTCGAAACTTCAACAATTATGGTCTCCAGTTCCCAAATGCTTATTAAGTGTTGTTAAAAGAAAAGATGATGTCACACAGTGGTTAACACGCTCCTGTCCAAACTGTTTTGGAACATGAGGCAGGCGTCAAATTCACAATGAGTGTATATTTATATATTTATCAGCTTGAACATTAAATGTCTTGCCCTTTTTACTGTATTCTATTGAATATATGTAAAAAAGGGTTTGCAGATCATTGCATTGTTTTTATTGACATTTTGCACAGTGTCTCAACTATTTAGGAATCAGGATTGTAATGAAAAGTCAAATGTAGAGAGAATCTAAAAATGTTATTTTAACTTGAAATTTAACAGACTGACTAATGTTTAAACAACTTGTTGCCTTAAATAATATAAACCAGTTTAAGTTCTTCCTCACGTTGTGTTGTACTTAAACAGTGAAAGGCCTGTTTAGTGCTGAGTTTCACAAACTTTTGAAAACAGGGAGGTTCTCTCTGCTTCAGTAACAGACTGAATACACAGCAAGGGGGATGACATCAGCAGCATGTAAATCAGCCCAGCAGCCCGGGCAATAATCTAAACTTCAAATTTAGAGGCTGGTTGGTCGGTTCACCACGATAATTTACTGACTTGCACACACATACACGTCCATGCATGCATACAACAATAGCCGCTAGAGGGAAGTAAACAAGAAGTTGATGTAGTTTGAACTGGGGTCGTTTATCGTGTGATTTTTGTCAAGGCTTTAAACACAAATTTAAAAACAAAGTCACAGTATCCTTTAAGTTCAAACTCTACTCTAGAGGAGAAGAGAAAAGCATGTGAGTGTATTTCTTCATCCCAGCAGTCTCGGTTCATTCCAGCCTGTACGTCTGGCTGCTTTGTGAGCTAATTTGCTCTGAAGGTATTACGGTTATTGGAAGGCTTGTAAACCATTAAGTCTTTATTTACAAGAGAAAGAAAAGAGGGTCTGGGTAACTGCATGGGGGCGAGCTAGGTCTTGGTACGGGCGCTGACCCCACTGTAAGTGATCAGGACAAGTTTCTTTCTCGGCCCGTGGGACATCTGGTCCTATTTGCAGCACACTGCAGACCACTCCTCAATTACATAATTGTGCCCATTAATTACATGAGGAGGGCCTTCATTTCCTGGTAGCCAATAACTAACAAAAAAAGAGCCAGTAAAGAAGGACTCTAAGACACACATGATTATAGTGTGTGTGGTGAAACATGAAACATGGCCTCCCATGTGTGAGAGCAACCCAAGGTTAAAAAAGCCACACAGTATATTGTATTTACAGCGTTATGCTGTGTGAACATCCATAGAGCACACGCAGATTTTAATTGTTATTGTCGAATTTCAGAGTAAAGCAGGAGTGAGGTGACGTGGCAACACAGCTGTTGGTTTAACACATGTTCTTGATGTTAAAATCTTCAGACAGCTTGTTGTTTCTTTAGCATCAGTGGCCACTGTTGTTGGCCACACACAAAGCTCCCTGCGGGTCATTTCTCCTGGAGAACGCTCGGAGAAACACCTACATGTTGTGACTGGGTGAATGCAGGTGTGGGGGCTATGGTGGGTTTCACACCGTTACTGTGCTGCAAAGAAGAGCTTCTGTTTTAGTTGGATAGTTAAAATCACCCTATGACACTGGATAGTGACCTAATTGGTTTCCAAATGGCCAAATATTGCAGAGTTAAGCTCAAATTAAGGGTAGAGTCACATCTTTTCAAGTTAATCTAAAAACAATACCCTTACACTCACTGAAAGAGTCATTAGTATGCATGTTGTTTTTCCTGTCCACATTGGTTGTGAAGATAGTTCCCCAAAGCTTCTTTAAAGCACTTGAAGTGATGGTATCAGATCCTCACATTTAAGAAGATACAAACGTCAAACGTTTGACATTTTTGCTAAAAGATCTTTTCTGTTCTGTCGATCAGCTAATTAACAATTTACTAATTGATCGATCCTAACTCCTGTCCCTTTTAAGTGCTGTCATTAGGTCAGGCAAGCATGACTTTGTATATATATATATATATATATATATATATATATATATATATATATATATATATATATATATATATATACATATAGTATGTATTCTATATACAGTTCAGTTATTCATTGCACCACACTCTCGAAGCAAAGAGCACACTCTGTGAAGAGACGGAGCAGCAGAATGCCATGTATTACAAGCCTAGCAGCCAGCTGAGTTTTAAGCAGCTGTAAAACAATGGACATTTAATTTCCTACAAGTTCTTCACAGTAAAAGTCCCTCGTTGTTTTGTTATTTAATAGGTTTTCATGCATAGGGAGATGGGAGCAAATAAATTGTCGTAATTTAGAAATGAGATCGCATGGACTTGTGAATTGAGATGTATGGAGTAGTCAAGCAGCCCTAGCACAAAGCTTGTTCAACTGTTGTTGGAGCGCAAGGCAAAAAGGGGCACGGCTGCGGAAGGGTCGATATTGCAGCTGTAAACAATATTTAAACTTTCCTTTGAGCTGAGGATGCAAAACGTCATTAGTTCTCTGGTTCCCATGCCGTGAACTGACCTGCTGCTGCACTCAGCATGAAACAAATGTTGGAATGACAATGTAGCTGTCACAGCTGTTGTTTTTTCAGGTCCAGACCCGTTGTTGTCCTCTCCTCCTCCTCCTCCTCCTCTTACTTTACTTCTCTCTCTTGATGCTCCTCTTGTCATCATCACTGCCCTTATGCCAGGGGGTACAGAGCGGGTAAGACAGCAGCTCACACAGTAACGCACCTGCTCAGCAGAAGTTTGAGAGGAGCGTGGGACAACGGAAGAGTAACTGGCGGGGGAGAGATACTGTCTTTCTTTGAGTGTTGGAGAGACAGAGAGAGGGCAGCGTACAGTGAAAAGAAGAGGCTGTGAGAGTGAGTCTCTCCGTCTTTGGACTGCGGGGAAGATCGAGGTACCATGCTGGGCATTTATGCCGAGGCTTATAGGACCAGACTCAGCTGAATGCACAGAGGGTCAACAGGGATCCATGCTCACTTTTCTTTTCACACAGAGTACGGTGCTGTGTGTTCGCACTGTGATAGAGTGGCGACCTGTGCAGGCTGGTTCTCTGCCTTTCGCCCAGTGCATGCTGGAAATGCTCCAGCTCCTCCTCCACACCCTCCACGGGATGAATGAATTGAGAAAGGCCTTCAGGATGTGTTGTTTAATTCTTTACACATCATGTCACATTTTTACACAAACTGGGATGAAAATATATTAGATCATTTTAAACTTCTAGAAATTAAAGCTGAAATAAGAGTAAATAAGTTGATGAGTTGAGTGCCAGAAAATTAAGTGGCAGCTATTTTTATTATCAATTAATTGTTTAAGTAATTGTTACTGATATCACTAATATTTTGCTGTCGAAATATATGAAAAACTGTTTTCAATTTCTCAAATATGAATATTTCCTATGATAGTTTTTGGATTATGGTTTGGGCAAAAAAAAAAAACGTTATTTAAAAAAAAAAAAGAAAAACAAAGCAAAACACATAACCATGGGCTCTAGGAACTTAAAATGGCCATTATTTTATATTTTCTTACATACTTAAGACCAAAGCATTAATGCATTCATCAAAAAGTATTAAGTCAGTTAACTGATGATGAAAATAGTTTACCAACGTTTACCAAACTTCCTGGTATTCTTGACCAATCCTCTGACGACAATATATTTATCAGTCTGAGCTTTTTTGGTTGTTTGATGTGTTTAAAGGAATACTTAACCCCCAAAATGACCATTTGTGTATCAGTTACTCAGTCCATGTTATGATGAATCCATTAAAAAAAAAAGTTTTCCTATGAATTGAAGTCGTAGGCAGCAGGGTTTAATGGCAGCAAAGCCGTAATAAAACATCTATTTAAAAAACTCTCATGCAACTTATGCAGTATAATACACATCTCATGTGTCCAGTCATAGGCCTTGCATCAGGATGCATGCATTTTCACCTAAAGTGTTTAAAACTGAAACTGTAAGGGAAACATATCCATGCTGTCTTCAAAGCCAGACTCTGTTGACAAAAACAGGAATTTGACCTCGCTGAACATGGGAGCTGCTGGACTACCGCTGCTTCAATCAGTTTATTTGTGGTTTTGAATGACTTTGGTGAATTTGAACTAACCCTTTAAAACACCAAAGTCACACAGTAACACAAACAAACCAACTGATCAAAGCAGTGGTAGACCAGCAGTTACAGTGTTCAGTGAGGTAAAATGACTGTTTCCCAGTGGAGTATGGCTTTGAAGAGAGCATAAGTTTCGCTTTCAGGTCAATTTTATTGCAAGGTTTTAGCTAAAATACATGTGTTTGGGACTGGATAAATGAGTCTTGGATTATACTGCTAGGGTTGTGTGAGAGTGTGGCAATGAATGTTTTGATATAGTTTTTCTGTTGTAGCAATACTCAAACTAAGTTGTATTCTCATTGTGCTGTAGTTTGTATAAACCCGGCACCACTTTCAATGTAACGTCCTTTAAAATGCGACAGTCATGAAGAATATCTTAACTCTACGAAAACAGGAAACCATACAGACTCACTATAGTTTCTCTGAATGTGATGACTCAACAGCAGGTTGTAACTTTCTTGGACTTTCCCGACTGCTGATTGTTTCCCCAGCAGTTAAACCCCCTCTGTCCATCGCACCGTTCCCGTTATTTCTATTCTGGACAGGACAGGCAGTTGTTCTGCTGTGGCACATTTATTGGCCCTTATTAGCTAGCACCTGTAGAGCATTACAAGCCCTGCTTTGCTGACAGGCTGACAGATACATACTGTCTTTTGAGTTCTCAGTGTGGTGAGAGGAACACTTCATTTGGGATATGAACGGAAATTTGTTATGCTGTAGAGAACAATCACTGCATGTTCAAAGTTTCAAACACTGAAACCCACAGGATCCCATTCAAAGGGGTTATTTATCGACTCTTGTCTTCTCGTGCAGCTGTGGAGCAGAAATGTGGTGAGCACTTGTGCGTGTCAATGTGTCTGTGTGAATGTTAAGTGTTGTGTGCATGTGCTTGGGCATGCAGTGGGTGAAGGGTCCCAGATGTGGATGTTGTGCAAGGAGGAAGTTATTGGTTATTATCTGAACTTCTGGAGCCAAGCTTGTGTCCAGTACTGTGATGTGATTGGTACAGAAAAAAAAAAACCTTGACATATGCAAAATTTAAAGCATCACAGCCACACAATGGCCACAAGTCACTATTCTGATTTATTGGTACACTTTAACAGTGGCACAAGCGGAGAGGAATCGTTGAACTATGTCTGTTACAAAGCAAGGTTACAAATAGACGGACAGATCAATATAGACCGATAGACAGATATATAGATAGAAATCACAGACAGGTGACAGTCTGTCCAAAAGCTAATCTTGCAAACTACAGGACCAAACAGCCTATTTTTGTGCACATTTATAATTATATGTTCAAGGAGTTCTTGTGGTCAAATTAATGAAAAACCCATTTTGCTGACCGTTTTATACAGTCATCGACTGCTGATTCCTAAATTCTCTTAACCAGCCATTAGGTGCCGCAAGTGATCAACATAATCAAATGGCAAAAGCAAAAAGCAAATGACCAGGCTAAAAAAAATTGAGCCTGTTCTCATTTCCAGGGCATCAGCCTTATCAGTGGCTGTTGGCATCAGATTCAGACACACAAGGCACTCTTTAGTGTCTGTATGAGACGTATTAGTTTTTCAACTAACTCCAGTATAAACCCATCTTTGGCAACGATGTAGTATAAAAAGTGGGGAAGTCTGCAGATTTCAGGAGGTCAGAATGGGTCAAAAAACACAGGACTTTCACCCAGGAGGTCGCTATTCATGTCCCATGTGAAACCAGAAGTCAACATTGTGTACAAGACTTCCCATGTCGTAAACACGACCTCACAAGTTCCATTTGAATGCAGCAGAAGTTACCATCATATGACATGTTTGTTAACTTAAAGTTAAGTAACAAATGTCCTTATTCCAAACTAATCCACGATCTTTTTCTAAACCTAATCAAGTAGTTTGGCTGCCAAAACTGATGGCATTTTTGTGTAGTAACCTGCACTTCCTGTGAACACAGAAGCTTAATTTTAAAAGACACTATGCGTGTAACAAGCAGAAATTGACATGGGCTCCCGACATCAATACAAGATTAATAAATTCCTGTTTTTTGTTTGTTATCCTGGCAGCTATAGATGCAGGGGCAGCTTTACAGGTGCCAGAGCCAGGCTAGCTGTTTACCCCCTATTTCCAGTTTTGAAGTGTTAACTTCATATTTACAGTGCAGACGTGAGAGATAGTCCAGTGGATGGTCTATACCTGATGTCATGAGCCATGGATCTCTTACCTTCTTATCAGATGCCTTTTTTTCTCCCATTGTTAAAGCAACTTTTTCTAGCAGTCAACTAACTTCAGTAGCACTAACAAAACATTGTTACAATTGATCTGATCAGGAAGTGATCAGATCCCTTCACATGTTGTTCCTGTTGGTGGTGAGTTACGTCCTTGTGGCTGCCCCCCTTCCTCCCTCCCTCGTCTTGTGTGTCCCAGCTCACACTCCAGCTTCCTGTGGGATAGAGCCGAGCCTCGGGGTAGAGGGATGTCTGTTTCCAACCAACCAGCTCTGTTACACATGCTCCAGCTTGTCAGGCTGAGTTTGCGTGGGGGTGATTGGGTGTCACAGTGAGTGTGTGCCTATACAGTTTGTCTGAGTGTGTCTGGCCGCCTCCTGCAAATGTGTGTGTATGTTTAGATGGTCAGAGATATGGGTGTTTTCTCTCTGTGGGTGGAGGTGACTGTCTAGGACATGATGAAGAACTCACATTAGCAGGAGTTCACTGTGGTCCAGGTTCATCTCAGGCTGCCTAAACACAACTTGAGTTTTATCTCAGGGACGAGACTCTGAAACATTTACTGTCTCTTGTTGCAATGGAAAATAAATAGTATGTATACATGATACTGCATACAATTAGCAGTGTTGTTTATTAGTGTACAATAGTATATTCACTTAATTGAGATAAGCACAAAAAAAAAATTGTGCATGCTCTCACAAGGCTCAGCGATGAGTTGGCAATTTGCCAAATTTAATTTAATTCTTTATGATGGGAGGTTAAGCCTGCAGAAATGTGGATTTTATGTGCTTATTGCACAGCTAAAGCTTTGCAGATTTCCTTAAAGACAATATTTTCTATGAGTGCAACCAACAATTATTTTCAAGGGATGTAATCGACTAATGTGGTCGACTGAAATCCTACCTGCTCTTTGACTCCGATAAACTGATCAGCCACAGTGCATTCTTCCTGGTAGCGTTTTGTGTCCACCAAAACGTTGTTGTTTATTTCCTGTCACAGGGCTTGACATTAAAACGTACCCAGAGCAAGATAGCTGTGCTTGGGCAAGTGGAATGCCTTGAGTGAAAAATAAATGTTATGGCCATTGTAATATTAGAATTTAAACTGTGCGCTGTGACGCTTTTCACCCTGAGCTGCACGTGTAAGCCTGTCTCACCATCCAGAACAGGACTGATCAGAAAAAATCTGACATACTGGACACTATGGAAGTATTACTAACATTAAATATCTCTGTAATGCTGCATGTGAGAAAGAGAGACTTACTATTTTAAGCCCAGAAGCTAACAATAGCCATCTTAATGTGCACCCCCAATAAGGGCTCTTGTCTGATTCCATCCCTCTCAGAAGCTTTGTAATCCAGCCTTGAACTACAATGTCTTTTTGGAGACTTAGTGAAATAAATCCAACACTGAATGTCCTCTGTGATTACTTATCCATTACCTGATTGAAACTGAAAGTTGAAACACTTTTAATTTTCGTTAAACAAATACAACAACTGATGTTTTCAGCTGGAAAAACAAACACTTGAGTGGACACTTATTAATGTGACACCAGCGATTGTCCAAGCTATGACAATCTGGACGGACAAGAGCATATCAACCAACCAACCAACCAACAAACAAACGAGCAGAATGCGACACAGCTATCATTTTCATTACCAATGAATCCACCAGTTCATTTCCTAAGTAATTGATTCATCATTTGATCTATAAAATGTCAGAAAACAGTGAAACACATATGTAATAATTTAATGAATCCCAAGTTGATGTCTTAAAATAGCTTGTTTTGTCCATCAACACTCCAAAACCCCCAAATTATTGATTTGTGATCACAAGACATTTTAAAAAAAGAAAATCTGCACAATGTAGATGCTGGAATTGTTAAATATTTGGTATCCTTGCTTTTAAAATGACACGAGAATTAATCAATCAAAATACACTGAGCAAAAATATAACACATTTTTTCTTTTGTTCCCATTTTTCATGTGTTAAAATAAAAGATCTAACAGCTCAGGTGGACAGTCCCTCAGTCAGCATGCCAGTGCCATGCATTTAGATTTTGTTGGTTCAGCTCTAATATTTACACATAAAATATTATTAAGTATTCAGTCATCATCTTTTACAGGAGTCATCCTAAAGGTAAATCTTTTTCATGAGAAGGCGTAAACATGGCGTTCTACTCAAAAACAAGTTGTCACATTAACAAATGTCCTCAATCACATTTTCTGTACTCCGTTTTTTAAACTCAGGAAACTAATTCTGTGGTTTTTTTCTTGAAAACGAACTCTTCAGTACTATAATTTCACACAGTCAGGGGTTTTGGCATGTTTATGTGGTTCCACATCATGCCTGATCGCTCGCAGTCATCATGTACGGAGACAGTCTGCGGTGTACAAACATCAACTGGATCTGTGTGTATTTCTGTGTAAGCAAAGCTGTGTGTCTTTAAGTTGAACCTTTACACACACACACACACACACAAACACAGTGGCTGGCTTTACCTCAGTGCTTCTTCCCTTGCTGGTTGGCCATCAGAGCAGCCTAGTGGTGTGTCTGAGGTGTGTGGCTTACCACCATGTCATTGCCTGGAGGGCTCTCGCTGTCTGTTGTCACCTATGCACACAGACACACACACACAGAAGTTGTATTTCTCTTCTCTGATTGACCCAGAATAAAGGAAACCATTAACCTGAACATGCAGTAAAACAGGCACACAGTTTCATAATCCAACCTGATAAACAGTTAAGACTTGCCTGGACAATATGAAATGTTACTAAAGCAGCTTTTTGTAAATTCCTTATAGAATTTCTGCTTTATGACAGCATCAGGATCACAATCATTAATAGGCAAGTTTAACATGAATGGCGTGTACTTGTTCAGGTCACTATATGAAACGTGTAGACTTAGGACAGACAATCTTTTGATTTAACTCCTAATTGCACACATGCTGTATGCAAAGCGTATTTGCTGGATATTCACAACTACAGCCATAGAAGTCGGTTGTGGAGTAGATGGATGGAGTGCTGGTCTGACTATTAAATATTAACATGGTTGTATGATTTGTTGGTTGTCGGCTGTTGGTTGTTGTTTATTTTTGCCAGGCACTGTGAGGGGAAAATAACCTTTTTATATACATGACATTAGAAAATTTGGTTTATTCTCTGTGTTCTTTGGTTTATTAGATTGAGTTTATTTTCATGATACAAAAGAGATGATAAGCGAGGGATACATTTTATGACAGCACTCTTTATTGGGCATCTACAACATGAATTTCTTTCAATGCCTGTTTTATTGTATTTAATTCAGATTTGTGCTGTGTTTGCTGTTGTGACTAATTCTGGATTTATTATTCAGACATGGATATATGTTAAATCAGCATCACGTCTACATAAATGCGTGCAGGTCTAAAAGGGGGATGGTAATTCTTTTGGCATTTTACATATAAATGTTTAATACTGCTTAAAAAATTCAGAGCTGTTACATAAGACTGCGAAAATATAAAGGGTTTTGTGAGATATGTAAAAACCAGAGTTACTGGCAATAAGAACGTGCACCGTGTGAACATGCACATGTATATGTATACATTCACACTCTCATCTTTCCCTAATGCAAACCTCTACTACACCCACAGGTCAACAAGGGAGTTGTTTAACCCCAGCCAAGTGGGGTTTGGAAGTTGAGGGGAAGTGAAATTAGCAAGTAGAAGATAATTCACTGGTCCATCCTCTCCTCTCCTCTCAGTAAACACGTTGAAGAGCAAACGTTTTTAACTTGGAGTGTAAGCGCCAGAGCTCTTCTGCTAACTGACCCGGGGCTCTGAAGAGCTGCACATAACAGGCGCCCACATTGGCTTTTGTGTGCAGGAGGGTCTTTACATAACCAAGCACACTGTCTAGCAACCAGCCGGCCACTGAAGGGCCTTGTAAATGGAGGAGGGGGTCTGCTTGAGTGGAGGCCAGTAGCTGGGTTGAGAGGCTAGTGGAGCTAAGCTAGATCATGACTAAAGGCTAGTTTGATGGCCTGTGAAGGCCCCTAAGGGTACTGATGCAATGAGCTCCCTCAGCAGCAACGGGGCTATTGAAAAGAAATGTTGAAATGAATCTGATTCAAAGATAAATTATGCCTGCTAGTACACAGAAATCTTCTTTTTCTAAAGTTGTCTTGAAAGCCCCATGTCACAAAAAGTCACATTTTTGCCACTCCAAATAATTTCTTAGTTACCTAACGGCCTTCACTGTGCTCCCTACCCCATTACTTCACAAAGCCCGGCCTTCTTCACCCTGTTTCCAGTGTTTGGGTCTGAGCCAGAATTCCCTCGGAGCTGCCCAGGATGTTGAGGTATATTTTTCCTGCCTGCTCCCAGCGATTAGTTTTTTCAAGATGTTTTCTTTTGGCAGAAGAGAAATGTTTGCATGTCTCTCTCATTGCACCGTCCAGATCACACCCAAAAGACTTTGAGATCTTAAATAAAATTAAATATTTTAGTGGTGTATCTTGTTAACAGGAAGGAAAATAAACTATTATTAATAGAAAGTATTTGCAGAAAGCATTTGTTGTAACGAATAGCCGATACCTTTGCAAAGTAAGTAAGCTCACCACTGGCACCTAGCTGTCCGACAGAAAACAGGCTAACTCTGCATCACTCTTGACAATCTTCCTCAGTGCTCATCAGCAAAGGTGAAAGTCAACCTCCAATTCACATTTCTTTTGGAACAAGCTTTGTCTGCTTGGTGTTTCAACTATATTCCCAACATCACCTTCCCACATGGCCCAAGAAAATCCCGAGCACTAGAACTTCTCTGCCCAAACCTATTTGGGCCCAACCTGCCAGGTTCAGTGGGGCTGGTCTGAAATTATTCAGTATTCATGTGGGATTAAATCAGGTCAGTTTTTGTTTTATTTTTTTAATGAAACTGGCAGTTCTTGTGCGTAAATAGCAGGAGTTGCATTTGACTGAATCAAGAGAGAAAGCGAAAGAAAGAGAAGGAAAATGATGGAACAACGTAGCAGTACATAAAGAGAGACGGGCACGTTTGAGTCTGCCTCCACAGCAGTTGGAGAGATGGGCAAAACATGCAGCGGAGAGCGTTTATCTTTATCTGCATGCTCAATCGCCATGGATGGCCATATGCACTCAAAGACAGACATACATTGAGGGGCCAAGTCCACTCTGCCAATCCTGCATGTGCAAGACACAGAGCCGAGAAAAAGCATCAGCCCTTTGCTCGAAATAAATGTTTTTACAGTTTTTCTACAGCAGAAATTTAATCGGACTTGGGCCCAAAACTGCTGCCTTGATTTGGGCTCGGGTTGGGCGTGGAGGAGATTGTGCAGTTTCACTTCTTTTTTTTTTTATTCAACGATCAAAGCTCTACCAAACACAGCCAAAATGAGAAAAATAGAAAATACAGACAGAGGGCAGAGTCCCTGCAAATGAATACACCACCACAAACTTCTCATGAGTCATAAGTGATGATTGAGACGGATTCCTTCTCTGTGAGTCTATACATTGGTTTTGAGGAAAATCCTGCAGCTTGAAGTCATGACATTACACTAAATTCTTATTATAATTTTGTAAGATTAATTTACATTATCCAGGTATTACAGTATCAAAAAATGTAATTGTCTCTGAAGAAACTTCAGTTTGACTAACATCGATTGTCCTCAAACAGCTGTGACAGTCATTTGCATGGCAGCACAACAGGCTCTTACTGGTAACTGTGATTTTGACGCAGCGACTCATTATCAGCTCCACACTTCACCTTAGATCAGATGATAATGACCCATTTATCACCGACACTTGACGCCCCTGTCATTCTTAGCAGCTCCCTGCCAGGACAGAGGAAGCTTTTACTGCTGTTCCTTGAGATGTCGCTATTGTCTCCCAATACACAAAGACAAGGTGTCCTGATGGCCCCTGCGTGAGTCCCCGGACGGCCCCTAGTTGCACCACTCAGGGTTTTCTCGCTATTGTCACCCTGGCTGCAATCACGGGGCACGGCCAGAGTGAGGAGGCGGGGGGAGGTGGATGTGGCTTGTATGGGTGCTTTGTAAAGATGTGTGAAATAGGAGTATGGGTATTAAGGGTCTTGGCTCAGTTGGGGGTCTATTGTGCTGAAGGCTGAGCCCCCTACTGGCATCCATGATCTCCTCCATTGACACAGAAGCTCTGCTCCGCTCCCTGTGTGTTTTTTTCAACCTCTTTCTCACTACTCCATCTCTCCCTCTCGCTTTCCCTCTCTCCCTCGTCTCCTCACCTCCAGCTCTCTGTCCGCTCTGAGTCAGAGCCAAAGAATCTGGAGCGTTTCTCCTGTTGTGTTAACTGGACTCACACTGTTGCCTTAAATCACCGTGAACGTCGACCATGAAGTCACTACAGCTGTGTTTCACTTCAGGCTGATTGATTATGGCAAATATGACAACCACAATTATTTTGGTCAATATTGAGATCAGGATTATTAAGCATAATACAAAATGAAACATGCATTTATTTAACTTTAAAAGAAGATATCTTTAAACAGTGGATTTTTTTTAAGTTAAAATAAAATTTTAAACCCCACACTGTTGGCAAAAGAGTCGTGCACTGCAATTACTCTAAGCAAAATACATGGAAATTAATCATAATATATAATTTTTGAAATCTATTTCTTACTAAATTTGTCACTTGTCACTTTTTTAAAAAATAAAGTGTCTTAAAAGTTGTTAGATTTAGCGAGAAAGTCGATAAGTTGTAAAACTGAGCGCCACTGTAAAAGAAAGTGGTGTACTGGTTTCACAAGACCAGAGAAAACAAGAGGATCACTGCGAAATGGAATAATCATTTGACTTCATTCATCTTGTTTTTTTTTAATTATTGGTAGCCAAAAATGTGATTGACAACGACATTTTATTAGTTACCCAGCTCTGGTTTCACTATAGTGTCAACTGCTTCTGCATTTTAGAAGCCCTGGAAGACATACACTGTATGGCCAAAAGTATACGGACACTCAAATCTTCCCACAAGAATCCTTCCCACCTACCAAAACTCTGTACCAAAAGTCAGAGGGAAATATGAAGAAAATCATGTATCAATATATTTTAACAAATACGTCAGTATCGAAATTGTGATGATATTGATAGGTTGACTACTAGTGCTTTAAAGAAATATTTACTCAATAACATTTTTCATGAATAGTCATCAGTGATGTGGATGTATTGGCTAAGTGGTTAAAGGCAAATAAAAGAACAAAACAGTCTGGTAAGTTCAGAAAATTACAGCACTTTACTGTAATGAAGGCTTTAAGAAGAGACAACACTTACAATATTACGATATTCAAAATCTAAAACAATATCTCTACCATCTCTACCAAGTATTTCTCTATCATGTTATAATACTATGGTCTAAATGTTGTTTCAAAGCCCTCAATCTGCTCTTCATGAATGTAACTCTGGTAGACAATATTATTAGAAACTCCAATTTATTTATCTATTTATTATGTACTTAGTTAGTTAGTTAGGTGTCTTAACATAGATATTTAAATATCAGAATCAGTCTGAAACAAATCTGACATTCTAATAAGTGTGTTATTAGAGAATACTAATTCCTCCTCATGTTATTCAACACTGAGTTTCCTGACGAAGGACAGCATACGTATCGTTACATATATGTATATATATACATATTTAATCGTTTAAGGTTTTTTTTGATTCAACATGAAATGCACAAAGCCAGGTCCATATAGTTGCTGGTTTTGCAGATTTTTCGTGGAAGAACACTAATGTTTTTAAATGGGTTTGAGGACAATCTCACATGGATGTAACATTTAGATATCCACATACTTTTGGTCATATAGTGTGTGTGTGACATTTAGATCTTGAGACGTCTGCTACAGGATTAATTAGCAAGTTTAAGGTATTTTCCACCTGACGTGCATAACTTGCTTTGTATTGATATGAAGTGTATTCTTCTCTTTCTAATCTCTTTTCTCTCTGTTCCACCACAATGTGCTCGGGGTGATTCGGACACAGGTTGTGAGCGTGTTTCAGACCGATTGTGAATGTGTGTGTACATACACCTATTTGCACAGCGTTATCCAGCTTGTGCGAGGCCAACAGGAGTCGTGCGATTGTCAATAGCAGAAGTCAATAAAAACTCGTCATCGACAAAGAGAGAACAAACAGCCGCGGTTTGTTCAGGATTTCCTAACAAACACTCCACAAGGAGGGCTGCGGATGGTGGAGAGAGACAGAGAGAGGGAGGCAGTGAGGACTCGACTCTCCCTGTATAACACCAGATCAAACAGAGTGTCGTCTCACTCGTCAGGTTTTTCTCTGGAGAGAAATGATTACAGCCTGGATCTGACCCTACTCATAAAAAACACAAACACACAGTGGTGAAAGAAAAGAAAAGTTGCAACACCACAATGTTAAAGTACTAAATTATAAAAAGATTCAAGTAAAAGTACTCAAGTATTATCAGAAAAATGTACTTAAATATTAAAAAACCACCTATTGTCCCAAATAACACCTTTCAAACAGCAGAACATTGTTATGACAACACTTGTCAGTTGTGTGTGTTATTAATTCTGTGCAGAAAAAAAAAAAGATTTTGGTTAAAGGAAAAACTTCAGAGTGAAATTATATATTGTACAATTGGAATACTGACGCATTAACAATCCTGCGCACCAGTGTTGTTAGATATTTATATTTGGTTGAGTTTAAGTTGTGACGTCAGGTGACCAAAATTCAACGTCAGGACAATGTCTAACGCAATTGTCAATTTGACAAAGAAGACTGACGACACTGATATTTTGCTGGATTTGAATTGTGTTGTAAAGTTACTCTGATCAAACATCTCATTCCAACGTTATGTTAATGTATAATGCAAATAATGACATTTAGTGGTTAGGTTTTTGAGAACAAAACCCAAAGTCTGCCAAAGTCATAATGTTAACGTCCACACAACGTGAAATTCATATAAAATATCACCAACCCAATTTCCATTCCTACAAAAATTTAATGTCTGCAGTCCAACGGCTTTCCGACTTCATATCGGTGTTCAGTGCCAACTGGGATGAAAGCTCTAAGTAAAAGTTTTTATGCTGCTGGTACAGTATAAACATAGGAAGTATAAAGTCGCATGAAATGAAAATACTCAGGTAAAGTACCTAAAATTTTTTAAATCCATTGACCACTACAAACGTGCTGCACATGTAATCATAACTTTACAACACAGAAAGAGAGTCCACAGTGTCTCTTTTAGTTAATCAACTTGTTCCATATGTTATTGCACAAATACAAATGGCAGACATCCTGACATCTCCATAAAAAATGAAAAAAATCGGACCCCTGTGTAACTTGTAAATGTCCTTAGCTGGTGCAGACCAGTCAGACTGGGACAAATGTACTGGCTGACCGCCTGTGGCCTGCGGAGAGAAAATGAGGGAGGACTGTTGGACCACGTAAAAAAAAAAAAAAAAAAAAATCTATCCCAAATGTCACCGCTTGGTTTGTCAGGACGTGTCTTTAGCTTTTACTGTTGACACTTGTTCTTGAATTACCTGTAATTTATTTATCTTACTTATTTCAGTGGATATTACTTGATCCGCCTGCAATAATATGCTTTTACTCTCACTTTTTTCATGCACAATGTCAAACTATCCCTGTTAAGAGCATCTGCTAATAAGTAAATGTGTGAAATGTGAATGACAACAGTGTCCCCGGCTTGCACTGTCCCTCGGGATAAGCCAGCACAATAGGAGCACAACACTAGAGCCCTTATGCAAACAAAGCGTTCTTGAATGAAGGAGGTATTTAAAAATGATCACTCTCTACAAACAGAATGCGACCCTCCTCTCTCTGTCCCCCTCCTCCTCCTCTTCCCTAAACTCCCTCTTTTTGTCGCTCTCTCCGTCTTTCTCTCACGATTCTCGTCCCCGTGCCTGTTAAAAACATTTGGCCTGTGCTAAACCTGGAGTGACAAATACTCCCTTCCTCTCGTCATCAGAGGGCTATATCTGTGTCCTCGTTTTCTAAGAGCTTTTGAGGGGCTGATCAGTGGAGGAGTGGTAAGGGGAGAAGGTGCCTCAGCGCTGGATGTAAGTTGGGAACAGGGACCGAGTGGCCAGACTGGGGACTGAGAGGGAAAAAAATGAGGGGGGACTGAGATCGGAGGTGGAGAGCGGAGTGATTAAAATTCATCCCACGGTGCAAACAAAAGGAGGAATGAAAAAGCGGGAGAATGCAGCAGAAAAGAGAGAGCGAGTGTGGGGGGGGGAGAGAAAGATTTGGGGTGAAAAGAAGATTGTAAGCCTCAGCAGATCCCTGAACAGCCCCCCTCCTCTAAATGACTGCCTTTGACTCACAGCACAATTATCCTCTGAGACATCGGAAAACAAGGAAAGGAGAGGAGGGGGGGAGTGAAGAGGAGTAGGAGATAGATAGATGAAGAGCAAGAGAGAAAGAAGGAGAGAGAACATTAATTATTCGGCAGGCTTTTCCACCCCAGATTTGCAGAGGCAGGCTGAACAGGGGGTCAACAATTGACTCAATTACAAGACAAACTCTCCAAGGGCCCTACACCGCCACTCACTGCGGACCCTGCAGCTCTCGGGCAGGCTGTTGATTTTTTTTCTCCCCTTCTTTTCTTTGCCGGTAAATGTTTGCCCCTCTTCAGGTGCCCCCGGCAGACGCAGGAACTTCAGCCCTCGGCTAGACTTTAACCTTTTCAGCCGCTGAATGATTCCCCTCTCTGTTCTCCATGAAGAGCCGAAGGGAGAGAGGGAGCGAGGGAGCGAAGAGGCAAAAGAAGGGCTAGAAGCTTTCTCTTTGTCAGGCTTTATAGCTGCTAATGAATGAGAAACGTCTGGTGACCCAAGTTTTTTTTCCCGTCGCACAGGTGGAATTTTTTCTTTTATTGTAATCGGCCCAGAGGGACACGGATAAGACGCTGAAGGAATTTAACAAATTCAACTTAACCATCCAAAATTCAAAAGGGATTTTACATGTAACGTGTTATTACATCAGCCTTAGTCACTGTGTAATGTTAGTTAACCCTTTGAACTCTGCAATAGAAATGATCACTGTTGACTACATTGGTATTTTTGCTATGAGTATCCTCATATCCCTAAAATCTGTACAACCCAAAATAAAAGGTTATATCTAAGTCATAAACCATAATAATTAATAAATCATTGAAATTATGCCAGAAATTAAAAAAAGACTTTCTAATCTAATTTAGATTTAGATTTTTTAAAAAGCACTCAAAAAATGGATCCAAAAGATTTCTAAATGAAGAAACATGAACAAAATATTGCATATATTGAGATATGCTATTTTTGATGAGCAAAATGCAAAGGCTTTTGATAGTTGAATCATTCATTCTTCTGATGCCACCACACATTTTTATGCAGTTTTGCAATGCATGTAAAGTCATCACAAGCGTACAACATAATGACACAACCTTTAGCTTTCTGTTGCTAAAAGACTGAAAGTAGCTATTGTGTTTTTTTAAATTTAGATTGATTATATATAGTATAATGCAAACACCAATCTCTTGTGACAAATGATGGTAAAATACCAGCGGAACAGCACATTGTCACTACAAATGCACTTCACGTAAGGTAAAGTAACGTAACATAACATAACATCATGATGAAATAGAAGACACAAACCTAAGCTCTCTGCTGCAAAAAGAATAAATGCTCTCGCTATTATGGCTTTTGTTTTAGATCAGTATATATAGGATTATGCAAACAACAATCTCCCACTGCATCCACAGGACGTTTGTTTATAAAAGCTTGTTTACAGTATCAGGGCATACAGTAGGCTTGTATTGGTTTTGCACCACAGTTTCTGTACTTGCAGCTGCAGTCAAACTCTGGTGGTCAGCCAAGTAAAAATGAATCAGTTATAACGCATAAACTATTCCACTGTATTAATGAGTAAATAAACACATGAATGCTGGACGGCATCATGGAATATTAGGGTGTTTGTTTTTTTTGCTAAATCACATACTTAGACACATTTGGTAATGATTCATTTAATTTAATTTTAATGATCCAATTAAAATATTTTCCAAGTTGTGAATACATTTGTATTAATTGGCAATACTTTTCTCTAAATAATATGCAGATGATGATCATTGTCATAAATAAAATCATCAGCAAATGAATTTCTTATAATCTTAAAAACTCACAAGAGACAGATTGAAAAACAAATGGTAAAAATTGAAGGAGCAGAGACAGATATACTGACTTAGTTTTGGGTCAAACTCCAGACACTTGATCCTACAGTTCCCATGATGCAACTCAGTAGCATCTTTTATGAGATGCCTCCCTGCCTCCAGTTTGTAAGTCAGGGTTGTTAAGTGTCTCACACTCCAGGCGTGATAACCCTGATGACATCATCGACATCATAATGTTATCACTAATATGTGAGGGCCAAATTATGTCATGTAAAGTTTTAGAGATACTACACCTGCGTTTTCTGTTTGCAGTGACACTGTGAACAAACAAGAACTTATGGGAGCGTTAGCTATTGTTCCTGCTGACCCTGCATTGATAAGGTCGGACAATACAGTGAGGAATGGGATTTCAACAATAGGTCTCCAGTCCCTCTCGTCTCAGTCAAAAGGACTGCTCAAGCATAGTGCCGCTCAACACTGCCTGCTCTCTCTCTCTCTTTCTCTTTCTCCCGCTCTCTTTTTTCTCCCTGTTTCTCTTCTTCCATCAACTCGCTCTTTCTTCACTTGTCCCTCTTTGTCAGTCTCATTTTCTCTACCTCTCCGTCTTTTCTCTGTCTTTCCATCCTTTCTGATTCACCCTATCCCTCCTTTGTAGAAGAGAAAGGCCAGCATGAATACCACACACGCAGACTGTGAGTCGCCCGCTGCACAGCAACATTACTGCCGCCAGATTTTTTTCCATCTCAAGTGAATCACTCTACCTCCATTTTTCCCCTCTCTACAGGAAACAGTGGTAAAAGTGTACTCTCCTTGCACTCCTTTCATCTTTAATTCCCCTTTCGTCGAGTCCAAAAGCCATGTTTTTACTCAGTTAAAGTAATGAGTTTTTATTTATTGGATATTGTAACCCAGGATAACGTGGGCCCTTTAGGCAGAGTCCATGAGAATACCAACATTTATTAAGAGATAATAAAATAATACGATAAAAACCTGTTTTTAATTACAATGAGACTATGCCATTGAGATGTTTCTAAATTTGACTAAAAACAATTACAAAGTTACACTCTTAAAGTCCTAAGCCAGCATTTATAGGAAGTTCTTGTCTCAAATACCACTTACTGAACACAGGTGTGTGTGTGCTTGTGTGTGTGTGTGTGTGTGTGTGTGTGTGTGTGTGTGTGTGTGTGTGAGCTGAAGTAGATTTACAATGTTGCTGCCTGTTTGATTGTGATATAAATCTATATCTGCACAAACACAATCAACTCTGAGTGGCGTATTGCACATTATTTGTTTCGAATTCTATATTAAATATATTTTTAGAGGATGATTGCTTCTATTTATTTCTGTATAGTGGTGGGAATAACAGTAAATTAGAAATACCCTCACTGAATGATTTTTGATATTTGAACTCAACACCCAAACAAACACATTAATTCTGTCAGGGCTAATCTCTGCCAGCCATCGTGTGCAAATATTTGCTAAATTTCCCAAAAAGTGTATTGGATTAGGATGGCAGATTGCACCTTCAAGAAACTGAGTGTCTGACTCAAGAGAAACTGTGAAATTTAACCTCTTTTTGCATAGAGGCAGTTGTTTAACAAACTTTACGTATATTCACTTTAAAAGTTAGACCAGTGGTTTTAATGTTTACTTCTCACATGACATATTTTTGCTTTTTTTTTTTAATTTTCAAATCTAACTGGGCACATTATCCCACACAGAACAAGCAACAAGAACTCCTACAAAATAAAACTGCCTCACCCAGGAGGACTGTTTGCAAAACCCTCCAGTTATAGGACAGGACAGACGCAAGGTGTGTGTGTGTGTGTGTGTGTGTGTGTGTGTGTGTGTGTGTGTGCGTGTGTGTGTGTGTGTGTGTGTGTGTGTGTGTGTGTGTGTGTGTGTGTGTGTGTGTGTGTGTTTGCGTGACTTTAGTGAGCCATTCAGAAGCTGCTGACGTAAATTGTGCCCTTCTTATTGTGCTTGTCACATCAGGTCCCTGGGTCATCGGGGCCATCAACCACCCCCTAAACTCCCTGTATGTGTGTGTGTCTGTTTGTATACGTGTGTGTGTCTATCTGTGTGTGCATGTACATCTATTTGAGTGGATGTGATGCAGTTTATGTGTAAATTAGTGAGCCTCATATACAGTATGCCTTTACATGCTTGAGTCTGTGTAGGTGTTTATGTGTTTGTATGATCTTTTCGGTGTGTGTGTGTGTGTGTCGGTGTGTGCGCGCGTGCATGCGCTCCCCGTGCATCACTGAGCACTGCACGGAGATACAGAGTGGAATTTAGGACTGAGACGCAGTGAAAGGGAGCCCCTTCCTCATGCATGAGATAGGATCAGTGTTTACATGCACAAATAGCAGAACGCTTCTGCGATTGAGAAACAACTCCTACTTTTCCGATGACATTTAAACATCTTTATCTGGATGGTCTTTTCCTGCAAGTAAATGAAAACCAGTAACACTGATTGTATGTGGACAGTGATGATTCAAAAACTGGTTATGCTTGGCAAAATTTACCAACCATTACCACTGGTTTTTGCCTATTGTTACCAAGTTTGGCCGTGTCTATGACTACAAGCAATCAAGCAAAAAATTTACTGCATTCTGTTAACTGCACTGTTTGATGGTAGTTCTGTGATCTGCTGAGCTTTTCAACCTATTATGAGTCCACTTTCAGTGAAAGTGTTTAAGTACACACCTTTGGTTTGATCTGTTCCTCCCTCTGCATCCGACATTACTGGCTCCCTGACTGACAGGTGTAACTTGACAGCATCCTGCAAAAAAACAACAACAAAAAAAGGAAATACTATGAGCCATTTGAGATTTAATGCAGGATCTGGCCCTGGTTCCAGCAGCAAAACACTCTCTGCATGGCTGTTTGTCACTCATTGTCATACTTCACATACAGTGTGTTAAGTGTACCCTGTTGCAGTATAAACAAACACAGTTTTGTTTGCATCTAACATTTCACACCAGAACACATCAAGTGTATCATAAAGGCTCAGAATGCAGGAACATTTGGGAAGATGTTTTTAAAGCTTTGAAACCTTGTTTAAGTGCGGTTTGGTTCTTCTCCTCCTCTTTTAATGCTACCTTTTACCTACCAGTAGGCCTTTCATGATAATTACGTGATTAAATAATTAAGAACAGCAAAAATGATTGAGGTCATGTCCATTAATTGCATTAGGTATATTGCCTTTGTGTTTACATGGCTGTTAGCTTCCATACTAATGTCAACATTTTAGCCGACATAATGCCAGAAGAAACGGCAGATTTTCTGACCATCATCAGACTTGAGCGCAACACGTAAGTGTTTTTTTTTTTCTTCAAAGGACCTGAGCAGAATTAACAGAAAAAAACTATGCTGAGACATTTTGGTGTCATTTCCAGTCACGCTTTTGTACTCTCAACTGCTGGCTGTCAAAGTTTTGCCGTGGAAGGGCTCAGGCAGCTCCTTCACATGAACACACATTTATTTATTTTTTTCTATTTATTTAGGACACTTAAATGATTTTTCATATTTCAGTTCCAATGTCTGAATATGAAAGAATTAAAAGTTCATTGCTCCTTGAAAGTGTTTAATTGTATTACTATACTTTTATATTATCATTATATCAGTGATATAAAATGGTCTCAAAATGCAATAGCATCAATTATCGCAATAATTTCTGGGAAACTATATCTTCCAACAAGAGTAGTTATCAATACAGGCCTACCAACAACATCACATATTTGCTTATGGCATGCATATTTTTTAATAAAAAATACAGTATGTGTCAATGAAGAATTGATGAATTGCGGATGTTGGGGAGTAAAGCTTAGTACCAGCTTGGGATTCATACCTTGAAAAATACTCATTATTAATCAGTATTCTGAATACATGCCACAAATACATAAAAGTACCTTCTATGACTCTGGTACCTGTTCTCATGTTGCCTGAAGATGACCACTTGCAGCCAATTTGTTCGCTCTGAGGGGCATTGCCTGATAAAAAACAATTCTCCTCCCTGACTTTCGTGCAGTTTGAGGTCTGTAACGATTCATTCAATCTTGACATCTTTGATACAAGGAGCATGTGTCCAGTAGTGTGTGGGAGCCAGAGACTGAATCTCAAACTTTCATTAACCAATCAGAGCCTGGCGTCTAGACCTACTGCAAAGAATTTTAATGTCGTTTCCAAATATTCTTAACATTTAGTGACAATTATATTCTTCTTAAAGCTTACTCGCCTGAAAACAAACAAAAAAGTCCTACAAAACTTAATTGCCTACACGCACACCTCCAGGTTACTCAGTCAGCCCTTTTTCACAGCCAGATTATGTTCTCCAGCCTTGTGTTTCTGTGAAACTAAACAAGTGGCTAAAGACTTCTGCAACAAGTGGCTGCTCAAAACAACCTCAAGAAAAGTTTGAGTGACAGATCTGAGGTCAGTCTGAGATCTTGTTATTGTGTAATGCGCAGTGTCTGCGCTTGAGATACAACAAGTGACACAACTGGTGAAGACATTCTTAAAGTGTGGGGTCTCCCACAACGACAAATTTAAAAAATCTTTTCAAATGTGTTCCCAATTTAAGGATTGGTTTCACAATCAATTTAACTGAGATACAGAGCGGATTGTTGAAATTCCTCATTTGATTTTCATTTCACAAGTTTGTGCATCTGTTTGTTTGAGAGAAAACCTTAAATGTGGTTATAAGTGGTATTTTTATTTTTCTGTGTTAATGAGTGCGAGCATCCGTGTGTGTGTGTGTGTGTGTGTGTGTGTGTGTGTGTGTGTGTGTGTGTGTGTGTGTGTGTGTGTGTGTGTGTGTGTGTGTGTGTTTTAAGCTCCTCACCCCCTCCAGTTCACAGCCAGCTGATTAGCTGATTTGTTGCCTTTTAGTTATGTTAATGCCACTTAATTACAGCTCTGGTGGGAACTCAAGATACTCACTCTCTCTCTCTCTCTCTCTCTCTCTCTCTCTCTCTCTCATGCACACACACACACACACACACACACACACACACACACACACACACACACTAACCATCACCTTTCTTGTGGATGTACACTTTGCGGTGAAAAAACATACTATTGCAGGATCCTCTCTCTCTCTCATCCACACTAATACATTTCCATTTTAAAATGCATAACTGTTGCTAGGTTTACGCGTAGCAAAACTGAGATCTTTCACAACGCTGCTCACCCCCTTTTAGTTTGAAAACTCTGTGGCTGAGTGGATGGAAACAGACTTTTGGAAATGATGATGCAGACAACCACATTTGCTTCCCGATCGGGTCTTATCAGACACAATGTGTTAAGCCAAAACATTATAGCCACGTCTACATATTTTTCTGATTTTATTTTATCCCTCTTGTGTGGGTTCTTCTGTCTCATTGCCATGGTATCCTCCGGCAATGGATAACACTCCTAGCCACTACAGCTCGCATATTTTGCAATAATTGCTTTGTAATAACTCCCAATCTGTCATCCACCACCTTGACTGCCTTATACCCTTTTTCCCACCAAAATTTGCATTTGTATGCAGATGTGTATGCTTTTTGGCTTTATTCTTTTATTTTTGTGTATTACATTTGACATTTGGCACTAAATAGTTTAGTAAACAATATAAAGCAGCACGGAGGACAATTAAATGGTTACTTTTCAAAATATCTATTACTTATTCAGTTGCTCTCTTAAATTTCGTGCCAACAACATTCGAGCGCTGCTGGGACGGAGACAGACGGTATTTTGTGGTGGCCTGTCATTGCATCGCATTGCCAAAAAAGCTTGAATATTTGCGTTCACCTGGGTGTCATGTTTCCATCACTGCCTATCGGAGCCAAACGGAGCCGGGGCCGATAAATACCTGCCATTACTGCAAAGTCATTCGTCCCAAGAGTGAATCATGATTATGATCCATTAAATACAAAAGCCAGATGTTACTTGGTAATCAAGTTTTTGAGTTTTTTGTCCAATGGGAAAAGAGTTTCATAGTCATGTGCTTCTTTAATAACAGTTCCACCTCATCGTTGGTACAAGCAAAGAAATCTCTGGTCTTACATTGCCGTAGTGTTTTCTGTAGCTAAGCAACCAACTGCAGCGTCGACATCCTGCCTCCTGTTTACACTGGTACGTGCTACAGTGTACAAATATGGTCACGCAATACGTGTTTTCAGGCACTTTAATATGGATGGAGATTAGTTCTGAAAACCGAGATTCTTTTCTGCGTATGTGGCCTCTCTCTCTCTCTCTCTCTCTGTAGTACTCGTCTTTTATTTCTCACTATAATAATCAGCTGGGCAGATATCATGGCCTCTGGTTGGTGCAGCCCTCAGCAGCCTGGCGTCAGTCAGTCCTGGGATCTCTACGATGCAACTCTGGGTGTGTGTATGCACATGAGTGTGTTTATATGTGTGTGTGTGTGTGTGTGTGTGTGTGTGTGTGTGTGTGTGTGTGTGTGTGTGTGTTGTCTACGTTTGTTTAGTTTGTAGACTCTGGACAGCCATGACTCGTCTCTTCATGACAGCTTATGATCCTGAACCCGGCCAAGCCTTTCATTCGTTCAGCGAAAGTGTGTGTATGCTTGTGTGTGTGTGTGTGTGTGTGTGTGTGTGTGTGTGTGTGTGTGTGTGTGTGTGTGTGTGTGTGTGTGTGTGTGTGTGTGTGGGCACTTTTGTCTCTGTGTCTATGGGAGTGTGTGTGTGTGTGTCTCCCTGAGTCACATGCTAAGCCCCAAACACCAGCTCAGGGATCCCAGCCAATTAAAAGCTAACGCGGGCCCGGATGCCTTGCCCCTACCAACATCTGGGTATTAAACTAAACGCCTGCGATATATTAGTAATGAAGTCAGCAGCTCTGAAAGGGACCACACAGGAGAAGTGCACATTTTACTGTATGTCTCTGTGTATATGATCCAAACAGCTGCTCTGTAATTTGTTCTCTGGGTAAATTGATGAGGTTTGTTTAAGTAAATGGCAAGCAGAATGAAAAAGAAGAACATCATTTTCAACCCGAACAGATCGCAGCAGTCATCAGTTCTCATATGATTTATCCTTCACTACAGATTCCCAGTGGGCTCACGAGAGAGATGAGTTGTGGGCCGAGACAAATTTCAGCACAGGAGGAAAGCATGTGTTGTTTCGCATGTTTTCCTTTAACACTTTAGGAAATTGCAGAAAGTGAGAGAAGGAGACAATGGGGAGCAAACACGTGGCAAAAGGAGGAGGTTAGAGGGAGAAGAGGCAAGTTGAGGGAAAGCACAAGCGTGAAAGTGATGATATAACACTGTATGATACAATGACCCTTATCTAGGGTGCACACACTAACACACACAGACGTGTACAACTGTAATGAAGACAAGTCTCCACATGTGCATTCAGCTGCTGGGACAAATTTAAGTACAGTTTATGTGCTGAGGACAGAGAGAGAAAGACTGGTTTGTTTGTGGTGTGCTGTTTTAATGGATGTATCAGGGATTCTGATGAAGAATCCAGAAAGAGGGCGCCTAATCCCATCGGCCACAATAGTGACCTCAAAAAATGTTTTCAGTTATCAGGCCTTAACAGTGTTACAGAATGATGCATCAGTGCATTTTCAGCAAATACTGAAAATATAAAGGAAACCTGTGTAATGTCACATGTTAAGTGTAAATTGTCACATGACCAGAGCAGTTTTCTTACTGGTTGCACCATGAGAAAAGGATGACTGCATCGAAGCTCCAAAACAAAAGGTTATTAAAGTATGTTGACATAAAGATAGGACAAGGATGTTGGGTACAGATCACCTGTAAGTTCTCTAGTATTTTTTTATGTGCATTTGCAATATCTCAGCTTTGCTCAGTGTGGTCATAAAATTGGTGAACCTGTTGATGGCAACAATAGCAACAACCGATGGAATAACAGTGCGTCTACATAGTTATACAGATATTTGCAAGCCTGGCTGTTTACATTCAAATTAATAAGTCAAATAAATTTTACCTGGTTGGTTTATGTCATTTAAGTTACGTCTTATCACACTGATTTTTTTATCAAGTGTTTATTTTTCTGATAATTTTGGTTTTAAATGGTTATTTGATGCTATAAAAGGGGGTTTGACATCATGAACGACAGCTGTGTGTGCCAATCCACCTGCTCGCCATCAATGGTGCTACTTGTGATTGGTCGGACTGGTGCACTGGCAGGAACTCAATACCACAGCGATCGCTACTGTCCAGACTTTGGCTTCAAATGATGTCATTAGTGCAAGATAGCAGCAGCCATGTTATGAGTATTTTGACTTTATTTTACGCACAATGGTAGGAAGTGGAGCCCATCTTTATATTCAGTCTATGGTTTCTTTAGTAACAATTGGTGTGTGTTGGTGTATGTGTGCGTGTGTGTGGGTGGTAAGGGTGGATGTTCGGGTGCCTTTGCGAATATGTGTGGGAATATCTACATGATTGTGTGTGTGTTGTTGCGTACGTCTAGGTGGGGGTGGGAGGGTCAGGCTGTCTGTATTTTTCTTGATTTTCATTGATGTTTTTCATTTCTGTTATTGTTTTTAATCTCTGTGAGGCACTTTGTGTTACTCTTTGTATGAAAAGTGCCATACAAATAAAGATTTGATTTGAAATAAAGATTTGAAATTAGGAAACTTTAAAAAAAAGTTAACATTTGCTTTTGTCCAATATTCATAACATTTTCTAACATTCAAAACTACAAGGCTACAGTAAGATGACATTTAACAATGATGTATTGAAAAGTGTGAGAAATGACACAAATTTTCTTAACGAATTAAGATATTTCCTCAAGGAACTAAAAAGTATCATTTTGTATATAAATAAATTTGTACTCTACATGTACGTAAGTTAGGAAATTCATAGAAAACACAGTAGTTGACAGTGTGAAGATGAGTTACAATGGGAGGAGCAGGTCTGCCTGTTAAAATGCCATTCATCTGTCCTCTCCATCGGCCAATTTGTCTGAATGTCTCCCTCTATTAGTCTGTCTGCATAACCATAACCTGCCAGTCATTGCATTCACCGTAGCTCTCTGAGGCTGACCCTGACTGAAGAGGGTAACTTCAGTGTTTCTCAACCTGGACCCTATTTTCCCATGTTTTGATCTCTAACTAATGGGACTAATGGGAACAACAATTTTTGATTTTTTTTCCATTGACAGGTTCAGATTGTTTTTCCAAATGTCTGACGATATTCTGAAAAGGATCTCTACAGAGATAGACATTTTTGTTGACGTAGATGATTTTTGTTGTTTGTTAACAGTTTATTTCAATCAAACGGGTGATCATCAGGACAGTGGAAAGAGAACCGAAATGGCTTTTTTTAAGTTTTATTTTATTTCTGAAGTATGTTTTGTGATGATAAAATTATCCTTTATTTAAATCTGGTCGAGTCTGGTGGCTTTGATGATAGTGATTTCTGGACCATTTCTGGTAAAGCAAAAAAGAACGTACTCTTAAACAAAAAGGACACAGAGTCCCCCACTGCAAACTCAACCATTTTAAAGACTCATTTGTTCCTATCTCTGTCAAACTTTTAAACAAGGCTGCCTGAGAAACCGTGTGCTATATAGTCTTATGGTGTTTTTAATAATGTGTGTGTGCAATATGCCTTAGTTGCAATGCATGTGCACTATTGTATTAGGTGTAACTGGGATTATTTGCAATGGTACATCTGATGTTGTTTTTGTTTAGACTGTTTTTAATGTAATGGTGTGATTATTGTTTTTATAGAAACTGTGGAGGCATTATCTGTGCAGCAATTTTCCTCTACTGGGACAATAAAGTATATTTTATCATATATCTTGTCAGACACATAAAATAATAATCAGAGCGTCATTGGAGGTACATTAATAGTGTGCACAGGCCCAGAGTGGTTACATGGCAGCCTGTTTCGCATTTGTCAGCTGCAAAGGTCTATCTCAATGACAAATTTCAAAAATATTTGCTCACATTAGTCACTTAAACACAAAAACATGGAAAATTGGATCCAGGTTAAAAAAATCCAACGTTTCTCTTTAAATCTATACAGCCCAGTAATGACAGATAAGCTGTCTATAAACTCCACACGACTTTCTCTTGATGAATCCTGCCCAGTCGATCTGTGTCTCGTTTCCCTTCTGTGAGAGGCTCTCAGAGCTGTGGTCACTGTGTCTGTCTGGTGGCCTGCAGGCCTCGTCTGCTGCTGTCGTCGTTTGCAGGGACTGCGCAGCGGTTTCTCCCACACACCGAACACAAACACACACATAAACACACAGCCTCATGTAGTGCACTCTCTGCGTATGTCTCTTTCTCTGAGTCTTTCTTTGCTCTTAGCCACACACATGCGTTGGGTGTCCGCCCCCACACTCTCTCCCCCCTCTGTCTCCCGGAGCCCCTCTGTCTCCCGCGCCTCTGTCTCTTTTTTCCTCACGAGTTTTCCACCTCCTCTCTCTCCTCCCTCACTTCCAGCTGTGTTATACAGCTAAGGAATATAAGTAGCAGCAGGCCGGCTATAAATATCGCCTGCCCACCCAAGACTGTTAGGATTATTATTTTTCTTATAATCACTGCGGTCTTTCTATAAACTGAACAGATTATTATCTGGTTTTTGTCCCTGTTTCAATGTGTAACAGCCAGCGCTCGTGAATTTCTGCAGAGGACATGTTCCTTTTGCTGGTGTCGGGAAGATGATTGACAGGAGAAGATTTACAAGGCCTTGATTTGCTCTTAAACTGCCTCGGTGACAGCGTAGCTTCAGCAGCAATGAGCGAAGTGGATAAAAAACAGAAGGATAATTACGTAAAGCTGCAAAAAGGATGGGAGGAAAAAGAGCAACAAGTCACTGGGTGACGTTCAGGAGTGCTTTCATAGGTGGAGAGGAGTGCTTAGCTGGATTTACAATGACAAAGCTGGGCTCTTTTTTTCTTGAAAATGGGGGTTGGGCTCATAGTTGTTTATAGATGGAGCATTTTCTACGCACTGCCTCTGCTACAGCTGGGAGCCAGCTGTGTGAATCAACCTCTCCTCATCTGCTTTATCCATCCATCCTTCCCTCCTTTTTTCCTCCCCCTGTTTCCTCCGCTCTTCTCCTTAAAAGGAGTTCAAAGAAATATTTGCGGTCAGGGCATTACCTACCTGATACACAGACATGCAGAAGTAGTAGAATAAGACAAGACAAGAGTTCGATGTAACTTGGCAGACACAGAGGGGAGGAAGGTGTGTAGGTGGGGTGGGGGGTGGGGGTGCTGGAGGTAAAGAGAGAGGAGGGAGGAGAGGCGGGTGCGGGGTACAGGAAACCACAGGTATGTGCAGGATGGCGGGTGGGTGGCCTGGAGAGAGGACAGAGAAAAAGTGGGATTGTGGAGGAGTGAAGGAACAGCGAGTTATAGCAGAGGGACTAAAGAGAGGAAGGAAACACTCACATGTTGTTAGTCTGTCTCTTGATAAAGCCGTAGGTAGAAATCCCTGAACTGACAAATGTTAAACATCTAACTGCCTTTGAGAAAGCAAAGCTGCTCAGCGGCCCGCAGCACAAAACTGTGCTTGTGCAGGCAAATGAAAGCAAGGAGAGGAGAACCGCTCCTAATCTTAAAACAAACACTATCAAGTCATCGACTGATCAGGCCAACAGTTACAAAGGTGGTAAAACAGTAATCATGACGGTGCACCAAAGGCAAGGTGTTGCTCTACAAGAAAGCCTGAGTAAATTATGGTACTTTTCGCACTAAAAGTGGTTCTTTGTCAGTGTATTTAGCTGGCACTTTACCGCCTTAGCTGTTTTCTATACCCTTAACCAGTATGCACATAACCCTCTACCCTCTGCAGCTGCTGCTCTTAGCACTCCCTGTCATCATGCGTGATAAGAATTTAGACTCTCAGCTTGCCTAAACTTAAAGGTAAAGTGCGTAAAATTTAGGGGGATTTTGTGGCGTCTGGCGGTAAATTGCAGATTGCAGCTAAAAATTCCTCGTTTTCATTATTCAGTAGTTTTTATTTATTTATTTATTTATTTATTTTATTGGGAGCCAAATTATCCAAAGAGGTCTCTTCCTCTCCAAAACAAACAAACCTGGTGATTAAACAGCTATAAACACTAAAAGCAGTTTCATATTAAAATCAGTGAATCTCCGATGTGGTTTGGCATCACGGGGACGGGCTGTTAGTCCACAACATGCTCACCTCTTTTCTCTCATAAGTTAATGTGTGCCACTTTTTTTTGTTTTTACCAAGAGGCGGACTATCTGTAGAGGTCTCTAACCTCTCCAAAACAAAAAGACACGGTCATTTAAACTGATCAAAATCAAATAAAGGAGTTTCATCTTAAAAATCCATGTATTTCAGCAGCACTTTGGCATTACACTGCAGACAGCTAGTCCAACACATGTTAATGTGACGTCAACTCTTTTTCTCCAAACTATCCACGAAGGTCTCTTCCTCTCCAAAACAAACAGATCTGGTGATTTAAACCACTAGAATCACGTATTTAAGAATTTTCCCATTACAAACCATGTCATTTCAGCGCTGCTCATTGCAGTTGGACTTGGCCGATGTGAAATGCAAATGGCCATATCTGTCACCAGTGTTTGGTTTGTCCATTTTGAGTTACGGTAGAAACATGGCGGTACAACTTGTTGATCTCCATAGACTAGGGATCCGCTCCCTACGGCTTGTACTAAGGTAACGACAACAAAAAAATTGGATTTTCAAGTGATTATACACTATAGAAAACATATTTATTATATCATATTCCATTTCTACCAATATATCCCCCTAAATATACTTGTCCTTTAAAAAAAGAAGTTCACTCATCAGGAGCGGTTTTGTGCTCTGTTTGCTCCACTATTCTTGGTGTAGCTCTGCTCCAGCTCCTACTGTTTGTAGTCATGTGGAGCTGCAGCACATGAGCCCTCCAGTGCCCTGATGTCTGTCATCAGTCACTCCGGCTGTGTAGCAACAAGGGATCAACGTTTCATTCTGCCATTTCGACAAGGTGAGAACCCCAGCAGTAAGACATCAGCACCGCAGCTTCCTCAGCACACAGTTTACAGTACAGGGATACGTGAGGTGTGAATCAGAGGGGTTGAAGACGGAGTTATGGTGTTGACTGTATTAAACCACAGCGCTAGTCTTGTAAACATTAGTTTAGGGCTTCGGGGATTCTTCTTTCTCAACATGGCCGCCAAATAGTTTTGTAATCTTCCCCTTTTGAACATGACATCATTTGAAGTATTTTTGTCATGTGAATACAGTTGCTCATTTTAGGTCCCTTGCTGTGAAGGAAACTTTTTCGGGAAGTGTCACTGATATGATCATTTATGTAATTTATTCTGCTCTAATTTAGTAATTCGATTTCTCTTTGTTTGTTTTTATTCAATCAAATCGCATTGCAGGCAAAACATTTCCTGGTTTATTTAATACATTTAAACTGTCAAACAAATCCTGAATTAACTCTTTTTGTCAGTTTTCACTCTTTTGCACACTAAACATTAGCTTTAAGGAAAACGCTTTCGTCACGTGAAGGATTATTGCGTTTGCAATAAACTCAGTGCTGACTCAGATGTGCAGAAATGTAATACTTTGTTTTGCATAATTTCATTTTCCAACACACCTGTATACTGGGTGTGAAATAATGGACAACACTGAATTGTAGTTTTGCTGTGGTTTAGTTCTAATATATTTACACACAGTAACACATCAGACTCTGATAGGACGATAAAGTCCTGGACTTATCTCATCTTTGTCCTTGATGTATAGACGGAGACAGATGGTCGATGTCATATTAATAGACATTATTAAAGTCCCTCCCAGGATGACACTTCCTTTTTAATTAATTAATTTATCATCGATTAAAAAAAAAAAAGCTGATACAGATAAGTGGCAAAATGCCAAATATCAGCCCCAATAATCGGCCAGGCTGATAATCTGTCAACCCCTAATAAATTTGCCAGGTTTTGCATGACCATGGGAACCCTGAATTAGAAAATAAAGTGACACATCACTGTAAGATACAGTATTTGCGTGGAATTGCCAATTTGGGCAGCCCAATTTTGTACAGGCTAGTGCTTTTTTTACTCAGTATCTTTGTTAAATGTCAGTTGTGGCTTAAGACTAATTAAAGCTGTTTAAATAAGACTCAAAGTAGTTGTTCAAGTAGATATGACATTAATCTTCCCAGCAGCAGGTCAGTGAATAGGGCTTATTGTACATTACAGTGATGTCTCCAGCCCTGTGGCCTTTCGGTGGTCACACCATTAGCCCCCATCACATTACAGCAGCTGTGAGGAATTCACCGAGTCTGGGTAAAAGG
Organism: Plectropomus leopardus; assembly: GCF_026936395.1. Classification (NCBI taxonomy): domain Eukaryota; kingdom Metazoa; phylum Chordata; class Actinopteri; order Perciformes; family Serranidae; genus Plectropomus; species Plectropomus leopardus. The sequence continues at coordinate 24,601,941 of NC_142177.1, forward strand.
GGTAAAAACACAGGGAGGGCGGGTGGGGGAGAAAAGCAGGGAAGGAGGAGAGTCTGTATTGGGTGGGGGGGTTACAAAAACAAAGCCAGAATTTAAAAACAAAGTTTACCACTGAAGGAAAACAACGGGGCTAGAAAAAGTTGGTGGGTGAGGAGAGAGAGAAAGAGAGGAGAAAAAAAATGAAAAAGAAAATGAGGTAGAATCTGGACTGTGGTTGGCTGACGGCCCGAGCCCCGCCTTCGCCCCCCTCCTCTCCCTCCCCCTGCTCGGTCTCTAGCCCTAACACAACAGAATCCCCCACAAGCCCAGCCACATCAGGAACGGCTGGCTACATTATAGCTGCCATTATCGTCTCTCAAGTCATAACAGCCAGAGAACACCCACCTCGACTGCAGCTTCGCCAGGAGGGGGAGGGGCAAGGGAGAGGTCGCAAGAGCAGGAATGAGCCGGGAGAGAGGGAACGAGGGAGAGGGTGGAGGCAGCGGGGGAGAGAAAGAGAGAGAGAGGAGGAGATAGCCAGAGATAGAGCTACAGAGAAATGGAAAAGGCAGAATGAGAGGAGGGAAGTAGGGAATGAGGGAGAGGGCGGGGGACAAAATAGTTTCAGATGGGTGTTTACACTGCAGGACATGCTCTAAAGATGTGTGTTGAGTTTGATTTAGGCTGTTGTGTATTTTCTAAAGTAAGAGATTATCCAGCAAACACACAGCGTACACTCACATTCCCATCTGAGAGAGGAGGAGAAACGAGGTTAAGAGGAGAGAGGCTGTCATTAAATGCCTCTTTTTACATTGGCTAGGATACAGCAAGAGGGTGTGTGTGTGTGTGTGTGTGTGTGTGTGTGTGAGAGAGCCCCAGTTTAGTGTTACACCCCAGAGAAAAGGAGTGTAGGAGCAGAGTGGAGCAGGGCCAGATCAGGCCCTTTGTCTGACACGACCAGTGACCTGTGGAAATGTCTGTCCTCTCCGGAGACTTCCTCAGAGCGAGGAGGACCGACGCTTTATGGGAATGTCACAAATGGCCAAACCATGCACGACTAAACAATGTTTCTCTTTGTTTACCACAAACACAAACCATCACCTGAGAGCTGAAGTTTGTGGGACAAAAGCGTAGCCAAAGCCCACTAGAAAAAGTCACCAAATGAAGTCAAAGCCCTGCAACATTATGGTGTAGATTTGCTGATTTTGGGACAGTAGATATTTTTCCTCTCACCTGTAGCGCTATTTATCAATCAAGATTGTTTTGTTGAGAGTTACCGAGTGTTGGAGATATCAGCAATAGACACGTCTGCCCTCTCTCCAATATAAGGGAATTAGATGGTACTTTTGGAGCTCAAAGCGCCAAAAAAATACATTTGACAAACTCAGCAGCAATGTCACTTTTCAGAAATTCTGACCTGGTTATGCAAGATGATCCACAGATCATATTGTGAGCAGTTTTATAAAGTATCTATTTTCTTTCTTTCGAATTATACCCTCTAACCGTATCACCGTGCAGAAGGAAGTATGACTAACTGAATGAATTAATATACAAATGAAGTGTACATCTACTGCTAGCTCTCCTAGCACCACTGAGCTAGCTAACATTACAGCTTAGTTTACAGCTCAGCTCACATATTGCGCTGTCGCAAGTACGAGCCTCATGAATAGATGCACACATCCTTCTGCTTGGTTATATGGTTGCCGGATGTCGTTCCATTGAAAGAAAATAGCTCCAACATAATATTATTCAAAACAAGGTCTGTGCATTATTTTGAGTAACAGGAAAGAGACATTTCTGTTAAGTTTTTCATTTTTTTCCAATTCTTTTTTTTGTTTTGCACTTTTATGCCACAAGCAGAGTGTCATTTACTTCCATTATGTAGCGAGAAGGCAGACATCTCTACAGCCAACTCCTCCATCACTCGCCAACTCACACCAAAACAAACTAGACTAATAAAACGCAACAAAGGTAAGAGACAAAAGATGTATCTTACATTATACTTAAATGTCATTTCATAGCACTAAGACAAAATGAACACATCGTGGGTTGGTTTCTCAAAGCAAGAATATCTATTGGATTGATAAGTAATACATCCTTCCTCTTAATTATGAAACACTGAGTTAATAAGAAATAAAACACCCATCTTGCTTGACTTCATGCTCTTAAAGGTGTTGATACTAAAGCCTTACTTGGTCTGGTATGACCAGGAGCTTCTGGTGGCTGTTGTCAGCAAACTTAGTTTACTGCTACTTACAATCAATATTGCCCTGTAATTGTCACTCTAAGTGCAGTAAAGTAACATAAACCAGTGTAGATTATTTAAAACAAGCTGGTGTGTGTGTGTGTGTGTGTGTGTGTGTGTTTCCCAAAGTAAATAATATTACATAGCAGTAAAACTAAAACTGTGTAAATAGTGTATATCTACCTAAAATTTGCTAACATTAGTCACTCTAAGCTGCTGGTCATACCAGAATAAGTAAGTCTGTGGCAACAAAACAGCTGAGTGTGCTGAACTAAGTGAGTCTTTATTGCTTAAATAAAACTTTTGATTAATAGGAGGGAGAATCAGTGAGATCTGCAGTTGTAGTTGGTATCAGCTTTTGCTGAACGGTGGGTCTTTATGGTGCTGTGGTTTGGTTTCTGACAGTGTATGAGTAATAGACCATTAGGGATACAAAACCATATTTTATTTATTGGTGGTAAGCTGTCTTGGTTTGGTGAGTAAGTAGGTAAGCCAGAATGGAAATTTATTAGGCGAGTCCACACTCAGGACTTTTTAGGCTTGTTTAAAAATATCCAGTAATTGATGGAGGTAAGCTAACGTAATGTCATCCATCCAGGATATCATGCAACTTCAGGCAGAGGCTTAAAAAAGACATGCATTAGTTTGTCTGTCTGGAGAAAATAGCACAGTGCTCCACAGCCATGCATTCGTTTTTTTAAAGAGTCTTGATTGGTGATATTTCTTTAATATTTGTGTCGATGTATGACGACAATGGTGTATGTGTGACAATGTTGTTTTGTTGTTTTTTTTGGGTTTTTTTTTTCTTATTTAAAATAGAATGATTTTCAATATACTGCTAATGCACCAATACAAGACAACTCAAACACTGAAATAATTACTTAATTCATAGCTTTATTCATCGTTCATATCTATTAGACATCACTGTGGTCTGTGATCATGGTGGTGTTTTGACAGATACTTTTTTAAAATTATTTTTTATATTACATAAGTGATTGATCAATTAATTTGATTCCGTGTTTGTGATGCTACCATATACACCACAAGACCTTGAAAACTTTTAAAAGACTAAAGTCTGACTGCCTGTTTTGAGTCACACACTATAAGAGTTTGCAAAGACTAGTGATCTCGCAATAAGGACACTATTTTCAAGATTACAATTAGAGTCCTTTTGAGGTTATTTCCCATCCTGCTCCAGGTGAAAAATATTACACTAAACCTCCTTTAAGAAATATGAGAGATGAACAATTCCTTTCATATCTGCAAAAACTCATAGAAACACCAGATTAAAGGTGTCACATGTTAATAGGGATTTTGTCAGTCTGGCATCAATAAAATTCATAAAGATAAACTACATTGGTGTTCAAACCTGACATTTTGGTTTTTGTTGCCTCAACTTGCTACCAGCCTCTGTTGATTAACTGCACTCTTTCAGTGGGCAGAAGCCATGGAAATAGGAGGTGAACCATTTCAAAAATTCTGCTTTTTCATAAAATAAGTGCTGGTTTGTGGATCAGATGCACACCAAATTAAACACAAACTCGTGCTCACCCCACAGCTCCAACAGTTCCTCCTATTTTTCCACAGTAAAAGAGATTGAGACTTGTTCAACTTCTTGTGCTCTTACGACACTAACTAGGACAATATTAAACATGTTTGATTTTGTCAAGAAAGAGACTTGACAGCTCAAACTGTGTTTAAAGACCTCTTAACATAAAACAATGTAGATCATGGGAGCATGCACCAACTGAGGTAAAACTGTCATGATTTTATTCAGACATTGGAAATTTGTGAAGGTAAAATTGCTTGAAAAGTGGTTTGGTGTGAAGCAAACATTAGCTGAACTTCTACAACACACTGAACTCTTCTTTAAAAACAGCATTTTTGAAAAAAAACTACCGTTGTCATACACTAATGCTACATTCATGGCCTGATTTTTTCGCGCTGGGTTTACCATATTCGTGTGTACGGTTTATGATGTTGAGAACAAAGTGATTGTGTGAGGTCAGAGATGTCTGGCTTTTAGGTGTGGCTTATGGTGTGGTGATGTTGCCGGGTTATGAAGCTGGAGTGTTTGAATGAAGAGGTTTTGGGTTTAGAAAGTGGCTGGACATCCTGTCCTCATCCTCAGCTCCTTGGTTCCTGCCCAGCGTGCCGTGCCGCAGTGGAGTAGACTTGTTTAGTTAGCCGTTTGATTTATGGCCTTGGGGTTTTTAAAATGCTCCTGCTCCATCCCTCTAAACCCAGTACCACAAAATTACACCGGAGAGCAAACTCCCTGAGAGTTTCTCACAAGATAGTGACTTAAATAGCACAATGCCACCACACCTGTGTCAGCAGCACCATGCATTTTAAGAAATCATCATTCTATATGTGCTGACATGCTGTACAGATACACGAGTGCACATTAAGTAGATGTATGCATGCGTTTTACACATTTAGAGATGGGATTTGTTGTTGTTTGACGTTTTATAATATGTTCAACTTGGCAGAAAACTCAATCAGAAACGTTTCCCCATTATATTGATAAAACAAGTAACCTTGAAGCACTGACTGTGTAAATTTAGTATATGAACATAATTTCTAGAAGACGATGCCTCAACATTAATTCTGTTGACTTATTCAATGTTTACGCTTAGTTCACAGTAATTTACTGGATAAGAGCATACTCTATGCACCATGCAAATTAATTACACGACACACAGTTGATAGTGTGTGTACACGGAGCTACAACACTAACACTCACACACTCACTCGCTGCCCTGCTCCCTGGAGAAAATGCTCGCAAACATATTTTTCAGAAAATTCCAGCTTGCTTTTGCGCAGGTGGTCTCATACATTATTCACTCTTACTCTGAGATTCACCGCCATTTATCATGTCAAACACACTCACACACACTGCACTGCAAATACACTTGTCTCAAAAACTTCTCACACACACCTGCCACTGTGCTTACACAGGACAAATTGCTTCACTATATTCAGTCACACTCACTCTTTCTCACACACACATTCTCTGCAGACTTGGTGGCCACTGGATTGTTATGCTACCCCCTGGCGAGACTGACAGGTGTGTGTGTGTGTGTGTGTGTGTGTGTGTGTGTGTGTGTGTGTGTGTGTGTGTGTGTGTGTGTGTGTGTGTGTGTGTGTGACAGGCTGTCTGGCGACCCCCTTCTCGGTATTTATGAGTTCTGGACAGCTGAGGTGCTCGCCGAGATCTCTATTTAGCACTTCCAGCTAATTATCATACACACATCCGAAGCAGGCGCTGAATATATGCAATTAGCCCCGGACCGCCCACATCATTTAGCCGCTCGCTAACTTTGCGTATCAAATCCCCCTGGTGGCTTGTGGGCTTAAATAGGTCCCCACTGCCCTTTTAACACTTGTGCTACTACATAACAGGCCTGGCAACCTGTTACACTCAAACCACAGAGCTTTCATCTGCAGCGGACAGCAGCTTTCCCAGTTTGGGTTTCGACACTTGTCACATGAGCAGCAGCAATGTGACATTTTTACAGCAAAGATGTAAGGGTAGTTCAAAATATGGTTTAATCTAGTCAGATTTGTAAATATTTTCTTTAAAAAAATCAATGAATGCATTGGATGTTGCATTGTTAAAATATTGCTACAAACACATTGGAAAGAAAGCGACACATTAACACAAGCATGTTGTGGATTAATAGGATTAAAAAATAAATTGACACAAAAGGATTCTTTCACATTTTGATGTATTCTATATATATATATATATATATATATATATATATATATATATAGATAGATAGATATAGATATATATATATATATATATATATATAGATATAATTTTAAATAAATTACACAGAGTCTGTCATCATGATTAGCCTCAGATGTATGTTTTAAATATTTAAATCTAAATATTACTATCTAACAGCATTCCTTAAAGCTTTAATGCCTTTTTTGATAAACAGTGTAACACCTTTCAAGAAATAAAGCACAATTTTATCAAAAGGATAAAGAGAAAAGAAAATAAAAAAAGACAACATCTTCTGAGGAGGTATTCGACATGAGTATATAAGGTGATATACACTGTATATATATATACATCACATTTATAAGCATTATGTGTGAGACACACATACATGTCTCGATCATTGATCGACGAGCAGTATACTTGTCATATGTGTATCATTAACATCATATTTAATTTTTAAATGTCACAGTTATTGTCAATACCGGTATATCACAACACAGCCACCATGTGCAAAGCATGATTTTTTGCAAACTGTTTGTAAATAGGACTTTCTACATCTTAAAAACATGAAAAATGGAGAGCAGTCCTCTTAGCCATCTGACTTAAGCAAATCAAGCTTTTACGGCAGGTGATTCCAAACTCTTTAACAGTTTTGTATTTAATTTTGTTGATTTTACGAATGATCGAAATAATTGTTGGAACGGTTTTTTACTCCAGTTGTGGTAGCCTTGACATCAGCATGTACAATAATGTTTTGATCCTAATTACCTGTGTAACCATGTAAGAGCCCACAGTCCCGACTATTAGTACCTGCACTGATGTGGTTGGATGTAATGAGCAGGTGCTTGTTCCCAAAATCTCTCAGCTAGAATTACCTTACACATGCACTCTTGCTGAAAGATCTCAATACGAGTTTCACACAAAAGACCGCTTTGTTCCACTTTCCTTTTTCTCTGTTTGTGTTACTAGCATCCCGTCACTATTTGTCTTTTAAGCTTTGAGGCAAAAGCCAGACTTTCCTCTTCTGTATGTCTTTTCCACAGTGATCACTACTTTCCAGGATGGGAAGGTGCGGCAGGTTTTTAGTGTCTGTCAGCGGTGTTTGAGGTGCACGACTCTGTTTAGAGAGGAGAGATTAGAGCCAAGCCCACTGTTTGTGTCACAGGGGTTTTGTCTAATCTGTAGAAGTATGTCAGGGAACATCAGTACCATCACGACCTGCTTTAAAGTCACTAATGTGACTTTAAAGTCACTAACTCCCAATTTCCAATGCTGAGTGGTCCATTCTTTCCACCAATTCAAGTTGCCATTTAACTTCATGTAATAATATATGGATGTCATGTTTTATTTGTCCAAATATAGATTTAGCTTATATCTCTGTAAATGTGTGACAGAAGAATGCATTGTGATCCCTCAAAGTATACCATTAAGTTTAAGTTAGGACAGAGCACATTTTTCAGCTTGCTGTGTCTTTTTTTTTTTACACTCAGCTTATTTTGCTATTTTCCTGTGAGGTAAATACATAGATCTGCCCTGACTTGTCCTAAAATGTGCCTTTTAGTGCCAATATCTGCCGATACCGTTGATGTGCCAATATTATCGTGCATCTTTAATAAGATAAAATAAATAATTACATGTTAAGTTCTGCAAGTTTTGCAAAAATGAGAGGTACATGGAGCAGAAAAACATGCAAGGGCGCAGCAACACAAAAGCAGCAACACACAAGCAAAAGCAGCTTCAAAAGCGCTTCACTCTCACAAAAAAATCCAAAAATCCACCCAATGCTGCTAAAAGGTGCGCTGACTGGTTTGGCCCTGAAACAATGTCTCATCTTTCAGACAGAAATGAAAACTCCAACCACCACTCAACTGTCTTTAAACTGCATGAACTGTCAACATAGCTGAAATAAGGTTTGCCTCCAGTTTACCTGCAGACAGCACCTTGTAATGTTTAACTTGCTGAAATATTGTTCTGTTTCTGGTTGTTATTAATGTTTGTTGTTTTTTAAAATCTCTTTCTATACTATTTCTATTGTATGAAAGTTAATATCTTTGGGAGGTGTTGCTTGTATTCACGTATGACTGAGTGAATGAGTAAAAAAACATTTTGAAGTTAAGATTTTATATTCCAAATATATAACTAATCCAATAAAATGTGATGGGTATGAAACAGCACCACCATAAACATTGTTACTCAACTTTTACTTTTTATTCTGAGCAAAATTTTCCTATTAAGCTTCTGTTTTTTAATTACCGTAAGTTAAGACCTCAGGAAGTACTTTTTCAGTGAGTTTAACTTTATTTAGACTGTGCTTTTTTCTACTTTTACATAAGTAATGATTTAGTACTACATACCAGCTTTGTTTAAAATAAGTATGACTCAAGCTTTTCAGAGGGAGCTAATTTTTCCCTTCAACTGTTTTGCTTGGTTTGGTTCGCTCTGTTATTAACGTCCTACATATTCTTTTTTTTTCCCCCCAACCACAATTGTTTTTGTCTATTTGCCTTTTCATTCTAGTGTACTTTAGTTTAGTTTGGTGGGGTTTGTTTGGGTTTCCTCATGTCACCCTAACCGTGTCCTTGTCCCTGTGTGTCAGGTCCAGGGTGTACGGGGAGCACTAGGTCTCGGAGCTCCAATGCCAGTGGACATGCAGCCACACCAGGGGCTGTATCACTACGAGATCTCACCCGGCCAGCCCTCCAGAGGGTAAGACAGTCATTAACGTGTGCTCTCTGTGGCTGCATTTTAACCTCCATTTCTGTTTCAAGTGACAGAAATATAAGGAATAATTCAACATTTTGGGAATTAAGTGTATTTGCTTTGTTTCCAAATGTTCTGTCTTAACATGAGAAATGCTATAACCTTGCTTGTTTCACCCATACAAGAGTAAAAATATAAAAAAGCAAATTTTGTTATTTCATGGGAAGTTGCATGTTGAGCCCAGCCAATGCTGGATTTTTAAGGGGGACACTGATATGAATATTTGAGAGTTAAAAGAATCTCATATCAGTATATCAATGAATGCATCTTATTCTTTTTTTCTTTTTTTTTTTTTACATACGTACACATCAGCTACAAAAATCTTGAAAAGTATACCTTAAATTTAGGAAAAAGATACAAATGTATTAACATCTTACAAGTGTAAAGCAGACTTTTAGTGCTGTGATGACGACTGTCTCTGAGAAACCTCAAAAATTAGTATCGTTTCTGTATCACGGTTTATTATTTATTTATCAGCCAGCACATAAAAAAATAACGACATATCTGTGAGAGCTAATATACTGTATGTCAACATATGGGCTCAGCATTTTAATGCAGGCTTACATGCTGGAGCCATTTCTCGACAGTTCATTCTCCCACCCAGCACTTCTGTTGCGTCTGATGACAGTAGGATAACACAGTGAGGAAATTTTCCCACCAGTTAATAAACTGAGAAGAGCAGTGTTACCGATTACACCAACATTTAAGAAAAGATGTGCGTCCATGACGCTCGATACCTGCCGTGCATTTACTTTGATCTTTAGCATTAGTACTCAAGTTTTTTTTCTTTTTTTGCTGTGACTCCAGCTCAGCTTCCTCATCCCCCTCTTCTCTCACAGGATGTGCTCTCCTCTTGATCTCCTCAACATTCATACATTTTTTTTTTTTTTATTTATTTAATGAACATGGGCGCTGACACATGAAAATGAACTAAATGGGTTTTCTTTATATTTTTTTAAAAAGCAATCAGTGTTTGTGTAATCTGTGCATGCACAAACACCATGTCACACAGATCACCGTAGAGTGCTTAGTTGACAGATATGGTGGGCACAACGGTGTAAAACCTGGCATCCTCGATGTGATGTCAACACATCAAGAAGTTGTGCACAATCACTGTGTCTGGCCCAGCACGAACTATTAGCACTCACCCTGAAACCGCAAGATGTTGTTTTATGTTTCTGTAAAGGTGTGACATTATGTCCATGCATTGTAAAGGGGATGGATATTTTGTACCTTTGGACAGGGCCAGACTCACTGTTTTGCCCTGCTTCCAGTCTTTATGATAAGATTAGTCAATCTTCTCAGAGATCACAGCAGCTCCTCTCTGAAAGCGGGGATCCTACTCATCTCAGAGGCTCGGAAACTGTTCCTATTTTAATCACACAGATATTCTGAGGTTGCAGAAGCCCAGGTCTCGCTGCAATTGTTGTGGACACAGCGCTAGCTCAGCCCCTCACTCCTCCCCCTCACCTCCCTCCCTCCCTCATGCCACCCAGGTTGCGGGTGGACTCGGCCTCTCTCTGACAGCTGCTAATTACAGGCTGACCAGGCCCCGCTGCTCTCTGCATGACTGCCTCGCGCCCCGCTCAGGTTACCCAGAGTGAGGGAGAAACAGAGAGAGATGGAGAGAAAGGTGGATGGTTGGGACAGAGAAAGACAGAGGAGCAGGAGGAGGAGGAGGGAGGAAGAGGAGATAGAAAGTAAGAGGGGGGGCAGAGAGAACAGAAGGGATGAATGGGAGAAAGGAGTGAGAATGGGAGGGAGAGGTAGAGTCGGGGGGAACCAGCACAGTGGATTAGAGAGGACAGATTAAGCTCCTGTGTGGAATACACGTTGTGGTGAAAGAATTAAAGAACTGAAAGGACGACTTAGGAGAAGGTGGACAGATGAAGTCTGCCCCTTTAGGAAAGGAGCGAGAGGGGCAGAGAGAAAGAGAAGAAGAGGAGAGACAGATTTTGAACTAACCAGTAAAATTTAAGGTCAGAGAAAATATTGAAACTCTTGAGAAGGCTGGAAAGTTCCAGTGAAGTTTCCCTCTCTAGTTTGGTCGGGGAAAACCCAGATGAGTAAGTTTCCACAGTGCAGACCAACATGAGGGCTATACCCCATCTAGTGGTGAGAACCAGACATCACGATAGATTTGAGTTCAGCTCAATTCAATTTTATTTTTTGTCCTAGAGGGCAATTTGTGTTGGAGCTATGTAAAACATAGACCTCACTTGCTCCTCAGGCAGTGCTGCTTTTCTGTGCTGCTTCTGAAAGTTAGCATCAATGTTTTATCTTATGGGTAAGGTGGTATTTAAAGAAGCTTTCTAATTTGCGTAATAATCTCTTACTTATTTAAGTGTCACAGAAACACTGAAAAATGCAATCGTCTTTAAACATTTATTACCTATTTGATTATTTATTCTGAATTATCATCATGCTAATTCAAAAAGTCAAAAGTGACACAGAAACACAGAAAAATACAATACTCTTAATATGTGTTTACTATTTACATTTTTATTTATTTTTATCCCTAGTTCATCATGCTCATTTATTTATTTAATTATTTACTGTGTCAGTTTAGGGTCCTCAATCTGCTCACTTACCCCTATGGAAAATTATTCTCTGTGATGCTTTCTGGCTCTTAGTGGCTCCGTTTTTCATGCATATTAATATTGGACTATTATTCCAAAAATCATGAATTTGAAACAGGTCATGAAAACAGCATTTTCCATTTAGATATTCCAAACTGAGTCTTGTTCCAAATTTATCATTTTCAAATTAAGACGTGGGATATGTTGGTATAAGTCAGGTTTCAGGAGCATTCTTTGGAGTTTTTACTGCAGTTTCTGACACACGGCCAATTTTCTGTTTACAGTCAGCTCTGTGCTTTATTGTGAATACACAAAACAACATGCCAACAATTTTCAAGGCTGTGTCAGAGATGCATGCCCAGAAGAAATGTCCACATTACTGGCCAGAAGAGGAAACACAACTGTTTTTTGATAGACTTTCATGTCATGAGGTTTTTAGATATGCTAGAAAATCACAACAAATAGTGCAGCTCTGTCCTTTTAAAGAAGGTGGTTGAAAGAATGGAAGAGAGGCTGTGTCGGCACGGTGGAACAAATCCACCACTGGGAGAAAACACTGAAAAAATCCTATTTAGGTGCAAAGAAACAAAATAGCATAGGCGGCTCCAGCCATTCTACTTTTTTCCATATTTTGACATGATAAACGACGTGTTAGGGCACTTTAATCGGAGTATACAGGGCTGCATAAACGACAATATCAGTGGAATATTCATTTTCCTAAGTCATACAGCTGACTAGAAATAGTCTTTTTGGAATAAAAAACACTCCCTTTAAAATTTTGTTACAAAAGTACAACACTTTAAGCTAAAAGTTGCTCTTCAACATGCATTTAGATCAGGAATATGAAAGAGAGAGAACAGTGTTGCACAATATTCTAATATTTCACCAATTCATTCATTCAACTGCCATTTTTCCACATTTATTTTAGATTATTTCTCATAATTAATAACTTTGTTCTTTGATGTCTCAAGCCTAGTCCCATCAGACCAGTCTCCCTACACTGATGTGTCCTCGCTACGTGCCCCGCTCCTCAACGGCCCTCCTCAGGACTGCCGCGCTATGTATAATCCCATGACTCCCAGTATGACTCATGGATCAGGCCCAGGACAGGGGATTGGCCACTGCATGGATCAATACATGAGGCCCCCTCAGGCCCCTCCGCCACACAGTATGATGGGCCACAGGGGCATGCCGCCCACAGAGGGTGAGTCAGAGTATCTTTTACATCTCTTTAATCGCACAGCTGCTACTGATTTGGGCTTAAAGATACCTGAGAGACTGAGTAAGAAACAGAGACTGCACAGATTTCTACAAAACAAAGGATGGCAGTCAACAGAAGGCCAGTTTTACTGCTGAGATATAAATGCATCTGTTACTCTGCAGAAAAACACGCATCTTGGACTAATTAAAATTACTCAGTTAAACTGAGGTGAACTAGAGATTAAAAAATAGACCATATAAACCTAAAATATGTAAAATGTGAATCCAAGTATGAATATCAAACAGATGTCAGCTGGTGACTGAGAATTGTGGTACAATCCCTTTGTATTAATTCTACTTCATTTACTTTACCAGTTCTTCCTATTGTGTCTTTATTTGGTCTCTTTTCCTCTTAAAAAAAAACGTAGAGGAAAGAGTCTAGACTATAAAACCTCACAGGGCAGTTAATTGTCTGTCTGCCTCACTTCTCATTTCAGAACAGCAAGATTTTACAAGTGCTGTACCTACAGTAAAACTTCAAATGACATGATAGTTGTGTGGCTTTCCTTTCTTGCTCAACAAATAAGCTTTTGTAAGACGCAAGGGACTGCAGTTCAACATAATGTTTAGTTGATATCTTAAATAGTGCACACTCAGGGTTAAGTGTCATCCACGCCAAGTATAATGACTCTAAGAGCTATAAATATATCATTTTAAAAATTGTTCTATCTCAAGTAGGTGGGTCCACAACTATAATGACAATTGAACATTATCATTGGGATCACTTTCGGAGCAATCTGATGAACAGAAACACTGACAGCCAATTAAAATCCATCTAAATTTACAGGGCGTCACATTGAACATGACTTTTACCTGAGACATACTGCAAAGCAGTTCTTTGTGCTCTCTGAAATTCATTTCATCCTTACTGATGGTCTCTCTTACATCTGACAGGATACTTTCAAATTGATGTTCTCTCTCTACAACACCTGTCAATATTTATTTGCTTCTTAAACAGTGAGCACACAGCACAGCAAGGTCATTAAAGTTAACTAAAACTAGACTAAAAAGTAAAAGATGGTGTGTTAAAACATTTAAGTTAACAGAAATAAAAGGAGGCAACAGTGACTAAAATGTCTAAATGGCTGTGAGTCAACTGCCTTCACAAAGCGTAGTTTGTATTGTTAGGCTTACCTTCCAAAATACCTCCATATTATAAAAAAAGTAACCTACAACTAATACTGAAATTAATAAAGACAAAGAATTTCTCACAATAAAAACTAAACTGAAAACAAAACTTGAAAAACAGATACATAAAATAAAGAAATATACGAAGCTGTAATGACTGGCGTGCAGCACATGCTTGGCCCAACTGTTTACACAACATTATTGCTCATCAGTGTTGATGTTCACATTGTGATCATATTCATTATTGTTCTTGGTGTGGACCACCCTTTACTCTTCTGCCGCCTCAAACTTAAAAACTGTTAACATGCATCTTTGCATTGGAATATTTCAGCATTTCTGTTTGTCCTCAATGTCCAACAGGTGGCAACAGCACCCCCTACTGTAACCAGAACAACATGATGTCCTCTCATCACAACTTCTGCCAGATTCAGCCTGGCTCTGATCAGATTGGCTCAGGTGACGGTAGGTGAACACCTCCCATCATTTCCCTTAAATAGAAGTCTTTTCTCTAAAATATTTTGTTCATCAAAGCTAACCCTGCTTTTCCTCTTGCTCCCCTTTTAGGCTCGAGGTTCTCCACACCTCGATCCATGCTGAAGCTGAGTAAAAAGAGAGCTCTGTCCATCTCTCCTCTGTCCGATGCCAGTGTGGACCTGCAGACAGTGATCAGGACATCACCCAACTCACTGGTGGCCTTTGTTAACTCTCGCTGCAACCCTAACGGGGCGAGCTCTTATGGACATCTCTCTGTGAGCGCCATGAGGTCAGATATTTCACTTTTCTATTTTAAGCACAAAAACACTTTTAAAAGCCAGCAATATCCATATCTATTATCTCAAAATAGTAAAATCTAACATTCCAGGCATGGGATTCAAAGTACACACATACCCTGAATTTAAAATCACAACATGCAGTGTTTTCATTTGAAGCATAATAGTTATGACCAAGCATTTATCTACCTTCAAACACCGTCTCAGCATGAAGTAACCGCATCCCTAAAGCCACCACAGTTGGTTAAAATGACAGCAAATGTAGGTAAACTGCAATACAATAGATTCAATAATAAAACAAAACTGTGGTGAATTTCACCTGTTCGACAGTGCTTGATAGCTGCAAGTGCACTGATAATTGCCTCACAAATAGGCGATTTAGATATTTACACCAGGGGTCGACAGATTACCGACCTGGCCAATTACCTGGGCCCTTATTTGACATTTTGCTGAATCTCTGTATCTGCATTTTATTTTAATGATTGCTGATAAAATTAATTAATGAAAAAGTGTGCATATTTCACTCAACCAACACCAGGCTGTCTGCAAAACATGCAAAGAAAGCGTCAGCATATGGGGAACTTTACTTTGTAAAACCTCATGGAGCTATTTTTATTTATTCATTTTTATTTGAATTCTCACTGATCTTTATACTAAAAAATTTGCAGGGAACTTTGTATATGATGTTGAAAATTTCAAGTTTTGTGTTGAAGTTTGTTATATTTATATAATTATATATATTTATTTATATATTTTTATTGTAAATGCATATCAGCTCCACATAAGGGCTCAGGTCTCAACAAGTACTAATATTCAGTATCAGCATCAGCCCTGAAAAACCAATATTGGTTGACCCCTAATACACAGACACGTATACACATACACCAAGTCAAATAACGAAAATAATAAATGCAAAACAAGAAAAAAGGTTAGCAACGAAGTTCCAGTATTGAAAGACAACAAGATTAATAAATCTGCCTGTAATAAATGTCCATGTCCACCTCCATATTTTCAGCAAATTGGCCACTGGTTGTATTAATTTTCATTTGACCAGTTCCATCAGTTCTTATGGAGCTGTCTTATTGTTTTCTATGTTACTCCACAGCCCGTCCCTCGGCTATTCCAGCAATATCAACTGCCAATCCAGACAACAAGGCTCCATGTATGGAGGAGGTGGGGGGACACCTCTGGGTGGACACACACCAGGTCCCTGCCAAGCTTCCCGCTTACCTCCCCACAATCCTCGGCTCCACGCTCCAGCCAAACATGGACATGTAAGATGACTCAGTCACACTTTACAAATGAGTCAGAGCAATTCAGTATCAGCTTGATAATTGGTATGGTTTGATAATTCCTGGGAGGGGATGAATAGAAACCTAAGACAGGTGTGTGACAGGGAGAATTTAAGTCTAAGCTAAATGTATGAATGTGAATGACTTTGAGAGACAGAAGCAGCAGAGATGATACAGTGTGTGTTTGTTTTGCAGCTGAAGACAGAGCCGGGGCTGGGAGGTGTGATGGATGGCATGAATGTGAAGAGCCTGGAGGAGAGGTCAGAGGGAGATGTGGCCAGTCCCTCTTCCACTGGCACTCAGGTACAGAAAAAGTCTTATTCTCACAAGTACTTTTCACCTTCACACATGTACATTTTAGTTTTGACAATAGATTTGTCAGATTCACATGCAGGGAGCATTTGTCAATTGCTCCTGGTAACGTTTGGCTGATATGAGCCCATATGTGCAAGCGTTGTCTTGTTGACCACTTTCTTATCAAAAATATTGCAGTCACAGTATGTAAAGAGGGTTTTTTCAGCCTTCATGGCCTGTTTTCATGCAACTGTTGTTGGCAATGAACCTTCATCATATCAGTGGATCATGACTGATTTTTCCAATGTAGTATGTCAGGAAAAACTGTGGGACAACAACTGCTTTGCACAGATGGAAAACCATAAATGTATAATCCGACTTTACAATCTGACATACTAAGCAATTTCACATTCCAGTCATACTCAAGTTATGCAATTTCAAGACTGTTTAAGGAAATGGGCAAAAATAACACATTTAGGCTATACCGCATGCAAAAAACTTGCATGGTTGTTGCCCCAAACTGCACGCACATCCTGCACAATTATATAGGCTACATCTTATTCTGAAACAGCTATATTGCACATATTTGTTATGTTACAGTACCCTTTTTTTAAGATCTTTACATTTTTTAAATAACTTTTATTTTGTATTTACGTTCTTGAGTGTAACAGTACTTGTGCGGTTTTTATTTTTAAATTTAGACGGTTAAACACGGGTGATAATCCGACTGTGCACATACCTGTTGTCACCTTGTTGTTGCACTGCCGTGTTGTCCTGCTGTTTCCATGTTTGGTAAAGATGCATGAGATCCTGAAAGCCTGTTCTTGACCAGGTACCATCCTCTCGGAAAACACACGGAAAACACAAGAAGCGTCTTCTCTGACCAGCTAGCAGATAGTTATTTCCTCCTGCAGAACCACTGCACGTTCAATCTAATCATTTTTATCAGCGGTTTGGTTTATAACAATTCCCCAAAGCTGGTGGTCACCGAGGTGTTTCTCCTCAAGGTTTTCTTCAAACGGCAGACTTTTAACTTTGTGCTATGGTAAAAGAAACAATCCATACGTTACGATGACCGTACTAACTTCTGACAGCTGCGAGCAACAGCAGCTATTTGGCAAATCAACAATCACATTGCAGCAGAGCAACCGAGAGCAACGCGCAATCAGCCACTTCTGGTATCAAATTAGTGCCAACCATGGATGCATTATAAGGAAGTGCCAACCCCTTTCATAGTCAAAGGTTTTGGGGCATGCGCAGTGTTGTTTTCCTTGACAGGGATCTTGCTTTTTGAGCCAATTAAAACACAATTTTAAAACTATTATATCCAGTCACATAAAGGAGATAATAATGCGACAGCATTGGTTGATCTAAAATCTTAAAATGTGACAAACATTGGACAAGAAGGTTATCTTACAATAGGCTTAGGCTACAACTTTGACGTTTTTAGATCACGTGAAGAGCCACTTATGAGTTTTCAAATGCATGTGCATATGTGTGCATATCTTCATATTAAACAAATCAAAAATACCAATTTGCCCACTTAATTGTGCTCGTTCTAGTTTTTGTCATAGTACAGAATATTTAGTCTTTAAGCACATGGGACTTCAACATGATGACATAGATAACATTTAAAAAAAAAAAACTTTTTTTTTTTTTTTTTTACTTTATTGGAAAAGATGTCAGTAACAATCAGCAAGCTGGCAGGGGAAATATAAGAGATTTTTAAAAATCCCTCAATTTTATGTCTGAAAAGATCAGCAAAGTGGTAAAATGGCATCTTAATGTCATGGGTCTAATGGAGGCGGTCCATGAACCAAAGGGACCAGAGGATTCAACTACTGTAACAAAGGATAGGTGACTTGGAGCACTACTCCCATGCAGATAACTTTCTCATCACAGGGCTGGATGCTCCCAGAATGTGTGCAAAGATTTTCTTAAGTACAAGAGGGCAAATACAGTTTTAGAGGTTTTTGTCATTTCTCTGTACCAAAAACACAAAAAGAGATTAAAAGGAGATGTGGTTCTGTTGTTGGGGTTAAAATGTGGAACACTTTACACAAAATGAACACTGCTGGATTTCAAAAGAATGCTTTGCAACATTATTTTCAAGGGTGACAAGTTTGAATTATTTTTTAAATTTCCAAAATTAAAAGAATGTAGGACAGGCATATATAAGCATTTGGTCGGCCAGAGCCTTTTTAGTCACTACTTAATACATTTGATTTGATTTTGTTCAAACAGCTTGTGTCGCTTTTGCTTATGATATGTGTGATAACTGAATAAAAAAACTAATAAGAAAAACTACCTTTTCAACCAAACGACCAATTTTGAAAATTTCTTTGGATCTGTGCTTATGCATGCCAAGAAAACACATTCACTAGAGGGAATTCAAACAATAGCCGCAAGCACAAAAGGCTGAATCAAGAATCTTTTAATGACTAAATTATACTCACTGCCACTAAAATCACATTTTTTCCCCAGTTGCCAGCAGGTGTGGCTTTTCCCCACATGCCCCACATAACCCCTCACCTCTCTATGTACACTTTTTTCCCAACTTATTCCATGGACTTCTTGTCTGTATGTTTCATTAGGACCCTCTCTTGGGTCTCCTGGATGGCAGAGATGACTTAGACAAGGAGGACGGGAAACCTGAGCCGGAGGCAATCTATGAAACCAACTGCCACTGGGAGAGCTGCAACAAGGAGTTTGACACACAAGACCAGCTAGTTCATGTGAGAGTCAATACATATTGTATAATAGAGAGACAAAAAAGCAGGAAAAATAGAAATATACAGTATTCCACTTTGATTATTAACAAGTCTGTATTTATCTGTTTACTCAACAGCACATCAACAATGAGCATATCCATGGAGAAAAGAAGGAGTTTGTGTGTCACTGGCAGGAGTGCTCTCGAGAACAGAGGCCTTTCAAAGCGCAGTACATGCTGGTGGTTCATATGCGCAGACACACAGGAGAGAAGCCACATAAGTGCACTGTGAGTGTATCTTTAGTCTCCATGCATTTTACATTCATTCTCTCTATCCCTGTCCCTGTTTTGGCTCTTGGAAGTTGTTCTCTTTGTTCCAACGTGGCTGTTGTTATAAAATTGTTCTGTATATTTCTGTTTTAGTTTGAAGGCTGTAATAAGGCCTACTCTCGCTTGGAAAATTTGAAGACTCACCTGCGCTCTCACACTGGAGAGAAACCATACGTGTGTGAACATGAAGGCTGCAACAAGGCCTTCTCCAATGCTTCAGACCGGGCCAAGCACCAGAACCGAACTCACTCCAATGAGGTACTGTAGTGTTCACCACTGAAAAGTGATAAAGTAATGTAGATTGAACAATATCTCAAAAATTGAGATTGCACATTATTGAAAGTGGTACTGTTCAGAGCCATACTTTATCTTTCCAAACCTAACTGCTAAGTGATTTATGTATTTTTTATTACATACGTTACCATAAAATAATTAAATAAGTGAATATAGGGGTCTTTCAGAGTTTCACACTTCATATTTTGGATGTCCGTAATGTCAGCTGTAGCAAATCAGAAAAAAATAAACCGACAATAGTTTGTATTGGGCCAAGAATAGTAAGCTGTTACATATTAGAGGCAATTTAATTAGCAGTAAAGTTGCACTTACGTAAATTTTGGTATGCAAGACTGTGTACACAGATACAAGATTTACTTTGTTGACTTACTGGTGCTTTTCTCTTATACAGAAACCCTATGTATGTAAGATCCCCGGCTGCACAAAGCGGTACACAGATCCAAGCTCTTTGCGTAAACATGTGAAGACTGTTCACGGTCCTGAAGCCCACATCACCAAGAAGCATCGTGGGGACACGGGGCCTCGTCCCCCTGGTTCAGCAATGACCCCTGGAGGCCAGACCTCTGAACTGCTGCTGGAGAAAGAGGAGACACGTCGGGAGGACTGCAAACTGTTGGCTCCTGAGACTGCTCTGGTGAGTGATGCATTTTATTTATGGCCTGCAAGATCCCTTAAGAAAACAAACAAAGCTCCAGTGTTAAAAGCAACACATCCATAGTTATTTTCAACCCATTAGGTAAAATAAAATAAACTTAGCACATTTCCCTTTGAGATGGGTTGTAATAACACATTATATTACTGCTTTCAGAAATCCCAGCCAAGTCCTGGTGGTCAGTCATCATGCAGTAGCGAACGTTCTCCACTGGGGAGCGCCAACAACAATGACAGTGGGGTGGAGATGAACCTAAATGCAGCTGGCAGTCTGGAGGATCTCACAGCACTGGAGGATGGAGTTGCAGGTGGAGGAGGGGAGCCAGGAAGTGTAGGAACAATGGGAATGTCTGCACAGGCTTTGAAGAGGCTGGAGAACCTGAAGATCGACAAACTGAAGCAAATCCGCAGGCCGACCCCTCCTGGCCGCTGTGCCAATAACAAGCTACCTGCACTTCCTGGTATGTTCCAAGGAGGATAAAAATAGGAGAAGTCATGGGGTCGTATCACATCTTATCATTGGCTGTATTACTCCTGTGACATGAAATTTGGTCTGCAGTTGGCAAAAGGCTCAATAGCTGGTGCACTAATATAGAACATGGGGCGATTTATTCATTTCACTGTGGCATCCACAATCATTCTTGGGTCAGAATATTTTTGTTTGGAAAACAAAGATATGAGTTAGAATTATAATTCTGTAATTATTTTAAAAGTCTATAATAAAAGACCATAAACAAATGCTTTTGGCTGCTATCCAGTTGAATGTACCCAATAGTTCTGTCAAGCCAAGTGCACCCAAGGAGGTTGTAAAGCACTTGAGCAGACACCATCCCCTTATTTCTAGCGCTATCTGCTGTAATTTACATTGCGCATTTGTCATACCCCATAGCTCCCATGGGACCAAAGAGCATGTCCCAGCCTTTTTTGAGTAGCCTTGGTATGTTCTGAGTTATTGCACAAAAACATTTTTGGTCTGTATTTTTGTTGGTCTCTAAACAGTTTCCTCTTTCTGGATGTTAATTTTCAGGTCCCGGAGAGAGCATGGGAATGTGTGCACCTTCTCCACTCCTCTCAAATCGACGAGTTATGGAGCTGTCCAATCACGAGCTAGGAGGTGGTACATCCATCGGCTGCTCTTCCAATGACAGGAGAGGAAGCGGCACCAGCAGCCTAAGCTCTGCCTATACTGTTAGCCGTCGGTCCTCCATGGTGTCTCCTTACCTGTCCAGCCGGCGCTCCAGTGATGTCTCACAAATGGGAGGAACAGGAGGCGGTGGATGTCACCTCCTTGGCCCAGAGCAAAGTGGAGGAGACCCTCTCTCTCCTGAGACCACTCGCAGAGGAGCTCCATGTCCTGTAGGAGGAGGATTGCCAGGTCTTCCTAATCTAACACCGGCACAGCAGTATAGCCTAAAGGCCAAATATGCTGCAGCAACTGGTGGACCACCACCTACTCCTTTACCCAATATGGAGCAGCCAGGTACTCCAAGCAGAAGAGGAGGTGTTTTGAGTGAATACCAGGGGCAGCCGCTGCCTCCCTTCCTTCAACAAGGTGGTCCACGTAGGCACAGTGCCAACACAGAGTATGGCACTGGTGTTATCTATCCTCACCAGGCTCCAGGGAACAACAGCAGGCGAGCCAGTGACCCCGTCCGACCAGTTGCCGATCCTCAAGCAATCCCAAAGCGCTTCAATAGTCTTAATAATGTAGCTGTGATGGGCCGAAGGAATGCGCTGCAACACCGTGGCTCTGACACAAGTCTTTCCCGCCACCTGTACTCTCCTCGGCCACCTAGCATTACAGAGAATGTGATGATGGAGGCTATGGGTATGGAGCCCCACCTTGCCCCTGTTGACGCCAGGGATCGTTCTATGATGATGCCCCCTGGAGAGAGAAACTTCATGGGATACCAGCAACAGCATCAAACTCTTGGAGGAGTTGGAGGTTCTCTTGGTAACCAACTGTCCCCAAGCCATGACTCTCTGAGCTGCCCAGACCAGAGTTACATGCAGGGGCACTACCAGAACCAGGGAGGGGATGGCACGTCCAGGGCTGGTGGAAATCCAATGGGCCAAGCAAGGCCTATTCAGTCAGAGGGCATGTCTAATACACTCCTCCAACAGGCTGAGTACAGTATGAGCACCTGTCAGCTCAGTCCCTCTGGCCCCCATTACCCCAGCATAGGTCAGGGTGGTGATGCTGGAGGCCCTTGGAGTGATTCACACAACCAAATCCAAACTTCCAACCATGCTCTCCAGAACCAGCGAGGAATGCAATATTCAGATCATAGCCTGCAGCCTCAACAAGCACAGGCCCACTTCAACAATCAAACAGGCCTCTACAACAGTCCTGATGGAACCCACAAACTTACCATCAAGCCCGAGCAGCAGTTTCACCCCGGGATGGGAGGTGGGAATGCTTGTCAAAGTGCTAAGCTCCACCAGCAGCGGATGATCCTCCAGCAGAATCAGGGTTACCCCCAACAGACAGGCCAGGTCATGATGAGGAACTCCAACAATCCCAGCTGTGACTTTCCAGGGCAGAACCAGAACTCATTCCCCAGTGGAGGGGGCTTGAGCTTGGGCTGTGCTGGTACTGCACTCTCAGATGGGCAGAGGCCTGAAACCCCCATGATGCAGGTGAAGGAAATGATGGTGAGGAACTATGTGCAGTCACAACAAGCACTCATGTGGGAGCAGCAACAGGAACAGCAGCAGCAGACCGGAATAAAGCCTCCTCCTCTATCTGATAATATGGATATGAGTGCCCAGACAGCAATGATTCAGCACAGTCCACAGCACCAAAACCAGAATATGTACTCCAACCAGCCCTATACTTCCTACCCTAACCAGAACCTGGTCATGAGCCCTCCAGCCCACAGCCGAGGGCCCAGCTCTGTGACGCCTAAAGACCAGCAGCTGACAGCTCTCCAGGGCTCATGTTATAGCCAGGAAATGGTGGTCCCCAGGCCTCCTCAGGGACGGAAACCTCTCAGCCGCCAGAACAGCCTATCACAGGCAGGAGGGAGCTACCTGGGTAGTCCACCCCACCTCAGCCCTGTCCACTCCACTTCCAGCCCCAGGCGTGCAGTCCGACTTCCTCCAGTTCAGCATCCACAGCACCCGCAAAATGAAATGTTCTCTCCTTCCAATAACAACAATATGTACTATTCAGGCCAGATAAACATGGATATGGAAAAACACATGGACCCCCAGAATGGACCTTGTCTCAACCAGCAGCACAGTATGGGTCCCAACCTAGACCCAACAGCTGGCACAAAGCCTGCCCCTATGACTCCCTATCCTGAATCTGGCCCCATCTCCAATGCCTTAGAAAACCTGGACCTGGATAACGCTCGCATAGACTTCACCTCCATTATTGATGATGCTGAGTCTTCCTCATTCAGCCCGATCAACAATCCCCTTCAGGGTCAGCCAGGGTCTTCCTCCCAGGCCTCATCCCGCCTCACCACCCCTCAGACTTCTGTTACCCTGGCTGCTGGCTCTGCCCTGTCCAACATGGCTGTAGGCGACATGACGTCCATGCTTACCTCGCTGGCTGGGGAGAATAAATACCTGAACACACTGTCTTAGAAGAATACTTTGGGGCATATTTTTCCAGATAATCAATCAAGTAGAGGCCTTGACCAGTTTTTTTCTCACATAGAAATGTGTCTAGCCCAGTGTACAGAGGTTACAAGGCAGAGGTTAAGTGCTGTTGCTTATAGTGATTTTCCATGGTACATTGCAAGAAAGTTTTTTTAAGGTAAGACAGACAAACTTTTAAGTCGATAATTTCATGCCTGGGGTGTTCTATACATCCCCATATGCCTTTACACAAAAACCCAACACATTAACCCTTATTTGAGCCAGGATCCTGAACTTCCGAGGGATTTGTTGCCAATAAATACCCTTATAATAGGGATAATAATGTGTTTCGGTTGCAAGTTAAGACTAAGCTACAAATGTGATTCCATCACAAGTTTCAAAAGTGTTAAAAATCCCCACAAAACCTTAAAACCAAAGGTGCCTGATCAACCTCCCTCGCTGTATTGTTCCTTCGCTGCCTTGGTACTTGGTATTTTGTCTGTGCCTTATTGTAAGACACAGAGCTATATGCCTGATATGAACCTGAACTTTTTCCAGGCATTCCAGTCACATGGGGCTGTGGCAACAGTGGAGCAGAGAAGGATGTATGTAAATAAGTTTTATATACATTTATATATGTTGTTTATATGACAATGAGATGGTGGATAGATCATCCTCCGTCTTGTGATGGACTGCTTGGATTCTGAAGGCCAATGTTCACATGGGACTTTCTAAGATGGCTGTTCAAGGAGCAGAGTGAAGACTAAAGTTGTGCTTTTAGTGATTGAGAAATTATTTCTCGGTGCTACTAAATATTAATCTGTATTGCTAGGGATTTCTTTGTCGTCAGGAGCAACACACTCTTTATAGTGGCATATCAGTATTCCCACACATGCACAAATGCAGTCACACACATAACCTACACACAGACACTCAGGACTTGTTGGTGTTTGAATCTTTGGTGTTCAGATTACATGTATGTTGTAACTGCCTTTCCAGACAGAGAGTTTGCACTCCACATGTTTACTGTAAGTGTTCCTAAAGCAGCTGTGTACTTTTTTTTCCAGTGGTGTTTATAACTGCAAAACAGAAAGTTCTTTGCTCTTTCTAAGGTACATACATAGAGGATAACGAGAAAAGCTCAAAGATAACTTGCAAATGTCACCTATATTCATACATTAACCTGACACATGGCTTGTACATGACTCAGCTGAGGATGACGGCTATTTTGAATGAAACCCGAGTCAGCTGGTGTGTATCTGTTAACAGATCAGAAATAGTTGCCTGTGTTTGAGGTACTTTCATAGTACAGTGCTGCTGCACTTTGGCTCTAATCCCAAAGAGGAGTTATTTGGAAATTCTGCATTACTAATTCAGGAAAGGGGATCAAGACGTGGGAATTTTACTATCACTACCACTGCAGTGAAATTTACATTATCATGGCTACACTGAGGTACTTTTTTGCAACTTTTGAGCTGTATCGTACGGAAGAAGGCTGCAGCTCTTAATAGGAGAACTAATTTTACACTGTGGCTTTGCACTGACTACAGCACTGTGCGAAAGGGTCTCTGTCTCTTGTGACTATTCACATGAACCTCATTTTGATAGAAAGAATTATCACAGTATTTTTTAATAGTCTTCAAGAACACGTCTGAGCACAGCTAGACTCTATAAGGCCACATTTTAGTGTTGCTGAAACATTTCACAAGATATTTCAGAGTAAAACAGTAGCATCACTTCAAAAGTTTACTAAGCATTAGCGGGAATGAACATTTCTTCATTTCAGATAAAGTGTACAACCTACCAAAGACACCTTAAAATGACTGAGAACAAGATGCACAAATAGCCTATTCTAACATGACACTAACACTAGCAATAGGGGCATGAACATTGACTGATAGTGCTGTTCTTTAGAATGTATGAGATGTTTTGTATAAAATTATCTTTTTATATTAATGAACTTTATGGATGTTGCCTTCTATGTGTGTGTGTGTGTGTGTGTGTGTGTGTGTGTGTGTGTGTGTGTGTGTGTGTGTGTGTGTGCGTGTGTGGATTTTTTTTTTAACTGTCATCTTTTATTCTGACTTTTTTGCTGGCAAAAGACTATCACCTTTAGCAACAGAAAGCTATAATAGTAGCATTAACTACAATAGACAAAAGCCAAGTGTTATATTTTGTGTACAATTTTTCTACATTTTTATACAAATGTGCTATATTTTACCAGTTTATGAATAAAGATGTTCAATGGGATGGATGCAGAATGTTTGTCAAACCTTTCTTTCAATGTCCATTGTTGTAAACTAATGTGGCTGTGTGTTTTATTACAACACACACAAATGCTGTAAGTAGCCATATCTGTACATTGTATAGCTATATTAAGGAGGTTTAAAGTAAAGACATGGGTATGAAGCCTGCTCTGCTGGATGAAATTTGTTTCTGTACCTGGTGGGTTGTTGCAATGACTTCTTTCCTCCAACAGAGTGCAGTACAGCCTGAGAACAAAGACAAAAAGAAACAGTATTTCTCTTTCATTCACTGTAGATGAAGACCCCATAGCATAACTTGCTGCATTGCATGCTGCACACACTATAGTCTACAGTAAGCAGTAAACTAACTTATGTGACAATATTAGTGCAAGAAACAGCTAATTGTATAAACATCAAAGTCAGATAAACCTTGGTACATTTAATAAAATCATGCTTTAGATGTACCAAATTAAATATATTTCACAAATCACCCCTGTAAGCAATTAAATCATATTTTGCATAATAGTGATCCAACTATTACAAATTATTGGAAATCTAACCAACGGCCATTTATCCTAAATCATCCTTCCTTTTGTCCTCATCCTAATTGGAAAAACCTGTGTTATGGTTACAATTTAAAACCTGTCACAGCAGCCTATTGTGACCTACAGTGATCTTCTAGGTTGCTACATTAAGTATTTGGATGAGCGTTAAAGATGGCTGCTCTTGGTGACATCAGTGCCTGGACGGGCTCTCTGTGGTCAGTGGGTACAGGCCCTGCTGAATGCTGTAAGAAAGAAAAACTACACAAATCTTGCTTGTAAAATATTATCAACATGACATATCTGCTTTAAAAGACGTAAAATAAGAGAGCGGTGGGAAAGAAATGGGAGTAAAAAAGTTCATACCCATGACACTGTTTTATATGATAGTATACACCAGGGGTTTCCCAGTCTTTTTGGCTTGTGACTCCATAAAATGAGTTCATGTCTATTTGTGACCTCACATCACTGGATATGGTGGTGTGGAAGTGAGTTATGGGCAGTGTAACCAGAGAGTGATTTTTCCCCTCAGACTGAAGCATAATTAGAGGAAAGACAGAGAAAATAAAACTGAGGGACTGTTCTTCACTTATCAGAAGGTGGGGGGCGGGGGTGGGGGACTTAGGGGTTTTTTATTTTGATGCTCCCCAAATCTACTAATATTTTTTCCTTGAGTCTTCTTGAGTGAGTGGCAGAAAATGCATGACCCTCTCTTTACAATAAATTAGTTTTTTTAAATGTACCCTCTGACGTTTGAAAGTTAAAAGTTGAAAATGAAATCCAGGAGTTGACAAAGGGACTTTGCTCATGTCATGCATGTTGGTTATATTTCTATTTTGAGCTCATGCCTTATGTCTTAAGCATTCATGACACATGATGTCTCCAAGGAACATTTCTACAGTTTCTGGCCATAACAAATGGTGTAATTTTGGCACATTTTTTGTTTGTTTTGTTTTTTAATGAAAACTTGCTTTTCAAACCTACAGGTTAGAAAAAGTATCTTTTCTTTAAAATGTGGCAGTAAAATAATAATAATAATAATAATAATAAAAACATTTACATTTGCATGCCCCTCCCCTCAGCCAAAACTTAAAAAACATAAGTTCCTCCCCAGTGCTTGAAAAGTATTTGACATGCCTCCCCCTTTTGCACCACCCGTCCCCTCTCATAAATAACGAACAGTCCCTAATTTTGTGCGTTTTTTTCTCTCTCTCGTATCCTTTTAATAACCCAATGGGACCCAATGAATTATCCCTCCGCCAGGCAGAGAACTACTGCTGGACACTTACTCAGATCCATGACAGCAAACTAAAACAAGCCTAATTGTAAATAATTTTATTTAAAAAAAAAAAGGGAAAAAAAGATAAATACACCATGGCTACTGAAAATATTGATTTCTTCATGTCTTGTTGAGCTTTTTAAAGTTCCGTAACAAACATATAGTCCGTACCAAAAATCGGCTTTAGTTGCGCAAGAACGGTAACCATAGCAACATAAACCTGCTTATATCTTCTACGTGCATCCTCACTTTCAAAGAGTCGAACAATGGGTTAAATTGACTACAAGCAAACGTTAAAAGCATCCTGACGATTTGGTTACACCTATGGTAAGTGGCAATACACTCAAATATAATAAACTACCTGAATCTATATCATCTAACCTTAGAAACTAACACACTTTTTCGCCTTGTCCGTTATTTTCGTCACTTTGTATAACACTTTATCGTGTGCTAACGCTGTCATTTAATCTGCTTTTTGGGTTAACTTTAATAGTAACTTTTTAATGTGATATTTTTAAAAACGGTATCACCACCATTACTTTTTACAGCACTGGCTCGTTTTTGGTTCAGGGGCCCCAGTGTGCTTAGACTATATTGGCATTGTGGTGTTGTGGCATGGCACAGTAGACTCACGGCAGCCACTACAGCCTGGCAGGGATGCTAAAGTTGACTCATTTGCTCCAAGGCGAGGGGAAGTTCTCCTGACAGGCTACTGATCTGCAATCTGGCATATACTCTGTCCAGTTTTGTTTTTTGAAACAATAGCTGAATCCCCACAGCAGGGTCAAATGGGCGTTTGCAAGGACATCAGCTGAAAGGAGAGGAAAGGGAGAGGAATACCATGTCTCAGTTACATGTTGCATTCACACATCTTTGAAAATATTAGTGCAAGAAACAACTTGTTGACACTATAGACCCAGACCAGATTAAAGTATCACAAATGTGCAGGGGTGAATGAAGTACCTTGAAGCCACACTTAAGGAAAAGTACAGATATCTCACCAGAAAATGATTTTGATAGAAGTTAAAGTCACCTGTTTGAATAATGCTAGTATTGCTAAAGTATTGCATATTTATGGTACTTAAGTATCATATGTAATTTTATTATTTAAATGTTCTTAGAGAGGCTATTTGAAGTAAAATCACAAGAAAATGTTGGTAATGAAAAGCAAGCTGTCAGAATTCTGAGAATTATGAAGTTCATTTCTTGGCAACATACGTCACCTTAAAAACAAAGCATACATTACACTTGAAGAAAAGACTTTTTTTTCATACTTAAAGGATTTAATGAATAAAATCAGGTTTTCCATGTAGCTATTCATCCCTCTGTCTCTTCCTCCCTTCCTTCGCTATTTTGTAGTAAGTAACTAAGATGCTTTAAGGCAAATTTAGCAAAGTAAAAGTATACATTTGAAATCTAGTGGAATAAACATGAAAGTTGACAGAAATATAAAAACTCAAGTACAGATATTCCAAAAATATTCTTAAGTTCTGTAACTAAGTATTATTACTTTGTCACAGTGCAACGCTGCAAATGTGTACAAGTTGTTAGAAGTTGTGTTCAAAACGACATTTAAACTGTCATTGTTGCAGTGCGGTGCACTCACTAAAGGAAACCAGAACTTTTCTGAGGACACGATGTTATAGTAAATATGCTTGCTGTATTTGTGTAATGTTTAACTTCACTCTTGATTTGACACTACATACATTTCAGATCTAAAGCACAATGACCTTCACTAAGTCTTTTCCTGGAAACATTGTCTTGTCTCTTGCCTCAGGCTAAAGTGATTGTTATGCAAAATGACCATAGCTTCTTTATCACAAAATTAGAGTGAGCACACCTTTAAATGTTCATACTATATTCTTGAACATGTTTGAGTTATAGACTTTAATGTAAAGAGTTAGACTTCGCTGATGCAAAGACAGTGTTTTTGACTCTACACGATGTGTTCTCTTCTTTTCTGTAGAGTAACAAATGGAAATGCCAAAATAAGAGTTTTTTTCAAATGCAAAGAAGTGGGCAGCATAATGACTTTTCTCTTTTCTTGTCTTGCCATTCAGAGGGAGGCTTTTCTTTTCCTTTGTCACTTAGGTTGGCATATAATTAACTCCTGCTTAATATGCTGTTTAAGGGCTCTCCTCCCCGTGCAAGAAGCTTTGAACCCATAGACCACAGTCAGGGACAAAACCCCAGTGGGACTGCTTCCTCCATGCTCCTCCTTGTGTGTGTGCAAATGTGTGCGTGTGTGTTTGTGTAGAAGTAGTTGTTTTAACAAGACAGTAGAAAAACTATACCGCCGCAGCATTGCTGGGTCCTCATTTTACAGTGCTCAACTATTAAACTGAAATAAGACTGCACAAACATACCAGTCTTAATCGTATAGTCCATCAGTAATCAACCGAATAAACTCTTCAAACTGTATGTAATTAAGTGCTTCTTAAAGAAGTGTGGTAAAGTAAACCAAGGGCTATGCTGTGAATGGTTGATTTATTTTATCTCTGATTGCTTAAATCCATCAAAAGAAGTGCAGCATGGGGCTTTTTATTGAAGTTGAAAACACAATAAAAACTATAGCTTTAACTTTCAGGTAGCATGTAACAAACAATTACAATACTATACATTTAAATAAATCAAGAGCCAGAAATGTACAGTTTGACTGCACTCAACTGAAATTTCCATGAAAAACACTTAACCTGAAGTACTGAAATACTATGGGGTGCATATGACCATAACTAAAAAAAAAAAAAAACAGCTCCCAGGACCTCTTCAGCACCTCTGCACCTCTGTGACCCTTTTCTGTAGCAAAGTTTATTGCCCCCTCCTCATCTGCCACCTCTTCTCCCTCTCCTCTATCCATCCCACCACAAAGAGCCGTGATGACCCCTCTGTCCCTCTCTTTCTTCAGCCCTCTGCTCCCTCCCCACCGTCAGGATGCTTTCTCTTCCAGAATCCATTAAGACACAACCCCCCTCCAACAGCCATGATGGGTGAAGGAACGAAGGGGGATGTATTTAATTTATTTTTCATTTTTATTTCTTTCTGAACATGAGCTATAGCGACAAAGGACTCACTTAAGATGTGACCTTGAGCTCATGCAGTGTTGAAAAACTAACAAGGTGTTTGGAGTATTAATCATTATTAGTTTCATAGAAAAGGAAATAGATTCTTGATTATTTTATGGAGTTCTCTAAATAGTTTTATTTTTAAAATAGAAATATATGCTATAATGTCAAGTCTTTTTACTGTAGTACTCAGAGGTCCATGATGGCATTTTTGCCCATTAAGTCTTGTTTCATTATATCTCTACTGGAAGAAACAAATGTGTAGTGACTTTTTACAGTAAGGTAATATGGTCTGATAGTGCAGTTAACACCTAAATTCGTTGAAATGTCGTGGGAGATTTAGGTTTCCATTTGACTCATCTGTCTCCAAAAAGCCTATGCAGGTAATCTGCTTTTTACTTCTCTAATCTGTTTCACAGTTTCAGATCGCAGTTTGTTTACAGACTCTGTAGCAGGCCACATTATACACCGTGAAAAGCTACCCGGATCGCTTGTATTATCTCGCAGAGTTACTACAAGGTGGGGGGCACGAGAAAAGCCAAGGTGGGGGTCCTGAACGCTGCGTTAGTGTTTTATTTCGGATGTTTTTTTCAGTTGCAAAACAGATTACGGTCCAGGTTGCAACACAAAGGACTGTCAATGCACCACTTCCTACAGCCATCCAGGGGTGAATGGGGCGCAGGACGGGGTCCACTCCAGGGTACTTGAGCGCAGGTGCGACGTGTATAACAGTCAAGCCATAAAACACGAAGGGGTTGGTGGGAGGGGGATGCGCACATACCTGTTGTAATTAACCTGCAGTTAGAATAATGTCATCCTGGTCAAAATGTAGCAAAATGGAGTTAACAGGCTCATTTACACCTCGTTTAACAGCTTCGAGTTAAAACGCTGTGCTCACTGTGTGTGCGGAGTTTGCGCTGAAGCATCGACGAGATTCACAAGTTTTCTGATCAGTTATAGCTTCGATTAAATTATCTGATCTCTTAAAGGCTTTTATCCCCGAATAATTCAACAGATTCAACTGCAGACTAATTAGACAGAAACATGACGTTAAGTTCGTAAAATATAATGTGTTCTTTAGGTGATAAATGGAGGAAAAGCCCCACGTTTAGATGCAGAAAATGAGAACATGCGGATACATGGACGCTCCCGGGATTCCCTCTCTAAAGAAGAGGAGGTGCAATGTAGCGAATTCGGGACAATGTTTTGTCAAAGTATCAGCCGTGTTATAACTTGTAGGCTATTTGAGCAGTTCTCACTTACACTAATTTTGACTTCTTTTGCAAATGAGGAAGGTGCTCAGCTGACGATGCCAAGACTGACCTCAGGGCCAACCTCTGCTGCTGACATCACTCCTCCTCACGGCTCGTCGCCTCTGCTTGGAGTCCCATCAAGGTCTGAGTCTCCCGCTGTGACCGAAGGCGATGCCTCATCACCATTCATTCTCAGGCAGGCACTCAGGACAAACACACAGTCGCACCGCTCCCTGGACAACTTTTTGGAGACGAAATAAAGCGTGATGATGACAGAAGAAAGCCGGGGCAAGCGGAGGAAACAAGCCAACCCCAGGAGGAACCGAGGTAAGAAACATGCAGCGCTGCAAAGTTTGAAGTAAGTTGGTAAATGATGCAGGCAGATGTTGCTGCGGAAGTCCTGATGCGAACCGCGCTGACTCCTTCTGCATTTTGTAGAAACTTTAAATAATGTATCGCCGCTGTGTAGTTTTGCTGCACGGCAGTTTGACTACATTCATGTTTCACACACGTTTTTTTGCGTTCATGGCTTGTGATTGCCTCTCAGCGAAAGTTGCAGGGATGAGCAATCAACTTTCGTCAGGTTGGCATCCACTGGGATTATTCAACCTGTGATCACATCTGCGCAAAACCCTGAAATAAAAGCACACAACCTGTGGCTGCACCCCTTTAGTGAATCTCATGACCCTGTTATATTTTTATATATCTGGAAAAAGTTGAATCAGTGGTAAATCATCAGTGATTTAGAAGGATTCCTACTGTCTAAAACCGTCCAGTGGAGTCAGAATTAAATTTTGTTTTTTAAGTAAGAAATATTTTTGATGTGTTTGTTGTTACCGTTACTGTACTTTTGTGCAACTTTCTCCAGACTTTCCATTTGTTGCTCGTGGTGAAAGCTTTGAAACTTTCTAGGATCGTGTTCCCTTATAATCAATATTCTGTGTCCTGCTGTACAAAGTGACATGTTAAGTTCTCATAAGTTTGATACAGTTCTTGTCAACATTTTTTTTATTAAATATAAAGTAGACTGCATCAGAAGTAATATAATAAAAATAGTTTGTGAGGGATTTTTAACTGAGATTATCCCAAGGCTTTTCTTACAGTCTCAAACACTCTTATATTTTTTGTCAAATCACTTGCATTTTAAAAAACTACATAGATTGTAAAATAGCATATTTTAAAAAAGCAACTCAAATGGTTTAAGCTGTCCTTTTCTATCATATATAAAGGTTTTAATACGTGCATTTATTTATAGCAGCCTACCACATGCATGTGGAATTAATTCTGCTGCACATTTTGAATTCTAACATGACGATCAATCACCTTATCAAGAATCAGTGGACAGCCTCCCATGACCTTAAAGCTTCAGATGTCAGTTATCAGTTTCTGTGAACGCTTCCTACAACAGCACTGAGATGAACTTCTGGACAGTATGCTCTCAATTTACAGACTTTGTTGAGACTTTGTTCAACACGCATCTGGTAGTGGCTTGTTTGTGTGTGGCTCTGAACTTACAAACAAAAGAGAGGATATGCACACCTGTGCATGGATGCCTTTATAAACATTTGTTCTTGTATCCTGCTGATAAGGTCTGGAAATTTATGTTAGAGTCAAATTCCCTAACCAAAAACAAACAAAAATGATCCACATCATTGAATGCTACTCTAACACAAAAATGAATTCTCTAAAAAGACAAAAAATGACATTTAACCTTGAACCCTGTAACCTAAATAAAAGTAGATAATTCTAATACTGATGGGGTTAATGGGTGTAGCGTACCAGCCAGTGTCTTGCTGCTGGCTCTGTATTTAATGCATTTTTTGGGTGATGCAGGGAAAGCCATGAGATATCCCAAACAAGCCCAACCATTATCCCAAATGCAAACGTAGCCGTAAACCTAGAAAAAAAACACATAATTAAGTCAGTGTCTATAATGTTTTTTTGTCATCTTGTTATCACTGAGAGGTTATTTTGTCTTCAGCAACACACAGACACTGCTGGTTTTATTCCTAAGTCTTTCGACGTTCTTGAAAGCCACTGCAAACCCTGTGGCTTGCTTGTTTGTCTCTGATCTGACACACAACCGCCATAAACCTATTTGCTGCAAGAAGCCTGTTTACTTATATAGTTTATTAGTTTGCTGTAAGTGTTTCCTCATTTTATTCAGAGAGGTGTTAAGCTCAGCAGAGTGTCACCAGGGTGAGATCCTCGCTGTCTGCTTAGCGATAACGGGTACTTGTTGTGTGTGCATGCGTACACACACAAGCACACTCTCACCTTTGACTGTCACGTAGCAGTTTGTCGACCAACTACTCTGTATTCCACAAATCAGCTACATCACACTACCGTGAAAGCTGTCAGCAAAAAGACACTCTTACTGACAAGGACCTGTCACTTATCAGACCACCAGCAAAAACCAGCCCAGTTCCTTTAATTGTGACCTCAGAGGAAAGATATGCATCACCTCTGGTCAATTTCCAGTAACTTTTATCAATTAATGGTGCAATTTGAAGAAATGAAGACATTTTTAAAGTGAAGGTTAAGAGAAAAGCTCATAAATTGATATATATCTGACAACTTGAAAACTCTAAATGTCATGTTGAAGACTGTTATCTTTAATATTCTTGAGTCAGTTAGGGTGTAAGTTCGAGCTACTTATTTCCCCAATTGCACCACAAATTGTTAGTGAATCTGCATGCATGCCTGCGCTGATGGCATGCTTACACATAGCACATGTGTATGTGTGAGCGAGTGCTTGTTGCGTGTACAGTACATCCTCGTGTCAGTGTAGAAATGTGTGTTTTAAAGCTCTGTGTAGGATTTGGAATGTGCGGGGCTGGAGGCGGCTGTGCAAGTAGGGAGTTAAAGGTCCTTGATAAAACCAAATGAATTTGGCAGGCCCGACTCATAAGACAGCGATTTTGGGGATCTTTTCCAAACCAGAAGAAAGAGAAAAAACACACACGCTGACTTTTCTTCTCTCTCCAAGGCGCCTATTGATTATGTCTCTGTCTCCCCCAATAAAACTGTCAATGTTCACCAATCTTAAGCAACGTGAGGAAATTACTACCCTTCATTCCGGGTAGATTGAAAACAGTCCTGAGACAAAGGACGGAAATACATCCATTTGAAAATGATGACCTGTATTTACTGGATGTCAGTGAGAGAGATCGCAGTTTCAAAGAGTGTGAACTAATTAGCTGCACTTCAGGCCCGTATACACAGCCGGTTAAACGAACGATTTTCTGAGACCGTGGGTCATTTGGCTTTTTCCTTAATAAGAAAGATAATGGTGGAATTCATCCCGTACTTTTTAATCATCAAAAGCATTTTTTAGCTCAACTGAAGTCACACTTTTTTGTGCATGAGGCAAAAATCTCTTACATCACTGGAGGATGAATAGAGAAAATGACAAATCTATTATACTCAACAAAAAAGTATGGCATCATTATTATTTAAAAAAATAGATTTATGAAAAAATTGAGGAAAATAACTGCAGGTTCGTTTAAGTTTTTGAAGACAACTTCAATAAAGCAACCCTGCTATATCTGATCTTTCTTCTTATTAAATCAAAAAGTCACCTTGTTAGTGCAGTACTGTTAGCCCACTCAGATTTGAGTTTTTTAACATGTCATTTATCTAAACTCTTCTGGCCGTGTTCTGTACGGGCTCTCCGCTGTCCCCAAACTCAGCAGGCATCTCATCTCATGCCAGAATGACATCCGCACAACTGATCAAACTCATTCAAGCCCTTGCTCTGGAATTAAATGTAGAATTGCGTTTCATCAGCACCCTCACAAACATAATTTAGTCCCGTTGCCTTGCGCTTTATGATTTGTTAGTCCATGAAAAAAACTCGCTGTTGTTGAGCTGATGTGCCTTTTTAAGAGAGAGCTTTCTCTCTCCCTGTTTCCCTCACTCCCTCTTTCTCGTTTTTCTTCTTTTTTCAAGTGCCAATTTATTTAAACTCCTTTCCCCTTTTCTTCTTTCTCCTTCATTGATTTCCAAACCCCAGTCTTTGTATGCAGCTGGGGCCCAGCTGTGTGTCTGTGACTGTGTATGTGTGCACATACGTGTGTGTGTGTGTGTGTGTGTGTGTGTTTGTGTGGGTTTTTCTGGCACAGTGCTGCCACAGTGAGCATAGCGCACTGTACACAAAGGACTTGAGCAGCAAAAAAAGAGAGAGAAAAAGAGGAAGAGAGAGAATAGAGGGAAAACATTTGAACGTTAAAGACTGACGCGCTTGTACAGTACAGAGTGGAGGGGCCGGGCCTTTTTGGACCGGGCCTGCTTCAACGGCAGATGTATCGGCGCTCTGGGATGAGGGGTGGGGAGAGCGAGACAGCAATGAAGAGCTCAGGCACCACAGTTTATTACCAGGACTCTTCAAGGGGCTCAGCTCAGGCGTCAGAACCAGCGGGTGGGAGGGACAGAGGAGGAAGAAAGGAGTGGAGGATGACAGAGGTGGGGAACTGATGGGGTTGACAGGGCTGGAGACAGCGAAAACAGTTCCTCGGCGTGAGAAGACAAGAGATGGAGGGGCTGAGGGGCGTGAGGGGTAGAGACAGAAGAGACGGGACGGGCGACAGAGTGTGGGATAATCTAAGTGTTTCCTCATTTGTTCCTCTGCGTTCCCACAGCTCCAAGTGTCACAGATTTCTCCCATCCTAGCTCTGTGTGTTCGATGCCAGATCGGCACAGCAGTAATGGGGAATCCCTTGATTGAGTCCCTCTGGTATTTTTCACATGTTTATTCGATTATTGCTCATTCTGATGTTTCAGAGCCACAGCAGTCCCATGTCTTTCTGTACATTCCTGCCGCGTGGCTGCCACACTGTTGAGCCACTCCAGAAGGAATTATTTGGAAAGTTTTTTGGTGCCATTGCAGGATTAATGCACGCAGAGGGGTTTTCTGGCTTATTAGCTCCTGCACATGACTGTTTGGAGTTGTAGGATCTCTTTTGTGTCTTAGAAAACTTGAATCAGGCAGTACACAGAAATTCAAGTTTTATTGAAATAATCACAATTGGATCCCATAATAGATGATGGTCAAATCAGGTGTAATCATCATAAACAGTTAAACATTAAAATAAGAATTATTTTGTAGTTTTAATGCCATTCTATTGCCTTTCAGTTGTGCTCCTGTGTATTCAAATCAAAAAAAGTTTCATTTTGGTTGAAGTATGTGGTTGTAGCCTCAAAATGCTATTTTACAGAGGTGACCTCTAGGTGTCTGGGTGTCTTTCCCCTCCACTCTGCTCTTGTTCCCATCATTCTCAAGCTGTCCTACAAAAAAGGCACCACCACCAAACAATGCTATTTTCCTGAGTCCCTCTCAAAAATTAAACTAACTTTTCCCCATGTGATGTGACGTAGGTTTCTCCGCAACGTCATTACTACATTAAAACCAACTTTATGCCTTTGGACGCCGCATTAGTTTGGCTCTGAAAGTCAAGAAATAACAAACAAATGAAACGACTGAGTCAGCAGTTGACCATCTCCCTTGTGCTGTGAAGTAAAATTACTGTTTATACCAATGGAGTTTGGTGGCTCTGAAGACACCAAGGATAATAGTTTCAGCTGCTACCAGAAAGGGGTGCCTGACGGCAAGGTGAAGTGGTCACATAACGTTAATATAACGTACATTTAAACTGAGGCTGATCTATTTTACATGGTCCTAGAAGGCCAAAAAACGTGGTCCTAGAAGGCCAAAAAACGCCAAAAAAGCCACAAGACTCCTTTAACGGAAACAGTAATTTTACTTCACAGAACCCGAGGAGTTACAAGTTATCAGTGCAGCTCATCGGTTAGTTAGTTAGTTAGTGTTATTGTGTGACTTCTGGAATCTAACGTGACATCCACAGCAGTAGGCTACATTGCTTAGCTTTTATGCCCCCATAATTCTGTTTGCATCTCCAAACTGGGAACGTGCCTACCATGGGGGGTGGAGGGACAGTTTGGGGGGAGGGCAGTGTTCAAAAACACTGCATTGTCCTAAAACACTAGAATACTACAATGGTGTTCACGTCTTCATGAAAAACTTGAGAGCAAAGACTAAGGTTCACACTCCTTTGAACTGTAAGATCACACTAATAGCCACTCAGCTCATGAGGTGTGTGTGTGTGTGTGTGTGTATGTGTGTAGGTGCCTGGGTATGCACTGTTCACACATTTAACACCAACTGTATTTCTTGCGGATTCTCACTCATACACAGGCATTTCTATTTTTACATCAAAGGCGTTTTATCTGATGGAGAGGGTTTACATACTATACAGTTTGATGTTGCAAATTGATCCCCTTTCATTCTTGACATGTGCCATTTGCAGTGCTATTATTACATTCTTTGTCGTTGCTTTGGCAAGACTCCTCGTCATTAAGTCTATTTGTGGATCTTCCTTTTGTGCAGACAGTCTGGTGTATTGTGTGTTTGATACGTTGCACATGTCTGACAGAAGAAAGAGGTTAAAACTATCCAGATAGGCAGGCTCTCTGCACACAATTTATAGATATGTGCTGTTTTATCACACCTCAAATTAAATTTGGAAACCCTGCTTCAGCTGTCATGTATTACAAGGCCCAGATGGGTGGCAGAGAGAGAGAGGAGAGAAAGACAAAGACAGGGAGAGAGGGGAGAGCAGCCTGGCAGAGCCACTCTGCTGGCTGACAGTGTGCCAGTATCTGCCAGCAAAGGAGCTCGATATAGCAGAGCAGCAGGTTGAAAGAGGAACAATTTGATATGTGGTGTGTATCAGCAGCCAACAGGAGTGGCATTTGTTTAGGATCTGCCTTGGTCACCTCTGAGGCCAGAAAACCTCAAACCTGATGGTGTTTTTGGTTTCATCAGTTGTTTGAGAAATAGAAAGGATGAAAGAAAACATACATAGAGTCCAAGTTTGTTTTCTTACTGTTTTCATGTTCTGAAGTCAAATATTAGTATTGTGTTCTTTCCTGAATCTGACCTTATACTAAGCATTATAAAAATGACTGAAGGTCACTAAAAATATAGTAGAACTTAATAGCTGTATCAAAATAGAGAAGATACAGAGGAAAAAGTATGTACACAAATCCAAACTTGGCGCAGGTGCTGAACAAAACATAGAGTTAACAGTAAGAAGGCAAAAAAATGGACTTGCACACTGCAGGGCTCCATTTATCACTTATTTAATGCACCAAAGTGACGTTTCGAGCAAGACAGCTCTTCATCAGACTGATGGAGAGACTGTCGATGGAGAGCGTATCTATCAAAAGTTTTAGTTGCACGTTAGATTTACTCTCTAATGACTGACAAGCATAGGGATCTTGTTTCTCAAAACCAGAGCATGGTGCTGCATCGATGAAATCTGCGCTATTTGGATTAATAGGGAGTCCACATCAGTGGGTGATATAGATAAATTTGTCCTTTTCTGTAAATGTAGTTTTATTATATAAGTTATGATAGAGTATATTTTCTAGGAAAACAAAGAACTACATGTAGACAAGGACTGCAACTACTATTTTTTTATTATTGATTAATCTTTCAATCATATCTTTTTGATTATTTAAAAAAGAAAAGTTTAGTTACAAAGGTGTAAGCTTCATTTCAACATTTGAAGGAATACATATTAAGCGGGGGTCTGGAGCCCCAGAGAATTATGAGCATCAAACACTTTGTTCCATATATTCTGTTGAATTTTTATGTGCAAATTTGTGCTTTAAAAAATCAGTTTATGGTGGAAATGTAACAGTATTTCCTGCCTCAACCAGGCATAGTTTCTTCTCGTTAATTCCGTTTTATGGCAGATTGCAACCTTTGCTTCTGAGGTTGCATACTGCCACCACATAGTTGACCAGAGGCATTGTTGCGTCTATGTTTCAGGTTCTCGGTGTTGATCAAAAATAAATAACACTTTCATGGTTTTACTTTCATGCCCCCACAAAATCTACACCTATGGTGTAGTCTACAAAACATCAGTAAATAGTGACAAATACCTGCTACAGTTCTCAAAGCCAAGGGTCAATTAACAGTACAAACCCCACATTTATTCCATTTACAATTATATCATAAAGAGTAATGCAGCAAATCTTTACATTCGAGAAGTTGTAGGAAATGTTTTGCTTGATAAATTAGAAGATAAATATAGTATCCAAGTGGTTGACAATTAATTTTCTGTTGATTGAGTCAGCTCTAAACTAAACCTGTGGGCTAATCCATCAGGTGAAATACCTGGAAAAAAAGATGCATTGTCACAAAAAAGAAAAAAATGTAAAAAAATCAACTCTGGAGATATGCCCGCTGGTTTGCTCGCTACCCAAAACAGACAAAGGCAACCAGTTATAATAAATAGAATGCCACTCTGGTATTACCAGTATGAAAAAATGTGAGATTGGAACAACACATCTCCCTCAAACATGCGTTTGTCCCTTGCAATAAAAAATTGAAAAGTAGCAGAGGACTTTTGCGTCGACATACTGCTACAACGCGACTCGTAGATGCAACAAGGCCTCTAATAAAGTATTTGGTGACACAATGCAGCCTGAAAAGCAGCAGTTGCAATCTGCCATAACACAAAAAAATGAAGCAATATGCACAAATAAAGCATAAAAAAGTACCACCACACATGAATGCAGAAAAGACACAAATTGGTGCTTTTAGGTTCACCATGATGCAGGAAATAAAGTGTTTCGATGCTTAAAGTGTATTCAGGGAGGAACCCCAGATCTCCCACTCAATATGAATTCCCCCAAAATGTTGAAACACACCTTACATCCTTGAGGCTACCTCAAAGTATGTTTATATAAACTGTGATCAGAATTTATATCTGCCCAGGTGAGAAAAAAAGTAAAACTTGGACAGACAACAAGAAAAGCACGGGTGAGGTCAGCCAGCTAACTCCCCCTGTCTCCCTGTACCTGTGATCACCTGGCACCACCTCCATCTGACCTGCACATCCCACTCTCTGTACACACACACACACACACACGCACGCTAACAGATACTCTACATACACATAGTTACCTGTGAGGGAGTGAACACATTCCATCATGGAGCGAACACGCTTCACTGATCTTTAGGCCCACCTGTAACACTCGAGGCTTTAGGTCTTAAATTTTACACACATCTCTATCCATCTGACTCCCTTTCTCACACTCCCTCTCTCTCTGTTTCTTTTTCTGGCAATGTCTCATTTTAACACATTTCCACTTTGTCTCCACCAGACACATTTAAGGGCAGTAAAGGCATCGCCTTCTCAACTTTTTTTATTGCCAGTAAATGTGTTCATTCATTAAGTCAGTCAGTCATGTTATTTCTGGTAAAATTATGTTAAAGAAAAGATGTTACTGTTTGCTAGCAGCCTGCAATATTAGATCTGCAAAATAATCTTTGGTAGCTCAGGTATGATAAAGAACAGGATCCATACACCGGAAGTATTTTGTGCTAGAAAGGAAGCAACGCAAATGATATCAGTATACATTGGTCCACTCTGTCATTTATCACTGTGTAACAATCTAGTAAATAGTCTTATCTCATCTTTTTTGAAAGAATTTCTCATGGTATGTGACAGGTTACGATAGTATTGCAAAAGTACTGAAAATGTCAGTAACTTATAGAAAATGAAAAGGCAAGAAGAACAAAAACATTATGAAGTTGGACAGAATCAATTTCTTTTTCCTCTCCGACTGTGCGGTTGACTTCTCAGGGAAACACTGTAGTTATGATTATACGGTGCATGTGTCCAACATGCAGGAGGGATGGAAGGGGAAGTAAGTCATGAGGCAGTCTGGCAGCATATCACAGGGAGGTAACGTCATCTAAATGATACAAGTAATAAGTAGGTGTGAATGCGTCCAGGCCTGATATTGGGACGGGGCTCTGACTTTTCAGACACAGATCTGGAAGGTTGACTTCATTGACTTCATTGTCACTTTTTTTATTTGCCTCCCCTTCTCAGATTTGCAGCTTTTTCTGGCTCTCATCTGTCCTTTCTTTTCTCTCTTTTTGTGCGAGTCTCCCTTTCTTGTACTGTTTCTGTCCTCTTCTGTCTTTCTGTATCATCCCTTTGATTCCTTATTATCTCCTCCTCTGCATATCCCAACTCCTCCACCTCCCATCCCTTTCACTCTTCCATTTTTATCCACCACTTCTCCTGTTTTCTTCTCCTCTCCTTCCATCTATCAATCTGCCGCTCCTCCCAGCCCAGTCTCCCCAAGTCCTGTACGGTCGCCATCAGCCCCCCCTGCCCCCCCTCCATCCCTGAGCACCTCCCCTGTCCCACTGACACCACACGCTGCTCCCATCCCCCGAAAACCACTTCAAACAGCCAGCGCCATCAAAGCCCACAGTCAGTCAGCCAGGCAGCCAGTCAGCCAGCCAGCCTTCTGCTTCGACTTAAAATTACTGTCGTCCCAGTCGCAAGGCTGCTTTCCTCTTCTGATACACATCAAAGATCCTCTTAAACTCCCGAAGTTTTCTTTTTAAACCTTTCTTCTTGTTGAGTCTTTTTTTATATACATTATTTCGCTGGTTGAGGTTTCTCTCTCCTTCTTTTTCTTTCTCTCTCTCTCTCTCTCTCTCTTTCTCTCTCTCTTTCTCTCTCTCTCTCTCTCTCTTCTTGCCATCTTTTTTTCTCCAACTGGGCCAGGTCAGTAATGACATGCACACACTCTCTTGTGTGGTTCTGCTGTCTTTGCATTTTTCTTCATGACTTTAATTAGTTTCTTTTTCAAGGCGTTGGTTCGGGCTTCACATGCACAGCACACACGTTCTCCCTCTCACCCAAACTCACACACAACTACATGAAGCTATAACCAACAAACATATGGATGTGTGTATGTTAATATGCAATATGACTCATACATCTCCCTAATCAGGACTGCATAACCACAAAAAGACTAGTTTAATAGTGTTCGTTCCTCTTTCTGCTGCTTGTATGTCTTTATGTGTGTGTGCTTAAAGGGCAGGAGAAATGACGAAAGAAAGGCAGGGACAGAGAAAGTAATAGTGTTGTGCAGGAATGGGAGGAACGATTCAGAGAAAGACAAAGAAAATAGAAGCAGGGTGAGACATTAGAAAGGCATCTTTTCTATGTTTCAAAGCCTTGGAGGTCACATGTGGTCA
Source organism: Plectropomus leopardus (assembly GCF_026936395.1). Classification (NCBI taxonomy): domain Eukaryota; kingdom Metazoa; phylum Chordata; class Actinopteri; order Perciformes; family Serranidae; genus Plectropomus; species Plectropomus leopardus. Next base: position 24,645,034 of record NC_142177.1, read on the forward strand.
CTTGAAATGTTTTAGTGTATCATCATCTCTCACAAGGAGGATGTAATGTCAACGTGTACCAGAGGATGGCGCCCCGTCTGTATGTTAACCAGACAGGAACTGGCTGCATAGTGTCTTCCACAGGCTGTATCTATTTAGACAAAATTTGTCATTATAAAACAATTTAGATACAGTAACATCCTATACTTTCTGATTTTAGTGATAATTGCAGTGGATAATTGTATGTTGCTTCATGTTCTTTGCTGTCTATCAGGACAACAATACTTGTTTGTCTTTATTTTGTACTTTAAGAGGAAGAACAGCAGGATTACTATTATTATTGTCAGTTAGGCAGTAAATGCTGTAACAATTAGGGCTGCAGCTATTATTTTCATTGTCTGCTGATTAGTTTCTCAATTAATTGACTTGTTGCTTGGTCTATAAAATGTCAGAAATTGGTGAAAAATGTTGATCTGTATTTTCCAAAGCCTAAGATGACATTGTAAAATGTTTTCTTTTACTCACAACCTCAAATTATTTAGTTTACTATCATAGAGCAGAAAAGAAACCAGAAAATTATCAGATTTAAGAAAGCTGAATCAGAAATTTTTTTACTTTTGTGCTTAAAAAATTACGCAAACCAATAACTCAATTAGAAAATTAGTTGGCCATTAATTTGAAAGTTGAAAACTAATTGATTAATCATTGCAGCTCTAGAAATGGTAGTTAAATTGATGTTGCTGTGGCTGCATGTCTGGTGAATACCTACACATGTCCCTTGGTGATCTTTTCATATCTTAATGTGGTTTTCTCAGAATTCTTGTATCTTGTGTTTTAAATCTCATTTGAGTGGTTAGATGAGGACACTTTGGGGTTTTAATGCAGTATAAATTGTCCCTTTCAAGAACACCACATCACGCAAAACACCTCTAACAGATTGTGTATGCAGATGTTTGAAGTAGACAAAGTAGAGGGATACCAGGCATACTTGTTTCACCCTAAAAACAAATGTCTCGTAGTGAGTAACTGAACGTTGCAGCTCGAGCTGAACTAACCAAATCCCACATTGTATAGCTGTTAAGCTCAAAGAGAAGTTTTATTTAGCGTGCACCCCTATTAAAAAACTTCAGACCCTTTGTGCTCCGTCAGAGAATGTTTTAATATTCAAAAGGAGCCACTATTGTGTGGTTTCTTGCGCCAACGTACAAAATAAAGAGCCACATCAGAAAGCTGGAACGGTCCCTGAGCATTTTCATGTGTAAAGAAAAAAGAGGGAAAACAAATTTGGAGGGGGGAGACAGGGGTATTTATAGAGTGGTGTGAGAGTCTTTGCAATGACAGGAGCCTAATGAAGTGGAGTTTGGGTTTTGATTCACAGTGTGGTGAGCGCGTGGGTCCCTCTATGACCGTTACTGCATTCCTGCACCAATCCCTCGCTACACGGAAACCAGCACGGGCCACAGGCGGAGGCGTAGGGCCAACTCGAAATAACGTGCTCCTCTAACCAAGCTAACCTTTCTCACCAAAACCAGCCCTGTTCCCAGTGCAGCAGATGCACACGGGGCACGATTACACTGAGCTCAAACATGGTGATAAGCCTTTGTTCTAAGATACAAGCTCTCAAAGCACAGAAAAGATACGGTAGTAAAGTCAATTTGTCTCTGCTAGTGAGTCACTGACTCTCAAATGAGTCAAATGACACAATTCGGCATGACATAGTGGGAAGTCCAAAATGATATCAAGATTGTGTCTTATTTTAACTAAAGATAGATCAGTGGAAATTGTATTAGCATGAGAGTTTATTACAGATGTGCAATGAGGAAGCGAGAAAGAGATCAGAGGATGCAAGTCATCAGCGGAGCGAACTGTGTGAATGTTAAATTGCTGAAAAACTGGAAAATTCATGAAATGTCTAAACAGTTTTGTAATTTTTATAGTTTTGAGAATTTTGAAAAGAATTGAGAAAAGTTTCTGAATTTCTTTCATATAAAATCGAAATCCTTTCAAGTTCTGACAAACAGAACAAGTCAATAAATAAATAATCTAAAGAAATAATCTCCTCTGTACTGCCTATCCGTGGAGAACACTGTGTTACTTTTGCAAGCTGCCCATGAAGTTCAAAAAATGGCACAAAAGCAGAAAGCCACACGCAACTGCTTTGAAGGTAAAGGTCGGTGTCAAACAAGGTAAAAAAATTTCAATGTGGTGGACAACAGGACAGGTAAATATGGCGGCAAACACGTAGGCAGCAGCATACAGGAAACCTCCAGAGGAAGAACACAAGCAACCACAAGGGCTCTTTGCACACCTCTTCACTCACACCTTTTCTCATTTGTGCAAAGAGAAAAACTGATTGCCACATTTTCTTTTGCATGCAAATCGGCTCTATTTGGTAAACAATTAACAGTCTCAGGCATGAGCATCATCGCTTTAAGTGTTTTGTTGTTTTGGTAGTTTATGTGTTTGTTTTTGACTGTTGATGGGGACACTTCCACACAGCAGACAGGTGTAGAAATAAAACTGAAGCAGTGCCTGTGTCATACATATGAAGCTGGTTAAATGTATTCAAATTGAAATAAGAACTTTGACCTCTATACTTGTCATTTTCATCCTACTTTTTCATGTTTTCAGCATTCATGAAAACAAAAGAACCCATAGAAAATGAGACTGGGGTGCCAATCCATTTCTTACCCACAGCAGTTTGTTTTGGGTGATCTCCTATGGCTTAGATGCTGCATGTTTAAAAAACACACCCTATAGATAGAAGCCACATTAGCCAATGTAAAAGATAACAGTTATTATAATGACATACTAAATGATAAGCTTATTTTCCAGCAATGGTATCATTGCCTCTTTAAACTCTACCTGTGAGAAATGTAAAGCTATTAATTTCAACGTTCCTGTGGAGGCACTTCTCAACTCTGTAAAATCATTATAGGCTACAAAAATATATCATGGATGTCTCGAGTTGACTCACCACAATCCAAGAATACATGGCTCGGGTGGGAATCTACAAGAGGGGATGAAAGTATACCCTGTGAGTGTGTTTCTCCCTCTTCTTCACACCGCTCGCCATGTGTGTCTTTAGCTGCAGCTGAGCATACTGTACCTCCAAGTGAGTCACAGTTGCCTTACTGTTTCAGTAGCACGTATACACACCTTTGTGGTGTGATTACTGGTCTAGGCAAATTATTTAGGATCCCTTGCCTGTCTTTTCGCTCTAAGTGTTCCTATTGCTTTGTTTTTTGCCTTTCTGAATTGCATAAACGCAGACATACATCGTGGCATAGTAAAATGCTGTTTGACTGTATGTTTACAATCATGTCATACGTACGCTTTGTGCTTTTGATCACAAAACAACACATACAGGTAAAATTCCCATATGTTTGGCAAATACCCCTTAAACAAAAAAAAAAAACAAAAACAAAAGGAGCGTTCTGCCAGCCTGGTTAAGTGAATTCACACATACTCAAAGCAAAGCTGTGCAGTTCTCATGGGTAAAGAGCAGATATGAGTAGGAGGAGATTAAACCTATCAGATGTAAAAACAGAAAAAAAAAAACTTTGTCAAGGATTGAATGTGAAAGATAAAGACAATAGAAGACAAGCCATTATCCTCTCAGTTTCATCACAAGGTAGATTAGCTTGCACTGCAGCATATGGATCAAACAGTAAGTTAAAGCTTTGTTAACTATTTGGTGGTTTTGCTGTATGTTATTTTGTCTTATTTTGCAGTTAGTTTAATCAGTTGGTCTTTTGAAGTCACATGAGTGCAGGTTTCCACTCAGCAGATGTGGTTCACTGTTTGGTGCCGTGATGTGACATGTAGATAGAGAATAACAGATAACAGATTTTCAGATGCCTGGGCTCTTTTAGAGCTGCCATGGCATCTGTACACAACACCACGCAGCATGTTATAGCCGGTGTCTCGGGGGCCTGTGCTTTGATTCGCCCAAGCTCCTCTGAAATCACACTGAGAACGAGCTTATATGTGAATAATGAAACTAACACCAGAGCACAGTCATACCAGAACCGCAACTCGTTGACAAATCAACTTTGTTAGTGGTATCAGCGAATAGCTTGGTGGCTTTGAAGCTAATAAAATGCCAAAAGGGATTCTGCTTTTGTGTCACAAGGGCCCTAATTGAACAGAATCATTAAAAGCCACAGTGAACAAAGGCGAAATAGTTTCAATACATCGTTTCTTGTCAAATTTAAAGATCACTGCTCAGTGTGCAGAATTGCAGTTCGCGTCTGTCTTCGCAGAGCATTAATCAATACGAGGAAATTAGCTCAGTGTTTATTTCCCTAGCTGATTGTTGTGTGCCCCTCTGACGGTTTCAAAGTGCAGATGTTGCCACTCGGCTGCACATTCTGTGGTGGTGGTTTAAGTGCCTTGACAGGGTGGTGTCTCCTAATGAGCGGGACATCTAAAGGCGCAGAGCCGTGACTTTGCTGCTGTGGCACCACATGGGCTTTGACTTTTCTATCTCTGACTGCCTTTCAGATATCCATGGAGTATCACATACACATAAAAAACACACATCCACAGAGTTATTGTCATGTATTTCTTTGCTGTGTTTGATCATGTTGTAGTCCTCTGCAGCAACAGGCTGGTCATGCTCCCCATTTGTTCCAACAATACAAGTCGTGTTTGTTTGTTTGTTTTTCTGAATTTCTCTGTACTCTAGGTTGTGTGAGCATGCACGCACACACAAACACGCGCGCGCGCGCGTGTGTGTGTGTGTGTGTGTGTATGTGTGTTGAGGGAAATTCCCCTCTGTAGCGTGTTTTTCACAGTTCGACATCAGTTTGAGAATTTGTGTCAAGGACAGTTTGTCACTGTTGCTTTCTTTCTTTTTCTTTTCTCTTATTCCTCACCCCCTTCTCTTTTTTATCTCTCTCTTCCTCCATCACTTTATCCTCTCTTCCTCGCTCTCAGTGTAGTTTATTCTCTGTTTATGCACTGGTGTCTCTGCACCTCTGGCTCACCCCGTTTTCCTAACATACACACCACAACACTGAGTACTCAAACACACACTGCAAGACTGCACAATCACATGCTGCACCACACATCACATTTAAGCATCTCTTCCTCCACACTTATATGACCTTTACAGTCCCCATCACAGTGTCACACTTTCAGTCTCATTTATACTCGCCGGCAGCCATTTGCAGCCTTTTTTTTTTTTTTTTTTTTTGGTGGCTCGCTGCCAGCCTGCTAAGAAACGACTGTAATCAATTGAACTCAAACTTGACTGCGCGACTTAAGACTCATATCAATGTGTTTGTGGTTATTTTCACCATCATTAGACAAGAATGTTTGCACTTCCTCTTCTCTGGCCACAGAAATGCAATAAAAGTGCAGCAAAACATCACATTACCACCATTCCTATTGGTTAACATGTAATTTGGAGCATTTAATCTTCAATTTGCTGTCAGCATTCGTGATATAATCTGTAAAACATTTGGATGAATTGGAATTAAGAGTTGCATTCCTAAATGAGGCGAACACCAAGAGGTTTTCTGTAAAGTAAATTAAAGTTGCTTTGGAATATTACTGATATCATACAGTCTCTGATATTTTGAAATTAAATCTTGTATCAGAAGTTGTTTATTTATTGCAGAAGGTTTCTAGGGAATGACTGTGTTCATTATGTATTTGGTGCATGTGCAATAACACAGTTAGTTGAAACTCGATTAGCACACAAGCAGACGTGTGCCTCTCTTCCTCTCAGTGCTGTCAGGACAAGTCAGACCAAGCCAAACCAAACCAGAGCAGGCCGAGGTGCCAAAGTCAGAAGGAACTATCACCCTCAGAGACACAGAGAGAGTGAGTCGCTGCTACGATTGAGGAGATCAGGTGGGAGGTGTTTGTTCTTGGTTGCGGTCCTCCTGTGACTCATTATACAAATGTATGAATAGGAGAGCTGCCACATTGAGAGTTTTTTAAATGGCATATATGATTTCTGAGATATATTTAAAGATGGGTCATCATTATCAACACGAACGGGCTCTACAGATGAATATGGATCTACCTCGTCTCTGAACTGCTCTCGTAGGTACTGTAAAATGACAATATACACATCTTCCTGAGCTTGCTTTTTGTGTAGCTCGTGGGTGTCCGTGACCCTTGTGGTAATGTATTGAGATCAAAATATCAAGTGTTTCTTTTGACACCTGTGAAACCATGCCAGTTTGAACAGCATGGGAGAAGCATTATATCACTTTTTAATTAAAGCTAAATAACTTAGGAATAATATTTTAAAATATATTTTTAATATTACAAAGACTTCTTTGACAAAAATATGATGCTGCTGTATATTTCTCATTATGCTTCAGTGGATATAATTTATTTTGTGTAGCAAGATGATTTATCACTTTGACAAATGATTTGATTTAAAACTTAAAAAAAAGTGCCAATTTAAAAAAATAAAATAAAAACACAGTTTAATTCTAAAACTAGATAAAAAAAAACAACAACTTAAAATTAGGGTACTCTCCTTAATTTTGTGTCCATTGTATTTTTTTTTTAAGTGGAAAGGTCATTTTAATGGTATGCATATAATGTGTGGTTCTGATCTTGTGTATATAACTAAAATTATAATTTTATGAAATATTTAATTCAAACACAAAGTATTCCTAACACAGTTCAAAACCAAATCAGAAATACTGCTATTTGTGCTCAGTTTAAAAGTTACTCAAAATGTATTTATGCCAGTTACTAAAATGTCTTAAATTAAAATTTGCACTAACAGTTGTTTATCAGGTTGTTTATTATCTCATTTGAGAAAGTCCATTAAATAGCATATATAAAATTACATTACCGTTATTCTGGCTTTTATGAGGCGACCTTGAATTGTCAGAACTAACAGAACGGTAACGATTACATTGCGTGGTAAATTGGGCCTGGCCTTGTTTGTTGCCTTTAAAACCAAAAGAAACAAACAAGGTAATTTCTAGGTAATTATTCCGTGCTTACCATTTAGCCACATAATTACTAAGTCAATACCAGATCACATGTGTGTGTCGTAAAATAAACTGCAGCTTAGCGTGTTGCTGTACAGTAGATGCCCTCTGGGATATAAACAGTGCAGAATTAGACCAGAACTGAAACTCTCTGTACTGTAGTGAGCCAGTGCAAAAGAAATGTTCATTTTTTCCTTTATCTTATGTGCCTTTTTTTTTTCTTTTTTTTTTTTTTTTTTGTTGCGGTCTGTATTTTTTGTGTGGTTGTGTAAAGATTTTTTCTTTGCATGTCACGCACACATATACACTTATGAATGCATTTAGAGGTTATCTGTCTCTGTCTGGATTTGAAAAAGTCACTAAACAATGTGAATAATAAAAGACTGCAGATCATCATTTTTTAGTACTCAGATCTGATCAGAGGCCTCCAGGTAACAACAAAAGCGATGTGTTTTCTCAGGATAAAACTCTGGTGTCCCAAGCCGACTTCTCTGTGCTAGGCGGGCCGCCAGTCTTTCATGTTCAGTCACTGTCAGGCAGTGAAAGCGACAGACAGATTAAAATAGTGCTGCAGTGTTTGATACGAACACACTGTTGTTGTCAAACCATCAGAAACAGCCCCCAGAAGACAGAGTGATCGACATTGTCAAGCATGATGCAGCACAGTTTGGTTAGCACTCTCTGGATATGAGTCACATTCTTCCCACACACAACACAGTGCATGCACAACAGCAGTGTACTGTTTTCTGTGCTGCGTGTTATTCTGTGTTCAGCATCTTCCAACAAATTATACATTCGTAAAGCTCTTGCACATTGCATGAATTCATCACTCCTTTGTACCTTGACGTATCGCTTTTTACAAGCGATCCCAAAAAAAACCTCCTGCGCTGTTCAAAGATGTTCTGCTCCAACAAAAAAAAAGACCAATTTGAAGGATGCAATCGCTATCCAAATAAATAAATCAACGGGCCCGATAATGAAAGCCATCCCAGCGCGGTGCTGCTTTAATGACAGCACATATAGGCTCAGTGTCACTCACTGTCAGGGGAGAGAAAATTAGAGCCAATTTAATGCTAATCCAGACCAGATTTTTCTCTTTTTGGGCCCAGCGGTGCGTCCTATCATCCCGGGAAACTCCTGCAGGGCTGATAGGTCGACCTCAACTACATCGTATAACTTCATAGCTGTCTGCTGTAGGTAAGCTCATTTGATGACCAATTTCACCCCCCATAACAGCAAGTCATTCTGCCCCATCTTGCAGCATGGAGCAGGGGCTCGGATGACTGGCCTCGGGTGAATCAGAGTTTTGCATTAGCTCACTTTCTATAGAGGTGTAAAGAAGCCGGGGGATGAAGATGCAACAAGATGATACAAACAGATACACACGTAGGTGTTGCATTTTGAGATTAGTTAATAGACTCATCAAGTGTTATTTGTGTGTGTTTCTGGGTCGCCCCCTTCTCTGTAATGCTGGGCCCCATTCTTGCTCTTTCAGTAACAGTGTGAGTGTGTTATCCGTGTGTGCGTCTTCTGAATGTAAAGTTGTATATTTGCTGAAATGTCTCCGCCGACGTAGAAAAGCCTCTGGCCGGTGTCACAGTGAGCTGTGGGTCGTAACTGAATTTGTGTCGAAAGCAAAATACTCATCAATTATTGCATGCTTCAGCCAGTAAGGGTGTATTTGGAGCGGCTCAGACAAAATCTTTCAAGAGTGACTGAGTGTTGTTTTGACAGTTAAATGAATAAACTTTGTTTATGTTTTTTGTTTTTTTTTTTAATTTAATGAGCTGTGAAACCTTATTTTCACTCTGATCTAATGAAAAGAGGCCAAAGAGGAAAATTTATTTTAAACTAATAAGAAACATGACGTTATGTTGTTATCATCATCAGATGCTCATCAGAAACATTATTTTCACAACAACACTCAAAAGAAGAATTGGCCCTCTGTGTGTTGGCACAGTCGGTGCCCCCACCCCCACCCTCCGACAATGGTTTGGCTTTCTTCAGTGATGTATTTCAAAGGCACTGGCAAAGAGTCTATGTGTGTTCTTAAATGGTCATTACTTGGTTGTGATTAGATATTGCCAATCAGTGAGAGGAAAACACAGGGTCCTCAAAAAAAGCCTTGGAAATAAGAGCCTACAGCTGAAATCCCAGGCATGTGTTTGTGATTGTCATTTATTGTCTTTGCCATGGGAAAAAGTAGTGCGCCTTTCCAGTTGTGCTGCAGTCTGGGCACCGAGGGTACACTTTTAAATTACAGCATGTTATTTATCTTTTCTTGTTACTGCTGCTTCATATTCCTGCCGCATCACAAATCACATACTGCACGCCAAAAATGTTGACATAAAAACTAATTTTTCTACAGTCATACAAATTGTTTTCTTTTGAAACAATTACACATACAGACAGTGCCAGTACAAATTACATTTTATCATTTGATACAAATAAAAACTGAACAGTATAGTTTCAGAAAATTACAAATGAATTATTATTATTATCTAAATAAGCTGTATTTACATTTCATTAGCAAAAAAAAAAAAAACTCTTCCACAAACTTTTCTGGTTTTAGTCATGACCTTAATTAAATACAATTATTTTTATTTAATTTCTCTATTAATTTATTTTCAGTTTTAGCCACATTTCACTCTCAGTACTGTCAGAGTAAAACCATCTCTTTGGAAATCACGCTGAACTTAATGAGAAATGACTATTAACACACTGATATTTCTGTGTCTGAAGTTTTATATTGTGCTGAAAGCTCAGCGACATATTGAAATTATCATTATTTCTACTTGAGGCCCTCTTTTTACAATTCTGGATCTCCTTTGCACAAATGTGTATGTTGCACGCTGAACCTTTTTGCTTGTGTTGATCCTAATCCGCACATTAAACCACAAAAAAAACATTTTGAATATGTCATGATAAGAAACACATTGAACAACCTCACATGACACAATTTAATTCTGCTTGCTTACAGAAAGACAACACGGACAAAACATAATTTAACGAGTATCACCAGTGTACGACAATGACTTCAAAAACCATGTTATATAAACTTTAGAATTAACTAAACATACTTAAATCTTTGGTTGTGTTTTTCCCCTGTTTGCTCTCACTTCCTGGCATTTTTTAAAATGATCTAGCATTGTCTCTGGTAAACTTTGATCCTAATCTACAAGCTGAAATGATAAAAAACTCATTTGTCTATTTCCTTTTGAATCATGTTTGAATATGAATATGTATTAAGACACCACTAAATAATAATTTACATTTCATTCAATTATGATAAAACAAACACATTCGTTTGATTTTTCTTATCACATATTTGAAAATAAAATATATTACTACAAAATCATGCATCTCTAATGAGCATACTGTCTGTCTGCTGTATTGCATTCAAAAAAGAACTTGTCAGTCTGATCCGGTGTCTTTTGTCTCTCTGTCTCACAGTGGATGCTGAGCAAGTGGGTTCACTGGGATCTGAGGGGGAGGATGAGGTGGGCCTGTGGAGCCTGGAGCCCCAGGACTACCAGGAGAGCCTGGATAAGACAAGCTTGACACCTAGTGAGGGGACGGAAGAGCCTGGCAGCCCTGCTCGCTCAACACGGCCGCACAGCCTCAGCCCCGGCAGCAGGAACTACTGGCCACAGGTGGAGCAGGAGGCCGAGGCTGCAGACGACACCACTACTACATCTGCCGCTAACAGGGAGGGGGGCCAGGAGTCACTGAGGATGTACTGTAAGTTCTAACCTAAAGTATACAAAAACTGGCAAACTTTTGCTGTTTTAAGTTACTTTGTGAACTCTGAAATATCCCTGTTTTGTTTCTGAAGAATGAAAATCTGGCCAAGAAAGTAGCAAAGCTATGTGAAATTTGATCCCTATACTGTATGAGGCTGCTGTGTAGGACACCACTGTATGTGTAAACAAGTTTACAGTGTTTTTCTGATGCAAGACGCCGCCAGTCTCACGCTGCCTCTCAGAGCCCTCTGTATACACCTTCATATCAGCTCCTTGTGAAACCATGCCTTCCCTACAAGCTGTTCCTTTTTTTCACTCTTCTCTTTGAAAAGGCAGCCCTCTGAAAGCATGACAAAAGAACTCATCCCACACAATGTCACAATATTTCCATGCATCAAAGAGGTGACGTTACGGTACTGAAATCAGCACTGCGCGACGCGAGGCTTTCCCTTTTATTTAGGAGAGATCAAAGGCTCACGCGGCTTGCCTACTAACAATCACTTAGCTCCCTCGCCTCGTGTGATTTGGCCTTGCCTGATGAAGGCAAAGCTGAGTTTTTACAACACTCAGCCGCACAGGCTCTTCCCTCCACCACATAAAAAACAGCTCAAAATATGCCAACATCTGCAAACATTTGAAAAATCTTCCTCAAAGTCGCTGTAAGCTGACTGGCTTGATTCATGATAGGAGGCGCCCTCTCTTCTTCACGTGGCTTTCTTTCTCTCTCTGTCTGTCTGTCACTGCACTCAAGGACACAAATCAGAAAGAATTCTTCAATCTAGTTTCATTTCTGGCCAAATAGTTCCCTGAATGCATTGTTTTATCTGTCAGTCAAGTAAACAATTTAGTCCCATTAGATTCAGTTTCAGTCACTCTATCCTCTCTCCCTCTGCACACATGAATATTTGAACAAGACACGTACAGTTACAGTCATTAAAGCATTCGACGAACCAGTTGTAGGAGAGGTCACGAATGCCATATATTAACCTGCAGGGTTTTTTTAGACTATTTTTGGCCATTTTTTTTGCCTTTTTTCATCAATAGCACAGCTTAAGATAGACAGGACAGGTTGGAAAAAGAGAAATAATGACATGTAGCAAAGGGCTGCTGGTCAGAATCGAACCCGGGCCTCTGCAAAGGCCGTCGCCCATATTAGGCCCACAGTCTACCAAGTGAGAGCTAGAGGTCACCCCATCCTCAGCATTGTTTATGGTATTTTGTGCAGTGTGTGACACTATTCTTCTCCTATTTTTGTATTGTTTTTATTGTCATACCACAGCTTTTATGCCGCCTTCTTGGGCAGGATTTTTATTTCAGTGAAACTTGAATTAAATAAAGAAAAAAAGAATCTCATACTAATATTTTCCTTCAAATCTAACTAATAAGGCAGAGTGCTTGTATGTATCAGAATCACATACAACATTTTACAAAATCCCAGACACTGCACAACAGTTATAACGTTTTTTTGTCATAAATCAATCAGTCACGCTGCGTTACCTTAAATGTGTGAAGAAAACTAGCATGGCTCTGAGGAAAACAACAATTTGGAGACCCTTTTCAACACAGCAAAACTATATCTAAACATTCATACATAAAGTCTCACAAAACTGGTGCAGTAAAATCCAAATGTCATTAATCCAGCCGTATGCTCAGTGCTTCCCAAACACATACATTTTTTTGCTGAAAACCCTAGCATTAAACTTGTAGTGTGGTTTCATCTCCAAATATCTAAAGTAAAGTTGACACCAGACAGGAGAATTATCAAAATCTGTCACATTACAGAGACAGCCTGCATAGCTACCTTAGTTACAAAAATGCACAAGACAAAAAACAAAAACTAGCACAAATTTATTTTAATTAATTAAATCCCAATATACTGAACCTAAATAATAATCAAATTAAATGGCTATAGTTTACACTGCAATATGATGTCTCACACACAACACATCAATCAGCTCAAGAGAGCCAAGATCCAAATTCAGAATCCTGATATAAAAATCAAACGTCACTTGATGAAATAACTCAAATGAGGACCTTGAAAACACGCTGTGCATTCCAATTCCCATATTACCATACTATATACTATGGCAAAAAAAGATATAGTATCTCCCAATATATAATATGTCAAAGGCAATGTCCCACAAATAACAGGATGTTCTACTGCATCCTGTCAGATTTTGCAGTATGCAATCCAACGTGCTTTTCTGGATATTCTGACCCACAATCCTGTGCAAAGCAGAACATACATTACATCAACTGAGCCACACACAGATGGCAGCTTGTTGACAGCTGACAGGGGCCGCAATGATGAATGACAGCACATTCAAGTGACCGATGACCAATCGCATGGTAATAATAGCAGTATACATTTTTGAAGTTTAACTAAGGACACGTAATAATATAACTTACCTTGGAGAGAAGCCAGGAAAGAAACACTTGCCTTCAGGGCCCAAACAAGGCACAAAAGTCCACAGTGACATCTGACAGGTTAATGAAGTAGTTGAACAAGATTCAATTCCTGCCTCCTGCTCCAGGGATCAACACACCTCCAGCAATGCCTTGTTGTCCAGGAAGTTACAAAATCCAGCTGGTTGTAGGATCAACTCCTGCTCTGATTACTAAAACATCACATTCTCTTTGTGGGACAAAGATATCCAGAAACTGATTTAAATATCACATGATTTCCTCCTTTTATCACTCTCACTCCTCTCTGTTCTCCTCCACGCTGCATGAGTTTTTTTTTCCTCACCCAGGTGCCAGCACTAATCACCTTCTCCTCTGCACTGCCACACCCACTCCCTCACAGGATCAGCAATCCTCTGCTGTGCAGTAAAGGAGCAGTCTGCTGTTTTTTTGCCGGCTGCTACAAACTGAACTGAGAGTAAAACTAAAACTAAACTACTACTACTAATAATAATAAAGACAGGAACTCAGGGAATAATAAGATAAACATAAAAAAACATGCCAAACAGAGAAAGGTCTAGAACAAAGGGGCAAAACCAAAATGCATATACAAAAGATAAACAAGAATAAAGCAAAAAAAGGAGTAAGAGTTAAAAAAAAAAACCAAAAAACAGGCAGATCTCGAAAGGCAGTTAAAGTACTAAATTAATAAAGTTTTAGAGAATATAAGAATAACTGCAATAAAAGATGATTAAAAATAATACAAGAAATAATATAAGAAGAAGATATCACATCAGTGGGGATAAAACAAAGATAAAAAGTAAAAAAACAGATGAATAAGAGATAGATGAACAGGTAAATACATTTAAAAAATGAAAAGATGGTAAGAACAGGACATAACAAGGATACGGTACGGATAAATAGAGTAGGAGCAGTGAAATGAATATGCTCTCTTTAAAGCCAGACTTCAGTACTGAGGTGTTTTTTTTTAAGCATTAAGTATTCCTTTAATGTAGGAACTAATGTCTTTGTTATATAACAGTTCCTTTTCATCTTTTTCTTTGCTCAAAGGTAAGAACTCAGACTCCCAGAATGCCTTGGAGGACCTGGCCCACTATGAATTTCTGGCCCAGTTGAGGAAGGCCTCTACCTCAACCAGTCTGTTGGACCACCTGAACCACAATGGCACAGCAGCAGTCTACCACCCAAGCAGCAGACACGATGAGCTGCCACCCGCCATCTGGTCTCCAGGAGCTCAGCACCGCTCACCTGAGGGAGCAGGTAGGCTGACGATCGAACAGCTGCAGTGATACTGTCGCTGTTTCTTAAGTAGCAATGATGTGTGGAAGATGAAGAAACCTCCACGGACACCGACTTGGTTGCATAATAATCAATTTAGTGCAGCAAGTTCAGCATCCACCAGGCACCATGGTCTGCCTGGGAGAGGATTCAGGACCAATGCGAATCTCTCTCTCACAGCTCATACAAGTCTCTTATATAGGTACAGACATCGATAAATTTGTCAGTAAACAACTTTTCACCTGTTGTGATCAATCACAAGACCCCACAAATATCTCCTTATTTGGAAGGAGCCTCATTCCATGTTACTTTTAACCTGGGGCCGGTATTTTGTACGCGTGGCTTCAAGGTCTAACCGTCCCTAGACCTTTGACCTCGTGACCTCCTTACACAACTGAAACAGGAGCCTAAAAAAACAAAGCATAATACACCACAATACCAAATGGAAAGTCATCAAATCTGAAATGACTGCCCTTGAGCCAGGCAGCATATTGTTAGAATTGTGAACCACTCAGCTGCAGGCTGACAGTTATATAGTGGTGATACAGCACATATCAGATTGTGCATGCTAATGTTATTCTGAGAAAATGAAAGGAAAAAGCTTTTCACACTTCATCTTATCAGCCACCTATGCTACAACAAACGGCATATGACAGGATTTGACAAAAAAAAAAAACAAACAAAAAAAAAAAAAACCCACACACATTCACACATTCATGTTTAACCAGTTCATTCATGTAACAGTATAATGTTGGGTCCCACAGTTTTAATATGTTGCTTCTAATTTAATATTTTATAACAAATATACCAAGTTTATATAATTGCGAAATAGTTTAATAGATTGTCAAGTTGAATATCATAATACAAGTAAATAACACATCTTAACTCAATAAGCCACGCAATATGCCATACGCAACATAACTGTCAATGTAAATAGCTACAATTACAACATGGACATGTTACAATATTTTTAGGCGAATCAAAGCATACTTAATTAAGACTTTCTCATGTGTTCCTATATATAAAGTGAATAAAATTCCTAAATGCATGCTGGAATAGGTTCCAGCCGCTGTCAGTTTGGTGAATGGACAGATATATTTAATAAGGGACTGTTCAGAGGGGAGGAGAAGCATGTTCTTGAACTGGGGCAGGATTTTTTTTTTGTTTTTTGTTTTGGCTTAGGGGAGGGACATACATCTTTAAATGTTTGTCTTTTGTATTTATTTTAAATACCATATGAACCCCAACCCCTGTCAGCAGGTGTGAAAGACATGTTCGCTTTCAATGTTCTTTCAATTGTCAAAATTGCATCATTTATCACAGCCAGCAATTATTGTTAGTGTCGATCTGTTTGTTGCATCAGCTCCATTACCTGCATATGGTATGAATATTTTTTTTAAAATGGGTTAGGGCTTATTTATGGTGGATGGAGGGACATGCAGTTTCCATCAGTCACTCAGGGAGGCTCAAGGAAAAATATTTTTAACTTAGGAGAAGGTCAAGATAAAATAAAAATAAAAAAAGTCACATCACAGCCACCCCCCTCCTCTGATAAATAAAAAATAGTCCCTAAATATGTGAAAATGTCCATTATCTGTTTAAAATATCACCGCCTTTTCTGGACTCTAGATGCAGGAAGGATCCAGCAGGCCTGTCCATTCTGCCACAGGATGTACCAGCGAGGGGCCTCTCTGAGGGACCACATCAAGTACTGTCAGGAGAGGGAGGGGGGCCCCATGGTCTGTCCACTCTGTGGATACACTGCCACCCTAAGGGCACAGATGGAGCGACACCTGGCCCTTCACAACCAAGTACAGGACAAGGTGAGATACACACAGACAGCAAGAGAACCTTTTTAATTTTTTTTTTACTGCAGTGAGCCAAATCATCAAAGCATCCTTACACCCTGAAATTTGTCCTTAAATGTGTCATATTATAAAACTAATGGCAATGTCATTCCAGAATGTGATCAGTTTGGATCCCAGCATTGAGACCAGGAAGTTCAAATGTCTGCAGTGTGGCAAAGCATTCAAGTACAAACACCACCTCAAAGAGCATCTCCGCATCCACAGCGGTGAGACAAAATAACATCAAAACATTTATACTCACCCAGCAATTTGCTATTGTTTCCACTGTATCACCAACCCTTACTTATCCTGCCACTATGAAATTATACCTAATTTAATGTGTTGACAATAAACAAGTTAAAATAATCTACGACAGGACAGGATATTTATGCAAAAATGTTCTACTAATGTTCTGCTCTCACCATCTTCTGACTCATATATCCCATCTGCATGTCATTCTTTAGGTGAGAAACCTTATGAGTGCTCCAACTGCAAGAAACGTTTCTCTCACTCGGGTTCCTACAGCTCCCATTTAAGTAGCAAAAAGTGCCTGAGTGGTGGAGGAAATGGAAACACAGGAGGAGCCAGCGGTGCATTTAATGGACATAGCCAAAGCTCCTACCACCACTCATTTCCAACATCTCCCTCTGCAGGCGGGGGGAGAAACAGTACCGAAAAAGGCTCTCCATTGACTTCACAGACCCAAGATCATTCTGCACCTCTGGGTCGAGCACCAGAGGATCCTCATCAGCTGTCACTGCAGGACCACAACCCCACAGGCTTCCCTAGAGCATCAGACCTGGCTCGGCTCTGGGACCCCTCGGCAGAACTCTCTCTGAAGGCCAGTATCCTGAAAGGGACCACCCTGCTGCCCTACCTGCACTCTGGGACCAAGTTTGAACAGATGCTGCAGGAGATGCTTCACAGGGAGGTGAAGAAAGATGAGGAGATTGACAGAGGAGGAGCTGCAGTGGAGGAAAGGAGGGTGATTTACAACGGAGGAGGGCCTGACAGGAAGGTGTCGCCTGACAGGAGAAGAGATGCAGTGAGGTCAGGTGAAGGGGAGAGAGGTGTGCTTGGAGTGACGTGTCGCTGGTGCTCCCAGCTTTTCCCCAACATGGCGGTGCTCCTGCAGCATGAGCGCTACCTCTGTAAGATGAACCGAGAGGCGGTGGAGGCGCCCGAGGGACTTCGCAGCAAAGATCACCCATCACCACCTTTATTCTTCCGTAGATCGGGTCTCCAACCGGAGAACAGCAAACCAAGTGAAGTAACCAACGGCCTCTCTGAAAACAAATCACCATTACCGAAGCCCAGCTGGCACTCTGTACCGCAGCAGCTTCTGGTGGCCATGCACTCTCCACCACAGCCGCACCACGATGCCCTGTCCTCACGAGCATACTGGTCCAGCCAGGAAAAGGGAAGCCCAAGACAACCAGTCAACCATTCCCCGGAGCTGTCATCACCTCGTGTCAAAAAGAGGGTTCCCTCTTCAGGGTTTGGTTCTCCGGTCTGCCTCGACCTCACCAGCTGTCCTCCTGAACTGTCCTCGCCTCGGAACCAAACCGGCAGCCCCTGGTCCGCACAGAACGAGCCTCTGGACCTCTCTCTGCCCAAGCAGCTCTCAGACCAAGAGGGAAGGAACAAAACTGTAAATGGCACCTCAGCCCGGGGAGAGAGGACCCTGCAGCTCAGCAGACCAAGTCCAACTTCACATCTCCCCCTTCACCACCACCCGGTCTACAGCGGGGCCGGAGCGCCTATGTTTCCAGCTTCCTTATATAATGGATTTCCTATCTTCAATCAGGCTGGTTTAGGGCTTTCAGGACATGACGGCATGGCTGCGATTCCATTCGGTCAGCCATCTAATAACCCCGGGTTTCTCTCACCTATGGCTTACATGATGGAGGCAGACGCAGAGGCGACGCTAAAAAAGATTCATCAGGAGAGACAAGCTCTCATGGTGAGTACAGCCTGTCCTCCAGGTTTGTTTACAACAACAAAATTACTGCAGCGGCACTTACAAAAATACATGAAAACTCTACTATTATGTATATTGTGATACACATTTTCATCTTTTCTCTGTAGGGTGAGGTGTTAAGCCGTGGAGCTCTGGACTACCTCTCTCTCATGGATGAAGGTCTAGAGGGAGAAGGAGGACCGGGGAGGAAAAGACTGAGGAAGACAGACGAGGGGCTTTACGCTTGTGACATTTGCGAAAAAACCTTTCAAAAGAGCAGTTCTTTGCTCCGACACAAATACGAGCACACAGGTTTGTAACTTTCTCACGAACACTCATGTTATGTGCCATGTGCTATACATAAATTCTTTGAAACAATTTCTCTGTGTTCGTTACAGGTAAACGTCCTCATGAATGCAAAATCTGCAACAAGGCATTCAAGCATAAGCACCATCTGATCGAGCACAGCCGGCTGCACTCTGGAGAGAAACCCTACCAATGTGACAAGTGTGGCAAACGCTTCTCTCATTCCGGCTCGTACTCGCAGCACATGAACCACCGCTATGCCTACTGCAGCAAAGACCAGGATCCAGACCAGGACCAGGAGGAGATGCCTCTCACCCCAGGGGCTGGCAGTAATCTCGGGGGCCGCCTCGTTGACGACGCCCCTCTGTCCATGGAGGATAACCAAACAGCACACTCCTTTCTCAGCGACTCCAGTCTGGACGGAGCTGCAGAGGTCCTCAAGGAGGAGGAGGAAGAGGAGGAGGATAAAGAGGCAGGAGTTAGTGATGGTCCTGTGGAGGAGGCACATGTGAGTTTGTCAGGAGCGGCAGAGGAGCTGGGAGGTAGTCTCATCCACGGATCACCTACAGGAGAGAACGGAGTGCAGAATGAGAGAAATGGTTACAGTGTTGGAAACCATGTTGACGATGCAGAGAGACAGTTCTGGGGCCGAGACACCGAGGACCAGAAGGGAGACTTGGACAAATGTGAACTGAGCCTGGATTTAACAGATTTACCCAGAATCAAAACTTAAGGTGACTTTAAAAGGCCAAATACAATGCATATACTATATATATATATATATATATATATAAATATATATATAGACTTTTCCTCATACACATGTATATATAAATATTACAGTTCCACGGACTTTTTTACTCATTTTTACAACATGAAAAAAAATGCACAGAACTGTCAAAGCATAGATGGCCTTTAAGTGGATTAAGCCATTCAGAAAAAATATATGTGACAACACAAATTATAATATTTTATCATGCAAAATAGACTTGATGTACCAACAGCGCCTTTTTTTCTTTCTTTTTTGTTTGTCTGTTTATTTTTCATTGTTTTTTGTTTTCCAGGACAGCTAAAAAGCATTTGGGTTGACTTACCAGAGATCAGGTCACATATCCAGATGTGACTTTGCAGAAATCTCACTTTTTATAGGCTTGCTGCTGCTGACTGTTGCACAACCAATGAAGAAGAGGGCTTTTGTATTTTTATGTCCAGGATCCAGTTTACTTTGTTTGAAACATTTGGACTGTTTACATGTAGATTTACACGAGTGATTGGTTTAAGAAACCACACGTTGAAGGAAATGATTGATTGCTGGATTGCAAGACATCTACTGTTACTTTAAAGGAACATTTCAACCCAAACTCAAAAATACAAGTCTGTTCTCTTATTTGTAGGGCTTTTTATCAGTCTAGATTGTTTTGTTTGACTATAGGAGATATCCGTCATAGAGATGTCTGCCCTCTCTCCAATATGAAGATGGCACTTGGCTAATGGTGCTCAAAGCGCAAAAAAAAAAAAACACATTTGAAAAACTCAACACCAATGACACTTTCCAGAAATCATGCCCCAGTTACAGACAGACCTTGTTGTGAGCAGTTTCATGGCTCAAAACAAGGTCTGCGAATTTTCTTGAGCAACAACGAAACAATCTAGATTAATAAACAGTACTACAGGTAAGAGTAAAAATTTGTATTTTTGATTTTGGGGTTTCCCTTTAACATGCCATCAAAGTTAAACATTAAATGTTACAGAAGCCGCCATATTAATCAGAATCACTTGATTCTCAGTTAGTGTATTTATTCTTTCTCATAAGTATCAATTACCTGTGGTATTATTACATACAAATCCTTACCTCTATTTTAAGAGCAATAACTTGTATATGTTTTACATCAAAATACACACATGCAGCTGGTACTTTGTCCCAGAAGCAGTCCTCCTTTTATCATTCATGCTGTGAAATCAAAAGTTACAACCAGCTCATCTCTTCAGGTTCACCATGGTGCTCAGTAGCTTTGACTAATCAGCAGTCAGTTTGGTAGTTCACAACAGGCAGTAAAAAGAGGAAGAACTGATAGGTTAGTTATTTCTGAGACAAAAAACAGCAGACTTCACCTTTTTAATTGTATGCGTTATTAAGGGACAGTCCTTCCTGCATCTTTGTTTGTTAAATGGGTAAAAGATGATGTCAGTCTTTGGGGTTTTTCCTTCGAGGGAGCAGGTAAAACTTGCACTGTGTTGCTGTTTGTGTAATAATCAGTCAGAGCTGCTTTATGCTAAAACGTCTCCTGTTTCTCGGAATAATTTACATGTGCTGCAACCTATTTTCTCAATGATGTGTCACACATTTTGGGCTTTCTGTTGAGGTGTGGCAAGAAGGTCAAGACTCAGGACATATGCACCAGCTTTTAACTTCCTCTTTCTGACTGCAGTGTAGTCAACGTGAAAAGTGCCTCAGATGCACTCAGACGCTGTGAGTAATCCGACAAAGCCTTGGTACGACAAGATAAGACAGTGGTGCATGAGGTGTGACTAAGCTTGTCGCATTCATGCATACCATACGCCAAAGACTCTTCTTGGTCATAGTGTGTGTGTGTGTGTGTGTGTGTGTTCATCGCCAAAGATATGCATATGTGACACACTAACTGCCATCCCACTCGTGCATAGTTCCTTACCTGATATTTCTGAGTCAAAAAAATAGGCAAGAGGTGGGTTACTTTCACTTAGTGTCTGAACACGTTTTATATCAAGCAGTGTTTTTTATCTTTTACTGGCACTCGTGCAACTTTTGTATTAACCTTTCATATGTTTTTTGCATGTTTGTGGATATTTGTAATAAAATTGTACATAGTTTGTCATCAGAATCTTGTATTTTGTTGATTTTTCTGGTTAAAAATCAGCATTTTCTTGTGTTTTAATAGAAAAAAGTCTTGCTCTAGCCTCTGTGAGCATGTAATCATAAGATTTAAGTGTAATCGGTTCAGTTATCTTCAAGCGGCTACAAAATTAAGGTTAAATTATTAAATTTTCACTCTGCTGTCAACTGTCAATTTGCTTTTACAAATTTTCAGTCTAAACAGACAGTTCTGAAGCTCGACTGCAGCCTGGCAGCTCACACTCACTTTTTGTGGGTGGCTGCTTGTGTCTGTTTGCATGATGATTCATCAGAGGTGGCTGCTGGGTGCCTGTAAACCTGTGGATGTGGCCGGGGCATGCAGGGGCTGAGTGGCTCTGCTGGTATTTGATACACTGAGCTTTAGGTTAACGGTTGGCTGAGTAAACAATTGGCTAACCGTAACATTAACAAACCATAACAAGTGATGTAGGTCGGTTACTTTTGGGTGCCATGCATCAGCAGCATTTAGTCAACTGTTGCACCAACAATTGGTGACATTTTCTCTGATAGCTCCGCTGTTTTTTTGGCGAATAAGGTGACATTTAATTGAGGAGTGCCTTGACTTTTAAATGTGGTGCACACAAATCTCCACAGTCAGCATCACTTGCAACAGTGCAGCATGTCCCATCCACAAGCAACAGGTTGTCGGATTGGGGGCTGAGCATTTCAAAGTTTCAATTCCCCGTAGTGACGGTGCAGCAGAGCAAGCAGGCCTGTCTGTAGACGATGAACACAGATACAGACTCATTAGTGGGCAGACACACTGTTCCTCCAACATTGTACTGCACAAGTGTCTCTTCACAAATGAATTTTACACAACCTAACAAAAGACAAAAGTCATGATATACAGAATAAAAACGGCCCGTTTTTGTCACGGTTGTATTTCTTCCTGCAAGAAAAAAACAAAACTAGATTCATTAACATAAAGCTTTCCAAGCAAATTACCATAAAGTACCTACACCTTTTAAAGTGGTTTGGATGATGAAATTTAAATCAGTTACATGGATGAAAAACATGTAACATATGAAACCTTTTCAAAATTTTCTTACTTACACGTTTTTTTTAATAAATACTTACACACACTCAAAAACATTTTGTTTTAGTGTTGCAGCAAACAGAATAACTACCTACAGATGCAACATGGTCACGCTGTTTCGTCAGTTCATGTATCAAAAACTATTGTTGTGAGCTAATTTCTTTTAAGGTTTGCAGATTTTCTGCATTTGAGTTGTGCTACAGAAGCACAATTGGTATTTTGCATTGTTCTCAATTTATTAATCAATATTCAGACTGTTGTTGTAAATCAGATATGATCAAACCTGGATGGTCACCACTTTTCAGAGGGCTTTCACATGTTTTTAAACCTTTAACCTCCTAACAGCTTGGCTTGATTTCTTTCAAAAAGGCAATGAACAACTTTATATGAAATGTCCAGCAAATTGCAAGAAATGAGTAGAGTTAGACTTTGTTTTTTTTTTAAAGTGAGGGATAAATGTTAAGAAAACTATATTTATAGTTGTCATAACTATATTTTTAAAAACAGTGTACAGAATTATTAAGCACTTCTATTTTAAGCACTTCTTTCAAGGTCATTTCCTTTAAAAAGAAAAATCAGGTAAGTTTTTTGTACTTTTTTCTACTTTCTTGCTATTTTTTGAGACCTTTCTTCTTAAGTTGCTCATTGCCTTCTTCCCATGTTTTTGAACAAAATCAAGCCAATTTGCCCAGGTTTAAGGGTCAATAATACCATGAAGAAAGAAAAAAAGGAACTGAAGAACGAAAACAGGGCAGCATTAAAAGACAAAGCAATAGAGTTTGACGTTTGCTGCCAGCACACTGCTGATTAGGAGGGCGGGGTGTTTGATTGTGTCTCTGAAGGACTGATTCTATTTTAGGAAGTGATTAGCGCCATCACACCAAGTGAAATAAAAAACATCAGAGAGCTACAGGCTACAGCTGTTTAATGCAACTGGTGTTTTATTGACAGAAAAATCCCTTCTATTTCAGAGAGAACAAAAGATACAGTAAAATACTTTATGAATTAACGATTTAAGGGCCTTATATTTTCTTTGCATAATATAAAAATAAAATGTGAGGAGGCTCTGGGACACTCGGCTGTCAAAAGACCATAAAGAAACTGCAGTACTGACTGAGGGATACGTTTATAAACTGTGATGACTGTGTGCATATATGCATTTGGATCAAATAAACAAATGTGGTCGTCTATTTAAGTAAAAAATATTTCAGTGTCAATCAAACATAGGGATGACCTTGGACACACAATGATCAAAAGTTCAGACGACTCCCCATCAATCAGCCGCACGTCATGTTAACCCCTCGTCACACACTCAGATGACTTGAAATAATCCAAACATAAAAATGAATAAATACATCTAATAAAACTTCGCAAAAATCTATGAGTTCTCCTCCTGCCCCCCCTCCCCTCCTCTGTCCCTCGTCTCTGCTCTTTTTTGTCTTTTGCCAAACCCACAGTCAATATAAAATTACCAAAGCCACAGAGTGAGAGAGTGAGAGGGTTTTGGGGGAAAATCCACATTTTTTAAACATATGCATTTCCAGTTCCTCTTTTGTTCTGTTATTAAAAGCAGCATTTTGCACCAATCACAGGGGATGCCTCCGCCCGCTGCACCACTGAGGCCTCACATACCTCCACACACTTCTACTATCTCTCACGCGAACCCGACGCTCAGCACAAAACAACCTGACACACACACACACACACACACACACACACACACACACACACACACACACACACAC
Source organism: Plectropomus leopardus (assembly GCF_026936395.1). Taxonomy (NCBI): domain Eukaryota; kingdom Metazoa; phylum Chordata; class Actinopteri; order Perciformes; family Serranidae; genus Plectropomus; species Plectropomus leopardus. Next base: position 24,669,213 of record NC_142177.1, read on the forward strand.
ACACACGCACACGCACACACACACACATCCTGACTAAATGTCACAAAAAAAGATCAAATCAGTTTTTATCTTTTTTTTTTATTGCAGGAGAGTTGATTAGGTCCAAGCAATATTTTAACGACACACTCTTCATTTAAAAGCAAAGTTTGATTTTGGCTAACATCCATAATGTTTAGGGTAAACACTGTATGCAAAGTGTTTCTAGCTGACAAAGGCGATATTTCACATATTTACAATTATATTTTTAACTTAATCTGAGGAGTTTGAACTAATAAAAATAGAGGACAGATCCAAATTTTTACAATAACGCAAGCTTCGAGGGTCCATACACACTACAAAGTACTATTTGGTACAAAGGAACATTTGCTGCCCTGTTGGCAGAATCATCCTATGCTTTGAAGAGTTAAAACTCCAAATATTTCTTCATTAAACACTGTATAAGTTCAGCAGGGACGCGGGCATGTTCACACGCTCAGCTAGTTTCCTGCTTGTTTGCATATTTTACAGTTTATCTTCTGCTCTCCACTGCAGGTGTGATCTGTCCATCTTTTCTGCAAGAGGTGCTGGTGCATGTGTTTTCACAGTGAGATGGTTCTGCTAAGTTTCAGTGCTACGTTAGGACACAACCTTCCTCACATTCCTTGATAAATAACCGGTCAATACTCAGCTAACCGGAGGAGATTAATCACTTTTATGGCTTTTAGATCGCGTCTTAAAACATCCAGGACAAGTGACAAGGTAGCCGTCCGCTCCAGCAGTAACTAGGGCTGCGCTCCACATCTGCAGTCAAAGACACAAGTAATGCAGCTAAAATTGGTTTGTTTTACTATTATTGTTTTAGCGTGGCTCTATATGGAGGCCAGATGTCATGATTAGCAGCTTTCTGTCCTGGTTCTTTTTACCCCGTAATTATCTTTCGATGTGAAACCCATTTTACACCACATGAGTCAACAGGCAAAGAGGACAAATACTGCAGTACTTGTGCTTTCGTCTGATCTGGAGGAGCTTTTGGGAACCCCCCCCTCCCCCTTCCCCTTCCCGGCCCCCGCTGTCCGAAAAGATCAAGAGGGGCCCCGTGTTCCAAAGATGTGGTCAAACTCGCTAAGGATGAGCTCCACCGCCTGGTTCTGGTAAACCATATTCACCGCCATGTTGCCGTTGTCTCGCTCTGGACGCATCAGGGTTGGCCCGAACACGATGCCGATGTTCTGGGTGGTCATTCGGTTCGTGTCTGAACGCTCCAGCACTCTGCAGAGAGATCAGAAAGAGGTTCAACATCGAAAATATCAACAAAAAATAAAATATAATTTTTGCAGCTTGTGGATTTTTATCTCTGGTCATGTCAGCGGGACGGCTCTCGGGATGGCAGCGTCAGTCAGTCCACCACTTTGAGCCCTGACCGAAACATGCCAGCAACTGCTGGATGGACTGCCATGAAATTTCTGCACTAACTTTAATGATCTTCAGATGATGTTTGCAAATGAGTCTTTTTGTGATCCCCTGACATTTCCCTTAAGCACCACCATGAGGTTGACATTTGTGGTTTTGAGTGAAATGTCTCAACAAGTTTAGGATGGATTGCCATAAAATTTTGTTACACACCAAGCGGTAAAACCTCCAGGGTTGAAAAATAAAGATAGAAGTCTCAGAAATTGCAGTTCTTCTAATGGCCACTTGAGGCTGGCTCCAAAACAGACTAAATCCTCATTGAACCCCCTCATTTTTTAAAATGCCAAACTTTACAGTAGAATAATACGGATTTATCTCCATCGCACATTGGTTTGTGGACTCCCGTTTTGAAGCGAGTTTGGCATTACAGCAGCTGCCATCTTGGTTTTTAGGTGCCAGAAGTTACCATATTTGGGTGAGAGGCTGGCACTGTGAAGGCGTGAGGGGTGGATCTGACTGAGAAGCTGACGACACCAACAGCAGACAGCCTGTCACTCAAAGTGGCCCTCCCTTAATTATGCCTAACTTCAGGCCTTAATAAAACATAAATAGGAGAGTTATATAAACAATTACCCCCTTATAGTTGTAATGAATATTGAAATCAGCTATAGACACAAAAACCTTTTTTGTGTCAGGCTGTAAACATGTCAATTTCTGCTGTGAAGTTGGGCGTTTTAACATGGCTGTCTACGAGGATTTATTTTGGAGCCGGCCTCAAGTGATCATTCAAAGAACTGCAGTTTTTGGCACTTCCACGTTTAAGCCCAAAATACAGTGGCTCTAAAACTATTCGGCGGGCCTCCTGGGGGAGCATAGTGCCACTGCAGGAGGCACAAAGACCAGGGTAAAACATAGTTGAATGAATATGATTTACGTAAAAAAAGAAAATGAATAAGAGTTTGCTGATGCTGTCATTGCTGACCTTAATGTCACTGAAATTCAACATGGATCATTATATTTATTCATAAGTTGCCCCCAAAATTGTTAAAGGGACACAGCACCTAAATTAACAATTCTAACATATTTTTTCCATGGCCAAGAAAAGTTCAATCATTATTTGTGAACTTGAGCTACACTCTCTCAAAGGCAAAAACCAGTGAAGTCAGTCTTAAACTTGTGATGTCATCAAATATTAAGCCTGAAGCTGCTTCATAGACGATGAATAGGAGGCTGCTTTGGTGGACCCAATGAATCATTGTTTTATATTTTATACCCAAAGGAGCTTTATTCTACAGTAGATGTCTCAGTCTTTAAACAGAAAATGTACCCATATACTAACATTTCCCCGGTGCTCTCAGTGTCATCTAGAACTTATTTCATCTTTCATTGTCAACAGAGCAGCTCCAGACTTTACACCCTATGGTGGCACAAATTTGACCTTTTACACTCCAGCTTTTGAATTTGGGAAAGAGTTGTTCATAACACATTTTGGACTGTTTTAGACCATAAGAATAACATTTACAAATTTTGAAATTTGGGCAAATTGACTTGATTTCTTTTAAAAACATTGGAGGAAGGCAATGAGCAGCGTAAGAGGAAATAACCCAAAAATTAGTAAAAAGTACAAAAAATTAGAAAAAAATGAAATGATTTAAAAAAGGCGATTAAAATTATGTTGAATATTTTTAAAAATAGAACTGTGAAAAAATGAAATAAGAATAAATGAATAAATAAAATAAACCTAAAAATCTATCTATCTATCTATCTATCTATCTATCTATCTATCTATCTATCTATCTATCTATCTATCTAGGGTTAGTTTTTTAATCTAATTTTTTTTGGTTTTTGTGGGACCAAGTTATTGATTTCCTTTTTTAAAGGAATTCAAACCAATTTGCTCAGGTTGGAAGGTTTAAATACTTGTGAAAGGCGTCTAAATGCAGCACAAGAAAAATGATATTGATCCATGTTTCAAAGGGTTAATGACTGATTAACAGCTTGTGGGGTGGCGGGGTGGGCCTGAACTTTTTAAGCTGCTGGGGCATGACAGAAAATGTTTGAGGATCACTGTGCTAAACTAAGATGGTGAACATGGTTAACATTGTACCAGCTGAATGTTTGCATTGTCATTGCGGGCATGTAAGCATGCTGACATTAACATTTAGCTCGAAGCAACACGGCCTGACGAGCGTGGCTGTGGACTCTTGTTTGAACCATCTTTGGGCCTGCAGGCACAAACAGTAGATGACTGCTAACTGCCCAAACAGCTTCATGCTTGCGGTCAGCATGTGACATCTTTATACTTTTACAAACTCAGGACAGTAACTAAAAATATCCACGTCCGCCAATGACATCTTGTTTTAGCATACATGTTCGTGCCCATGTATCTGGACTTTACAATCTAAATTTGTGCACATAAATGTCTAAATCCACCGCCTGTATCCACCTATGTTGGTGTGTGTGAGTGTGTGTGTGATCGGGGGGGACTCAGGAATGGGTTTAAGCCACAGCATGAGGCATTCTTCTAAAAATGCCATTCCCACCAAGCCACAGAAGCAGCCAGCAATTGCTCAAAACTTCCACATTAAAAAGAGAGGAGGAAAAAAGAGAGAGAGGGAAGAGGGAGAAAAAAAAAAAACGTAGCGAGCGAGGGAGAGGGCGAGGAGAGAGAAAAGAGAGAGGTTCCAGTGGTGGCGGCGGTGGTGTTGGTATGCCTTCCAGCAGACGAACCACAAGGCTCCCATGGGACCTTCGAGGCAAGGAGGAGAGCGCGGGGGGAAGGCGGAGGGAGGAGGAGAAGGGAGAAAAAAAAAAGGAGAAAGGGATGGAAAGAGGAGGAAGAGAGGAGGAAGAGGAAAAGGAGAAGAAGAGAATGAAGAGGAAGTAAAGGAAGGTAGCGAGCGAGCAGGAGAGGAGGCGACGGGGATGATTGAGCAGGGAGATAATAAATGAGAAACAGAGCGAGGGGGGAGAGGAATGACAGCGGGGAGAAAATGAGAGAAAGACACAGAGTTGACAAATTCATGGGGCCCACCACACCCTGGCACAAACATCGGCCTCAGAACACGAACACTCACCCCTGGAGTGGAAGGAAAACCATAGGCGGTAAAAAACACACATTTTATGTACTGTAAAAGGAACTGGCTCGCACAACATCGTACACCATTCATCTTCCTCCAGCCTTTTCATCTTCACAGGGACCCAAAGTTAACAACAGTGTGATCCTGGTACAGACCTGGCACACTCCGAGAGCCGTGGCCAAAGTATCCCTGAACAACAAGGAAACTGCCCCCCCTTGTGGTCACTTTTAAAAAGTTGTGAGGAGGAGATTTTCCTACAAGGGCATCTGGTTCATTCCTTCGTGTTGAAATACCCCGAGGGAAAATTCTAGCATTATGAAATGTGCCATCTTCTGGACAGAGACAAATGGCAGAGACAAACACATCAGCGGAGATGTACCGTGCACAGTTTTTACCCCCGCCCTCTCACCGTCTGAGATGGCGACACATGAACCGCAGAGTGTCATGGTTAGGAGGAGGCATGTTGAGCACCAGACACTTCAGACGATCCACTTTATCCATGTAGTCCGACATCTCTGCAACACAGAGCGACAGGCGAGTCACATGCCAATAAATGTCATCATTTGCATTCCATGTCATAAACTTTATTAGCATCTGAAACCTGATTTACATCCTCTAACTGGTATCACATGTGCTGTATTAGCATGAACAATCTGATGGTGCAGCGTGCATTTATCAGCTATCAACACTGTGGTCTGATGAGCAGTGAACTGCTGAGTCTCACAGAGTGATAAGATATACATTCATTCTGAGAAAATGTTTACATATATTACAGTTTCTTAATATGCAAGTTTTCTTATCGAATGTAATGTATCCTCAAATTAATCCAGTTAATCTACTGTTTAAGTATAAGTTAAAGATATTATGATACAGTGCTGTTTCACACATGTTCATGCAACTGAATGATGAAAAATTTGGTTAAAGAAAAAGTTTGGTTGTTTTTGTTTCATGTTTGTTTGTTTTTTTTACAGGAAACAAATCCCATGAAAAGATTAAAACAGTGATCAGCTAATTGATTCTACTAACAAGTGTATGTAAGCCTGATTTATTTTATTTCTGCAATAGACCTAAACTGTTGCTTTAACTATCAAAAACATAGTTGAGCTACGTCGGATGACATTTTCCTTTGATGTGATCCTGTAAACACTCACGAGAGCATCAAATCTGTATTAATCTGCAGTTGAAAATAGTTCCCAAAAATGCACAACTTGTTTCTTTTTGAGAAACTTTTGTTGAAAGATAAACTCTGCATGATTACCTTAAAAAACAATGTACAGACTCATACAGAGGTAAGCCCTCACATTCATCACTTATGACCCACTGGAGGTGTCTGACGGTGTATTTATCTGCAGAAACTCTGCCCTCTGCCTGTATTACTTTTCTTATTTTCTGTGTTCGGGACGTTTATGGGTGTTCACTCCCACAGCACTCAGGTGAGGTCGGGTGCCAGAATGTAATCAAGATCCAAGAGACAAGTAAAAAAAAACACCAATATAGCTGTGAAATATGAGAGTGAATCTGAGGTTAGATTTTACTTCCACTTTTGCTGGCAAGCGTGTTTACAAATAGTAACCGCCAATCTTGCATACTATCCCTTGAAACCTACAGTGCTCTGCTGTTTTAGGAAAATATTTAGCTTTAAAAAAAAAAATTAAACATATCCATGGCCTGTTTTTAGGTGTTTATGTCTGAATGGAGTGCCACAGACACAGACGGGGAAATATGAACAGCTGGTTTTGGTCTTTTCATGGCATTGTTGACAAGAAGAAAAATACGGAATAACGCATATAAGGAGTCGTGTGAAAAATGCAGTTAACATGGGAATTATACTGTGAAGATTTTCTTTTGCAGTAAAACTATCACTTCATTTGAATGCAATACCTCTCAATAAATTTTAGTTTTGTCAGTATGTAATTATTCTTCTCTCGCTTTGGAGCTCATGCAATTTTCTTTTTGGGAAGCACCATTTTATTTTATTGTGTCTATATATCTTTCATGATATGGTGTGTGGTGTTGCGCAACATTTTTTAGAAGTGGAAAACCAAAAGTTATGTCACTACAGTATATATTATACTGATGAAAATGACTTTCATCGAAGCTTAAAAAAGTGCGAAAGCCCCCGGGTACAGATGAGGTGAACTCGGACACAAACTGTCCTGGTTTTGATTCTTTCAAACCACACCAGTAATGTGAGTATTCAAAAAAAGCACTGCAGAGAAAAAACAACATGGTGAGTTTTGAGTACCAAAGTACCTCATTTCAGTACCCTCTGACCAGTTCTGGTTGGTGATGGAGGCATGTGATTGTTTTTCTTTGTGGATCACTGTGTTAAATATTTGTTCTCCTGTGATGTATTTTTTGTATTTTAATATGTTGCGATTTTGCATGGCTGCAGCATTCGCCGTATCCCTCTTGTAAAGGAGATTTGTGATCTCAATGGGACTTATTGGTGAAATAAACAAATAAATATATAAATAGTAGAAACAACGTAAACATGATTGCATCTATTATGGCAGTTGGTAGTTAACAGTTGCATTGAAAATATGAATATTGAATATAAAACATGGTTTATTAAACTTACTCATAAAACTTATAATATACTGTAATTATTTTCGAAATTATGCATGACAGATTCAGTTTCTGAATAAACATTTTAAATAAATATATTCAAAAAAAAAATAATAATAACAAGTGTTCTCTGCATTACTCCAAAGTACGGAGGCCCTAAGCCATACGTGAATACATTTTTTTCTCTGTTTTCCTGAGATAATGGGATGATTTTCAGATCTCAAAATTTTAAAAAACTGTGTGTTTTTTGAGATAACAGCATAATTCATTTGAAATCTTGAGATAACAAAACAATATCTTAATAATAGTTGGCTATGCGTTTAACTTATTTATTTTAAACATCATACAGTGTAGCAGTGTCAGAGGAGCAGGAGAATATCTACCAACGCTTCACATGGGGAGGGACGGCGTGGAGGTTATTTGTGTCCAGTTTTGACAAATTGAGTGAGAGGAGAAGACTGATACGCATCATGAGGTCTCGAACCATCAACTTAGCTCAACAGACAGCTGTTGCACAGTTAAAATTCGTGCTGTAACATTCACTCACTCATTAGTTTTAAAAATATTTTAGAGCATAAATTCAAATTAATCAAAAAGTGTCCAGGGCATCCATCAGCCATGACATGTCAGGGCTGATAGAAATCTCTGGCCTATCACATTTAATTTCTTATCTTGAAATCTCAAATTAATTATGTTATTATCTCGGCTAATGGCTAAACTGTGACTGGCCTTATCTAGAGCCATTGTTTGGTTTGTCCTTTCTGGGCTACTGTAGAAACATGGCGGACTCTGCGAAAGAGGACTCACTCCCTATATGGATAAAAATGTCTCATTCTAAGGTAAGAAAAACACAACGATTCTTATTTTTAGGTGAATATAAACCAATAAAAACATGGTTATAAATATTATGTTCCATTTCTATACACACTAGACCTTTAATATCTACCTCAGATAGGGCTGCAACTAACAATTATTTTCATTGCTGAATATTTTCTTTACTATATGATTAGCTGTTTGGCTTTAAATTTGTAAGAAAATGGTGAAAATATGCCGATCATGTTTCCTAAAGCCCAGGATTATGTCTTTGAATGCCTTGTTTGTTGTTTTGGAAAAAAGATCATCAAAAAAATCACATTTAAGAGGCTGGAATCAGAGAATTTAGACTTTTGCTTAACTTACTTACTCAAACCAATAAATTGATTAGCTGGCAATTAATTTAATACTTACAACTGGGCAACTACGGGTGACACGATGTACAATAATGATAACTGATATTTCAAAATGAAATATTAAACAGTGTGTGAAGCTGGACACTCACTGACTGTCTCCACGATGTCGGTAAAGAAGCCAAAGGGCACGAGGGGCTCAGGAAGCTCACGAAAGAAAAGTTTCAGAGCTCCTGTGATGACGTGAATGTCTTCCCAATCACTCTGGTCCAAATTCAGCTTCTCCTCTGAGAGACAGTAGGGAGGAGGAGGGGGGGAAATGCAGACAGGGTCACACGAAGGCAACATGAAAGAGAGAGACAAAGTGTCAGAATTAAGGAGAGAAAGAAGCAGAGTTACAGTCACAGTATCGTTTAGCAAACAACAGAACAGTGTGAATTCATGTCAGTGCTAAGGCGTAACATGAAGGCTTGTAGCTGCAGGAGGGAGATAGAAATGGTCTGTGAGAGTCAGAGAAGACACAGGAGCACATGTAAAGCGCACAATTTTCAATTTAAAAATCCAGGCCTGACCAATGCTTCTCAAATGGCATTGTAGAGAACCAAAGAGAGTAAAATAAAAAGCTTTAACTGAATGGCCACAATACAAATAAGTATCTAATGATGAGAAATATGAGTCAGTGTGAGATATGCTGCAGGTTAGAGCACTTCACAGCACACAAGCCGCAGCTGATTCTCCGTCTCCCCCACTTGGTGGCAGCCATGCACCACATGAGACGCGGCTGTACAACCTGCTGCGTGTTATTACATCAGAAAACTTAAAGCAGAAAAGCCTCAGGGACACACATACATTAAGCAAATGGTAGCACAACCAGCAAACTGTTCAGTGCACATCTCAGATCTGCGTGTTAGTCTGCGTGTGTGTGTGTGTTTGGGGGGGTGACTGAGGTGTTCACATTATGCAACACATGATGCACAAGAACAAGCAGGCTGAGTAACGCGTGAAAGCGGCTGTTTTTCTCCTCATCAGTCTGAATCTACCTTGTACTAACTCCGCCGGGAACATGTAACGGCCGTCTGTGGTCACCGCCCGCTCTGCAAAAACCAACAGTTACTCAGTGGGCTTTCCTCACTTTCTCACAACGATGTCATGTAGGGGAAGTGATACAAGCAGGTGTGTCATACAATATATATTAAGAGAGAATGAATAAAAAAAGCATCAAATGGAGTTTTTCTTGATTCTAAGTGGCTGAAAAAAAAGGAACAGATACAATTTAATGATGAAATTCATCCTGCCAACACTTATTTCCCTCAATCGTTCCATTAGTCATCAGAACCAAAATTAATCATCAATACAGATCCATTTTCCCCTCCTCCACTTCATCCTCACCGTGGTCCACGAGGAAGCGCAGTTTCTGAATCACTGCCAGGTTTCCCGATACTCTGTAGATGCCATCAGTGTCCAGTCCTGAAACAAACCGCAGAAGTTTTATTAACACTTAAGAAGGTTAGTATCAAAACCAAACTGACCCATTTTCCCTTATTTTTGAACTTGACTTGATGAGTGCAAGATAAAAATAGCTTCCCTCAGATTTTAAGGCAGTGAGGGCTGATATAATTGTTTTACTTTTCTGCACATCAATAATTTAGAGCATCTGGGAAGTTTGTTTTGTTGCATAAGTGCCCAAAAGCGTGTGAATAAAGTCAAGCAAAAGCACATTTGACACTTTTAGACATCTAAAACATTTTTTTAAAAGTTACATTTTTGTATGATCACATAACGCCCTGTGAGTACTTTTAAACTTCCTCTCAACATTTCATTGTGTGATGCCTGATGAAATGCCAACAAAGTTTTGTTATGACATTTAGTTTCTTCTTTTTTCACACTGGTTTCAACGTCAGACAGAACAATTCAGGCCTTGTGACTCAATGATTATAAATATTCTCAAATGATGATATCCTGTATTTTTCCTTACCGTCACCAAATCTCATGAGGAGATCAAAACCTTGGTCAAGTCAGAATATGTCAAGCTTTTGTGATATATTTATTTGCTGACATCCTATTGGAGTCATAAGGAGCGACTGACTGAGATGTTACGCATCATGGTACTGCTTTAAAACATACGCGTTTATTCACGAACATAGAAAACAAATCTGAAAGAGTAACTTTTGTATTTTTCAACCTAGACCCTATTTTCCTATGTTTTTGTCTCCAAGTGACTAATGGGAACAACAGCAAAACAGGCTGCAATATAACCACTCGGTGCATTTGGGCACTTTTTGTTTTTGCCACTGACATGCTCAGATTATTATTAAGTAATTAAGTGTCTGACAACATTATGTGAAGGATCTCTACAGAGAGACCTTCTTGTTAAAGATCCTTTTTGTTAAAACAGGGACAGCCCTGAAATCACTCCTGCCAAACCCACCAAACATATAAATACACTCTAATTTTAGCGTGAATAGGGCTAGTGTATTTTTACCTCTAACTCAGTGAATTAAGGGCTTATTAAAACCAAATCAGAGCTGGTGATTGTTGGAACAGGGGAAAGATGAACCCAGATGGGCTTCTTGAGTTTTTTTGTGTCAGTCGACTTTGAATGAAGTGTGTTTTACCTTGATAAAATTAAGGTTAATTAAGGTTAAAAAAAGGAACTTACTCTAATATCTCAGATAAAAAAGTCGATCTCTGTGGGGATCTTTTTCATAGGTTGTCAGAAACTTATAATAACAATCTGAGCCTGTCAGTGGCAAAAACGAGGTCTTTGAGTGGAGTCCTTGAGTGGATCATAAATGTTACTTGCAGCCTATTTTCGCTGCTGCAGCAGTCTAGATTTATATTGGGCCAGTTCCAAAAATTGTTGTATATGTTAGTCACTAACACACACATACATTGGATAATAGGATCCAGGTTAAAAAATGCCAAAACTACCCTTTAACCCTGATTTGTTATTGGTCATATTACAATAATTTTATCTATATGGGGAGGAATCACAAATCAGTCTGCCAGGGTTTTGTAATCTGTATCAAAGCTTAAATAATTAGTCAATTAATCAGATTGTGACAGAAAATTAATCTGCATCGATTTTCATCACTGAGAAATCTTCATCTTTTATCACTTTAGATCCTGGGAAACAGCAATGGCCTTTTTTTTTTTTACTATTTTCTGACATGCTACCGACCAGACATATTTTTAGTAAAATACATGACAATATATTATGATAATTAATAAGCAGCAGATTAATCAGTAGTTAAAATTGGGATTTTTTGTCAATACAAAAACATTAAAAAACATTTAACAGGACTGAAAAGGGAAAAACATCAGGAAGAACAATAGAGGAACCCTTCTTAGTACGAACAAACGTGTTAGTATATATTAAAATTTCCCTGGTATGCTCAGAAAAGATTCTTCCTTTTCTGCTGAAATTATTATTTACTGTCAGTATGAGAAAGATCGAATATAATTCCTCTTTTTCCAGGAGCTACTTCGTCCTAAAACATTTTTCAGTCTGTCTCAGCCTTGAATGTAAATGTTTCCATCTGAAACACCTCCCTAGAAATATTTAATTCATCAAAACCAGGTTTTTAAAGCCCTTGTGGTCAAAACACTTTTTTTTTTAGTGTGTATTAAATATTTATTTGCAGCATTGTTTCTAAACAGTTTTTCTGAACAACTCCATTTTCTCTCATTTAGATCTCTCTGCGGCTGGCAGCTGTCACAACTTCCTCTCTGTGCGTTTTTACTCTTCTGCTCTCTGTTGGCCGAATCACAAACATTTTCCAGTAAATGTTTGTTAAGTGATTTATGTCACGGAGCTGAACAGCAGGTGCACAACTGCTGTCAAGTGACTTATGCTCAAAACAGCAATGAAGAAGTGTTTTCTCATGTGTCCCCTTTAAGTTGAGCATCACATTAGGAGGAGGCAGCTGTGTGTTTGTACCTCTCCTCTCCACGGCGTCAGTACAAAGTCTGACGAAGCGAGGGATGGTGCTTTTCTCTCTCTCACAGAGCATCTCCAGACGACAGCCAAACACCTGATCTGAAGGGGGATGACAAACGGACACAAACACACACACACAAACACACTTTTTATGTCTGTTCAGAAGTTTTTTTTCTTATCTCAGATAACTGTGCCAAGACATGATGTAAGAGCTACAAGTTAATCTACAGATAAATTTATGGCTCACTGTGGAATAAAACCTCCATGATCCCAGCAGCAATGTAGACTAACCCTTGATGATGCAACACAACTCATGTAAGGTACTATATACACTATAGGGTGAAAAAAAAATCATACGCAACCCTTTACTCCAGAGTATACAACCGTTATACTCCTATATGATCATATTATGATATGTCTTATATCTCCTATGATGAACGTTTTTTGTCATCAAATGCATCAATTTGATGGTTGAAAAAAGGTAGGAAAGTATTTATGGCGTCATCATTTTAAAAACCTACAGATCAAGGCTGCATGATATGACAAAAATATGCAATGTGTGATTATATGTTGAATAAATGAAAAGATATATCTTTCTTTCAGCCACTTTCAGTATACTGCTAATTTATTACAAAAAATGGCTTGTTGAATTGAAAACATTAAGGGAAAATTATTTCCCAAATTCTTTTATTAAACAAAGTGAACATCAAACTGAACACAGAAGGCGCAAATAAAAAAGAAGACTGAAAGTTAGCTTTTAGAGTGCAGTTTTCAACTGATATTTCAACACACACAAAAAACCCTAATATATATATATATATATAAATTATTGTGCATGATAATTACAATGTGAAAGACTCTGAAACACCTCCTAGTGGATGAGGATGTAATTGAGGTTAAACATCCTGTTAGCATTCTGTCTAACCTTTAGAGGGAGCTGTAGTTTTTCAAAGCTAACCAAATAATTGTTTCATATTTGTTTACATGATGAGGTGCTGGTGGCGTTGAGATTTCTGACCACATAAATTCAACATAACTGGTTTGAGTCTGAACGGGAAACCCTGCTGCATGAATTACTTCCTCTCTTTCTACTGATTATCAGACAAAGACAAAATAAATGCCAGAAGAAAATACTTTTTAAAAAATAGCTGTTTAGAATATATAAATACTTATATAGATTATAGACCATAAAAAACAAAACATGTTTAAAGTTTTAGAAAAGAGGCACATAAAAGATGTTAAGGCCGGCGTGTGGAACTTTTGTCTCCCCCTGCTGGCAGTGAGAGTAATTACACAACCACTGTTAGTGCCATCAGGGCGAGTTCTTTTCTATTTGGTTTCTTTTTTATTTGGAGCATCTACTTCGGAAACTTTCTTTGGATGTGTCTCAGTATCTATTTCCGCCATAGTGTCTGCCACACTTCCTGTTTTTTATAATCTCTATTTCAAACTGTCAACATACGACAGAACATCGCCTGGTCCTCATGTGACTAAGTATGCACGGGACCGCACGAGGGTCCAGTGCGCAATTTTACCCATGTATTGATCTCTCTGACATACTACTACTGCCGACTGCTGCTTGTGTCTGTCTGTGAGTTTGTGTATGGTCTGGGTAGATTGTAAAACTGAATTGCCCTTCTGAGATGAATAAAGTTGTCTGAATCTGAATTACAAGAAAAACTCAGAATCACCAAACTAATCTTTAATCTCTAATCTTCTTTAATCTTTCCCCCCCTTTCCCTCTAACTGGTAGACCTGAAACACATCACTTCCATTCACCAGCATAGGAAAGCCGTCACAGACGTCACACACCAAAACTCTGCTGTTAAGTAGGGACAGCCTTCCCTTGTAGCAATAGGCTTAATCAGAATTTTGTGAACTCTTTTGGCAAAAGTTTGAATTTTACAGATGTTCATTTATATGTAAAAGTAGCACACACATTTTACCTTTCTTTTCTCCTGTAGGGATAAGCTATATTTTGACATTAATAGCACTTAGAATTATTCTTCCTTTTCAGGATGCTGCTTGTCTAAAAGTCAAATTGTTGTGGCTGAATGCTGACAAAATATTTCTTTTATCATTAAAAGTAATTGTAAAAGCATTACGAGAATAAGGAACAGCTCTGAAAAGACAATCGTTATGGAAGTGTTGTACATAAGTTCAATATGAATGGATGACGATTTGATGAGTGACGAATTAAAAGGTAAAACCAGCATAAAGTTTATTGGTAAGCTGGTGTGACCTTTGTGAGTCACCAGAACAGCTTTAATGGTCCTGAGTATAGAGTCACTGAACTCTACTTAAGGGATCAACTGCATCTAAAATCTCCCTTTGGTGTTTAACTAGGTGGAAATCTGGCAACTGGGGAGGCCACAAGATATATTTCTCACTTAATTATGACTTTTATACTAAACTATTCACTGAAACCTGAAGAGAATCATATATTCACTGTCTTTCTCCTCTAATTTATCCAGGTTTTTCCTTTTCCTTTTGCTTGATAAGGACAAATACAAAAGTTCAGGATTGTTTCAGCTTTAAAGAAAGATCCATAAAAAATCTGATAAAAGTGTTGTAATCGTCAGACAAGCAGTGTGAAAAACTTTATCATTTTGGAGAAGCTCTTACTAAACAGGCGAGGAGGATTGCGACTCATATTCACAGGGGGATGTGGCATCATCGCAGGATAAATGCTGAGATTTCCTGCCAGCTATCACAACCGTGATGCAGCTCAGCTAAGCAGCAAAATATATTCAGCTTCACAATTTTAGCTGTGGAGGTGCAGTCTTGTAAAATTAAACACTGTATGCTGCTGAGTAAAGGATACGTGCATTCAAAGTTGTAAAACTTCAAAGAGAAATCACACCTTTAATGAGTCCTTTCTCCTGCAGCGCCTGCAGAGGAGGTCTCTTCAGGATCAACTTCTTCAGCCGGGTCTTCACTCGTTTCCTCTCCGTGTTCTCCAGGTTAGACGATGAGCGAGGGACTGCAGAGGAAGGAAAGGAAGAGATGGAGGAGGAGGACGAAGAGAAGGAGGAAGAGGAGGTCAGTGCAGGGCGCTGGGCTGCGGCGGGGCAAGAAAGCAGATGAGAGGGGATTGTGGTGAGGATAAAGAGCGGGAGGGCCGGGCGACGGCGGAGGTGAGACAGGACTGACGGGGGGATTATTTGCCACGGGGGCCTCGTGAAAATGTAAGTGGGTTGGATGGATGAGAGGATGGAGGAGAGGATGGAGGGATGTAAGAAGCCTGTGTGGAAGTTTAGAAAGAAAAGTGATAACGATGATGATGATGATCACGATGATGACGACACGACAATGGAGTGAGAGTAAACTAAAGTGGAGGGCAGGAGGTTGTGCAAAGGAAGGAAGTCAGAGTGGAGCGATGAGAAGAGGCACTGTGTGGTGACAACTTACGTGATGTTCTCCTGTCATCCTCGTCTCCGCTGTGCTCCAACATCTCCACGCTGCCTGCTCGCCTCAGAGAGTACAGGAGGACGTTGTCTAAAGGGTTTTCACGGTCCTGGAGGAGTGAAACAGCGCTCGACGTGTTAACTAAGAGAAACATTTACAAAGTCATTCAAACCAATTCAAGAACTAGATAAAACCGCCACGTTGTTGTATGACTCCACACACCAGTCACGCTGCACTTACAGTTTACATCCATGTCTGTGAAAACATGGATGCTTCACACACAGAAGATGTAAACAACAAGCAGTTTCAAGGTGGTTCTTGAGGGTTACTTTAATACCTGATACATGAGGTCACTGTGACCTTGATCTTTGACCGCCAGATCCTATTCAGTTGATTCTTGTGTCCAAGTGGATGTTTGTGCCAAATTTTAGCCAAGTACCTAACGGCCATCCCGAGATATTGCATTCACAAGAATCAGACTATTGTTGAGCTGCAGTGAATGTTTGTGTCAAATTTGCCACAAGAATGATATGAATTTAAGTCCACAATAGCCTTGACCTTTGAACACAAAATCGAATCAGCTCATCCTTGAGTCTACTCGAATATTTGTGCCAAATTTGAAAACAATCTCTACGGTTTTCTTGAAATATCGCCTTCACAAGAATGAGAGATTCAAAGGTCACAGGGACCTTGACCTTTGAACTCTGAGCACCAAAATCTAATTAGCTCATCATTGAGTCTAAGTGAATGTTTGTGTCAAATTTGAAGGAATTCCCTTAAGGTGTTCTTGAGATATCGCATTCACAAAAATGTGGCATACGTACGGACAACCCGAAAACATAATGCTTCCGGCCTTGGCTATTAGAGAGGCCTAAAGGCATAAAAATTTTGATACCTGAAAGTGCATCTGGGCGAGACAGCCACTTTTAGACAAGAGGTGAAAGTGCCTCTAATCGCCAAAAAGCTGGGTCTATTTTATTTTCTACATTTCTATATTTTCTATATCATTTTAGTAATAGCCTAGTGTCACTGCTAGATGAGCAAACACACACACACACACACACACACACAAACAAAGGCAGACAGACAGAAGATATTACCCATATTGGTTCAAATGTAAATTCAGTTCGAGTTCGAATAGACAGGGGCAAGTCAAATTTGACGACTTTGACACTGATGCTGCTCTGGTGTGAGTGTTTTGCAGGCTAGCGAAATATCCTTGTGCTGACTATTTACTGGGGTTTACCATCGACTGACGCAAAAATGGAAATAGCAAATAATTGCAACCACTGCCTTTGCTCCGTAGTTTAAACCAATGATCTAATACTTTTCATAAAATAAAATAATATCGTTCTGTTCTTCTCCTAATTAGATTGAAGTACTTTTTCCAAGAGCCAAATTAAAAAATGTCTGATTTTCAAGGTATTCAAGGACTTAATTTTTGAGAGTTTTTTTTCAAGCACCTCAAGCACCTTGCACGAACCCTCTGAATGGTACCAAACATAAACCCCACCTAAAAAAAGCAAACTATTCCTTTATTATATAAGTTTAAATATTCTACATCTCATCTAGAAGGATAATTAAAAAAAAACAACAAAACAAAAAGAAAAAGACGTTCAAGGATGTGTGTTTAATGTTCAACGAAAGGCAGTGAAAAAATGTCAAGTTATTTACTGATGGCAAGACATTATTAGATCCGAATGGAAACCATTTTACCACCAATGGAGAAGTGGTCCATTGAAAGTACAACTCTCTGTGTGTGTCGTGTGTCTCACCAGCCTGTCGATGACGCTCTGGATTGTGGTGTACCACTCTTTGATCAGAGAGTCTGTCTCCGACTGCAGCAGGAACTCGTTCCCTGTCACTGTCCTCAGCTACAACACACACATAGACACAAACCATATCAGTGTGTGATGAACTGTCTCCCAAAGCCACGTAAGTAAGAGGAAAAATATGTATTTTTGAGTTTGGGTCAAATTATCCCTTTAAGCTCAATAGTCTGGACATTTTAAAGGCAGAAAAACACGTGCACGTCATCTGCCACATTTCACTGGAGTTAATTTTCATAGCTTCCTCTTCCTCACTGAGTGACCGGGTGAAATAAAGCTTCCTACTCTCACTTCCCTCACTGACAACGACTCTTTGCTGACAAAAATAGGATTCTATGTTTTACAGCTTATCTACAATCACATTGTCGTCACTGCGCATCTGCTCACCGCAACAATTCAAATGAAAATCAGTCTGAACAGAAAGAGTGTTTGAGGATGATTAAATGATATATTGAGATAATGTGATTCTTTTATTTTCTTTTTACCGTGTTTTCTGATTCTTTCTCCACTTGCATCTTACCCTGAAGACGTTCTTTTTGCTGGACAGGTCGTTGGCCCAGTGCAGCTGCGCTCCTCTTAAATCCACGCTGCTCTCAGGGCGACTGTTTCCTGGTTTCTGTTTTATTAATAAAAAGCCAAACAGGCAAATAAATCAGGTTTTGTTCTATTAGTTGGCCAAATTGAGGCATACATGTTTCTAAAAATGGAGTTTGGTTGTTTTATGCTGCAGAGAATTTGTGTCAACCACTTTTGACTGACATTATGACCAAAAACACCTGCAACAGGTTTGTGTTTATGGACAGAACAGTTGGTGTGTGTCATTTCACAGCAAGTTGGAATAAGGTCATCATGGTTTTGTCAATGTGGAAATAGTTACAGTTTCCCCAAACAAAACAAACACACTCTAGCCCTTTTTGGAGACGGCTTCACAATCTGCAATAAAGTTGTGAAGTTTTAATAATGATAAAAATAATAAAAAAACTTCATTTATATAGCACTAGCAATAAAACAATAACATAAAGTGCAAACAGCACAGTGATTATACATGAATACTGGAGAGGGATGACAAAACCTTGCAACGGCCATATATTAAATATACAAAAATGCTTTCCTATAAAGTAAATAACTGTCCCAAGATAATTGTAACACTGCAAACAGAAATGTGTCCAACATAGCGGACAGCAATATCCAACTGTGTAGGCACTTATTGTTTTGGTTTTTTTCTAAAAGCTGATCTTTGTGCAACAGTCCGGTCAGCTGACTCTGAGGGTTACTTCACAATATTTAATCCTAAAATGAAAAAAAAAAGAAAAATCCACCATGCAGAAAAACTGACATCTGCACTTACAGAATGACTCACAGTTGGCTGTAGATTTTGAAATCTAGACATTTACACCCTGTTCTTTAACCATATACTAGAACAAAACACTAAATTATGTTTTTGCAAAGACATTACATGGACTAAAAGCACAGAGCTCTTACCCAGCTGGAAGGTGTCTGTGATTTAGGATCTTTGAAGAAAACCAGACTGTTCCCAACCAACACGACCCAGGAGGGGCTCCAGCTTTTCCTGCAACACAACACACTGATCAGATGAGATTTAGCCAAGCAGATCATTCTCACATTAATTTATTCAAACACCATACAAACAGATGCAACCTAAATTACATTTTTCTGTCTTTAATGAGAGCAGCCTCACCTCAGTTTCCGGCCTCCTTCTGCGATCTTCGTCTTGTTCAAGAGGCCGGCCTTCTCCAACTCCTGACAACACATTAACAGGGTTTAGCAGCAGAATCTGCAACATTCAAGCAGTCGTATTAATACTGTCACAGTAATGTTATCACTCAGGGGAGGCATCGACGCCCTGAGTAATGAAATGTTAACAGTAAAGTACAGCGGAGGGCTTCTCCTCTGTGTAATACAATGCATCCTGAGCGAACCCATTTAACTGTTAACAAACGTTGCATCATTTAAAAAATAGCGGGAGGGGAGCTGCTCTAAAATCTCCCACTGCGGTATGGCCCCGTTTAAGGTGCAGAAGAAAAGAATTAACACTAACTATGAAGTTATAAGTGTTGAGTACAGTATATAAAGAAAAAGAGGAACAAACTGAGAAAAAGCAGATAACAGAGAGAGAAACAGAGGAAAGCTTAGTTTATTTTATTCAAATAGGTTTGAACATATCCATTGCTCAGACTAATGCAGCCTTACACCAAATGGCTTTAAAAGGTTTTTTACTGTCACAGATAAATTTCCAGTGTTGGGATAAAATTGTGAGTTTGTTCTAGCACCTGTTATCTTGATGGTTAGGTGTAAGGTGGTCATAAAATTCAGTCCGAGCTGTCGGTCTTTCTCTTGTCTTTATGTTTCGATAAAATCAAGCATGTTTAATGTTATCATAAGTTTTTTGCCTTGGCTCAACGACATGAACATTTTCAATGGCCAATAGTTGCTTTCTCTCAAGCAAAAAACACAAACCAGGTAGACAGTTAACAAGGAGGGGACCTCCAGGGAGGCAAAAGAACATAAACAAGTCTTGGTTTTCTTGAACTGTGAAAAAGGGGGATAAGCTGTTGGAGATGTGACGTAAAAACAGATTAAGAGAGCCAGCCAACCAGTAATAACTTTATTGGGAAATCAAAATTTTTAAACCGTTCCTCTCTCATTTTAATACTCTTCTTCCACCTGGAGCGGCTATCCAACGGAGCAAGGTAGCAAGTTGAGGCGACAAAATCCAAAATTTAAAGCCAACACAGTTTAGTTTTTTGAAAAATATTGATTAGCAAGAACACTGTCAATATTTGACGTTTTTTATCTTTATCTTTATTTATCTTCTGTTCTGCGTATTTGCGGACACATAAAAAATTGTTAACATGTCATGTTTCTTACAGGGAGTTTGGCATATTATTTTCCACCAGCAGCAAGTTGGACTTAAATGTTGAGTCGTAGTCAGTAGGCATTTGTTAATTTGTTGAGCTTAGTGAATGGAAGAGTTATGCTCAAAAAGTTGAGTGTAAAATATTTTTCCATTTATAGTTATTCAGATTAATCCAAAAATCCTCACTGTAAACAGTTTTCTCTGTATTTTTAGATTATAGTTCCCAATAAAATATTTTTGTAAGAGTAACCGCTACATTTATCATTTCACTCACATAATATCTGCAAATAAAACAACAACTGTCTGCTTGACTTGTTACCTGGGAATATGGAAAATCCCATGAATTTTAGAAAGCTATTCTGTCAGAACGGTATGTTACAAATGTCTGTGTTCTTGTTTGTATATGAAACAGAACTGGTCAGAAAATGTTCATGCTGTGCTGTATTCAGTTATTTTTCCTTAAGTAACTAAAATATGACAAGGTCGGCAGAAAGCGAAGCTTGTAAAGCTTTATGTCCACTGCCCTGTTTTTTCTGCTGTTGTGTGTTGGTGTAACAGCATGACTGCCGACTTCATTAAAAAGGCTGGTTGAATAATTGATTTTTGCTCATGATTCATTTAAAAAGGTTTTGGAGGAGAGTTCAAAACATTTTTTCAGTTTAACAGTAAGTTTAAACACCCGCTTAACACTTGTTTTGGTAGTTTTAAAAGAAGCAGTTTAAAAGTTGAGGATGCCCTGATGTTAAAAGGAATTGTGTGTTCAAAGGTGTCTTTATACAGTACATTTAGTACATATAGTATTGTAATAGTAAATCAGTATCAAATATTGCACTCATGTTCAGGTATTTTTATTCAAAAAGTAAAAGGCAGTGGTTTCTCACCGGTGTACAGCCATCACTGTCTGGAGAGCTCTGAGGAGACGGAGGCTCCACGACGATGTTGGTCACATTACAGGAATAATCTCTGCACTGCTGGACCATCTGAAAGACAGGAAGTGGGCCTCATAAATGGCATTCATTTATCTGCATTTGTGTATGCGTATATGTCCAGTGCACTGCCTAAAAAAAGTTTATTTGCATTTCCTCTTCTGTGTATCTCTGAATACTGAACACACAGTTTATAACCTTGCGTTTGAGTGTGTGTTTGAAGGTGAGTACCTTGCCGTTCTCAGGCAGGATCATAGACTGGGAGTGGCTGAGCTGCTGCTTGATGTCATGCAGGGTGGCAGAGTTATGGCACTGGGCATCAGTATTGCTGAACTGCATCGTGCTCAGGGTGTCAGAGGAGGCGGCGCGCTGCATGCTCTTCACAGGGTGGGGGTCAAATGTGGGGACAGTGGTGAACAAGGCAAAGGGCAATCATTCAAAAATAAATACAATGTGCTCCCATTGTATTTAACGCCAGTGGATCCTGTGAGATCTGATAAGTGTTTGTTTTCATATGATAACTAAACTGAGACTATAGAAAAACATACACTAAATATAACATAAAGAAAAAGGTTAAAGTATTTAGCTAATGCTCTTGCCTAAAGCAACCTTAAACAAGTACAAAAGCACAATCAGCATAAATTAAAACCACAAACAGGCAAAAGTGAGGAGCAACAGAAATGTCAGGGGCTTTAAAAAACAAAAAACAAAAGAAAAAACACACAGTTTCTCCCCCAAATTCTTTATTTCCTATTTAAGCAGGTGTTGGTGACACATTTACCATCAATTTTAATTTGAACTTACTTTGAAATTTATGCAAACAAGCATGCAACCTGTAACATTATCAAGGAGGACATTAACTCCTCTAAACTTTTAGTTTTGATTATTTATGCAATGAAGAAGCACCTAACACTATATTTTCACTTGAATAGTGTGATAGCATAACAATCAACAGGCTGCAGAGTGTCCTTGTCCTATCCTGTTGCTTTTTTATTTTTCAGCAGACTAATTTGCTTAAATTTTCACGGGTTTTTACACTGCAGGAAAAGTGCAGATTACAGTGGGCTGAAGGAACCTTTAGTTTGTTGAAAAGCAGTTCCTGTAACTAAATGTCTGGGGAACTTCTGGTGGAAACACGGCTATAGTCAACAATATTAAGTATCTGCACCACAAACAGTAATCTGTCTAAAATCCTTGTTTGCTTTTTTCAGCTTTTCATTCCATGTTATACCTGAGGTGATGACCTTTGCTCACTAGCAGGACATTTTGCCTAATGGTTCATTTTGCTACAGTGGTTGTGTTATTTTTTTTACAGATTATTTTTGGGGGCTTTTTGGCCTTTGGTCTGGAATCAAACCCACAGCTGCTGCAGCAAGGACAAAGCCTTTGTACACGGGGCGCCTGAACATCCAGCTGAGCTAGTGGACGCCCCTAGTAGCTGTATTATTGACAGGTGCTTTCGTGTCGCATGATATCTTTGTTCCTCTGACTGTAGACAGCAGAGTGGATAAAAGCTCTAAATTAGTTTGTATATATTAGAAAGTGCCACAGTCAGGGGCAGGAACTGGATGCTGATCTACAAATCATACTTGGGTTTAAATGTCACCTCACCTCACACGGGCTCAGCAACAGGTTTTCTTTGTGTGCTCTCAGTAGATAATCATACAGTGGTCACCATAATGACACGATCTGCCATTCTGGATCAATGCTGAATAAAGCTGAAGGTATCTTAAACAATTCCTCTTTGGGGAGACAATAATGCAGCAGCAGTTCTGCATCATAAATTCATTTGCATTTTTCAACTGCGAATATTTTGTAGTATTTTTACATCAGCAATACTACAAACTATTAAAGGTCCAGTGTGTAGGATTTAGGGGGGTTTATTTGAAGAAACAGAATAAAATGTAATAAGTATGTTGTCTTCAGTGTATAATTACCTGAAAATAAAAATCATTTTGTTTTTGTTACCTTAGAATGAGCTGTTTATATCTACATTGGGAGCGTGTCTCTGTCGATGGAGATCACCATGTCGCACCGCCATGTTTCTACAGTATACCAGAGCACACAATAAAAACACTCTCGACAGAGCCATTCACGTTTTCATGTTGGCCGCCTTAGTTAGCAGCCTCACTAAAACTAGCAGTGTCAGAAATAAAGCACTGATTTCCGAATATGAACTAGCTGCATTTTTACCAGTTTTAATCACTGGGTCCGTTTGTTTTGGAGAAAAAAAAGATTTCTGTGGATAATTTGGCTCCTGATAAAAACCTCCTGAACGTTTGGGTCTCAAGTTATCAGACAGAGACCTCTGCAGATAACTCCCAGTTAAAACCTCCTGCACAATGAACACTGAGGGAATCCTAAACGGGAGAAGTTTCTGTTGGTTGCAATCTGCAATCCTCACTAATAGATGCCAAAATGTCTCCCTAAAATGTAGACACTGTCCCTTTGCTAATTTCATAATTTCACATGCCAGTACATTTTTGAGTGAAAAAAAAAAAAAAATTCTCAGATTCCAGCTTCCTAAATGTGAATATTTTCTGGTTACTTTCTTCTTCTATGTCAGTAAACTTGTGGACAAATTTTGCCATCTTAGGCTTTGTGAAACTGATTGACATTTTTCACCATTTTCTAATAATTATACACTGAACAAAAATTTGATAAATAGAGAAAATAATGCACAGATTAGTCAACAATGAAAATATTAATTAGTTGCAGCCCTACTTTACAGACTGGCAAATGGGGACAAACTGCAGCTTCCTTGAAAAGTTAAAGTTATTTTGCTTCACTTCACAGGAAGAGCTGAGAGGCAAAGTGTCACACAACGATGCGTGAGCGTGCATCTTTACTTTACATGCAGAATATTTATGCTTATAATTCCACACACATACAGATACAAGTGTGCATGATCACAACACAAATGAACACACTCCAACTGCTTCAACTTTTCATGCAGCAGCAGCCATAATTAAGTACCTTTCCCAATCTCTGTAACCCAGTTTCAACAATCAGACTAAATATCCCTCCTAATGTTTGCCGTCTTTTCATGCAAGGAGGATTAGCACTAAGAGCCAGATCTGCTCCTTTGCTAAGAGGAGGCCTTTAAAAGGGCTTTAAACCAAGCGCACCCACACCCCACTGTGATGCAACATGTTGCAGTAAGAAATGCTTGGGTAACAGCCTTTCTTTTTACACCATGAGTTGCTATTTCACCACCTTAATATGCATAAATGCTGATCTCTGAGAATCTAAAGAGCATAGCTGGCATTACTTTAATGTATTCTACAGTAATACAGTGGAGATGCAGTTTTTGCAAATCTAACGACTCGAGTTCATTGATTTTCATGAGGAAAATACCCTTCATCAAAAGCCCTTTAAGCGTTCATAAAACACTTAGGATTACCCGCCCAGCCAGGCGAGAAGAACAAGGAAAGAGTTGTCAGCTTTTAAAAGAAGAATAGGAAGTCTTAGTAATCTGTGGATTTGTATGTGTAGATATCAAGCTAATGATTCTGGAGGCAGACGTGCAAACACAACACAAAGCAGGATTTTTTCTTATGCAGCGATAAAGTCAAGGTGGCAGACTACGCCACCAGAGTTGTGTGACATCATGTTTATCATACATCCTATGGTGCAGAGAGAATATGTAAATGTGGTGAAGGGTGCTTTTCTTTTACCTTTCACTTTGAAACATGTTAATAAGATACAATACAAAAAACACAAGGTGATATGCATTACTCTAGCGATGAGAGAGTGCGGCAGGTAGAGAAGAGGTTTACCTGTTTCATCTGCCAGCCACTGTCATTATTCCTCTGGTGGCTCCCAAAGATGAAATCAGGTGACAGCTAGAGAGAAAGATTAAGAGACAGGAAACACGGATGATCAGTTACTGTTTATATTTCATCTTAATTTAAAGGTCCAGAGTGTAAGATTTAGTGGATATTAGCAGTGAGGATTGTAGATTGAAACTAGCTGAAACTTCTTCTGGCTATATTTCCATAGCTTTTAGAAGGTTTTTACTGGTAGCCAAATTATCCCCAGAGGTCAACGCCTCTCCAAAACACTGACCCAGTTTATCTCCTACACTGTTCAACTGGTCACAGATGGGTCGCTGGCCTGTGTGCTTTTCTCTGATAACTTGAGATCCAAGTCAAGTCAAGTCAATTTTATTTATAGAGCCCATTATTACAAAACACGGTTTGCTTCAGAGGGCTTTACAGCATACAACATCCCTCTGCCCTTAGACTCTCACATCACCTAAGGAAAAACACCCCCAAAAAAGAACCCCTGAAACGGGGGGGATGGAAGAAACCTCAGGAAGAGCAGCTAAGGATGAGGAGGGATCCCTCTTCCAGGATGGACAGACGTGCAATAGATGTCGTAAATAACAGTTGAATTACAATAATGGCATAAAGGAAAGAGAAAGAGAGAGGGGAAGAGAGAGGGACTGAGGAGGAGAGAGGGGGAGAGATGCACAGCAATAATGGTAACAAATGCATGTCATATTACAATAATGATAGTTGCAAAAATTACTAAAAGCACTCTATGATAGCATGTTATGCTATGTGCAAATATTGTGGGTGTTGATGGGATGTTGAAGTCCCATGCATACATCGATAGTGGAGGCGTGACTCATATAAATGGCAGTAGAAGGTCTTGTCGAGCAGGATCACGGTGCAACCAGGACCCACAACACAGTCAAAACAAATCAAGACGTTTTTACCGGAAAATAAATAATTTGTAAGGTCTCTTTCTCTCCAAAATAAATGGACCTAGTGACTAAAACCAGTAAAAACATGGAATAAAACAGTTTGACTTAAAAAAAAAAAAAATCTGTGTTTTTTTGACCCCGCTCGTCACGCAGGAACTGCAAATTATGATGGCTGACGTGAAAACGTGAATGGCCCTATGTAGAGCCAGTGTTTGGCTTGTCCTTTCTAGGCCACTGTAGAAACATAACAGTGCAACATGGCAGAGACCAAGACCTGCTCCCCATGTAGATATAAATGGTTCATTCTAAGGTAATTAAAAAAACAAAATAATTTTTATTTTGAGGTGATTATGCACAAAGAAAACTTATTACATATTATTTAATTTCTGCTAATACAGTATATCCCCCTAAATCCAACACACTCAACCTTAAAACACAACCAAGTTTTTTGTATAAATGACTTGTGAAAAATAAATAATCAAAGAATGTTTCACTCTTTGGCTTTCTGACAGTTTTTATGAAAACTAGATCAACCATGGCAGCAATTTTGGGTAACTTTCAGACCTACATGTGAAAACAGGATGCTGACAAATGTAAAGATAAGTCACAAAGCCCGGGCTAACGCTCATGCTCACATCAATACCGAAACTATTCCTCTGACCTGCTAACATCCTGCCACCTAAAAATGCTCCTTGATCCGCCACCACAGCACAGAGACATCCACACATACAAACACACACACTCGTGCCTGTGTTGAACTGAGGTTAATGAGAGGCAGTTACTGCCGTTACTCAGTAAGACAGTAAGACATGTTTGACTCAGGTGTGCAGATTTTTAGTTACTGAACTGGATCCCCCATGTTCACATAGATACAGTCATTTGAGGTTGTTGTGAGAATAGCAAAGTCAGAAGCAACACTTCTGACCATAAAAAACCA
Organism: Plectropomus leopardus; assembly: GCF_026936395.1. Taxonomy (NCBI): domain Eukaryota; kingdom Metazoa; phylum Chordata; class Actinopteri; order Perciformes; family Serranidae; genus Plectropomus; species Plectropomus leopardus. Next base: position 24,696,045 of record NC_142177.1, read on the forward strand.
AATGTTTGAGCTATATCAGCATGACAACCACATATTAAGCTCCATTTAAAAAGCAGCGTTTGGCATGTGCTGCAAGAAATTCAACACCAATAACGACATGAAAACAACAACCCAGTTAAGGTATTGCATAAGAACTGAATATGAACTTACAGCAAAGGTGCTCATCATCACGGACTACTCAGTTATTCCAGGACAACTGCTGTTTCTGAGAGATTTTTTTCCTGTCGAGTTCAAGTCCTCTGCTGCCTGTCGCTTCATGCCAGGACTCAGAGTGTCAAAATGTAAAAACCATTTATCTGTCCCTCCCGTCTCAGCCTGCATCTACTTCCCTAAACTAGAGGGAAGCTGCCTTTATCAGCCGGCACAATCACACTTGTGTTCAGCAGCTCAGAATAATCACACCAAAAACTTTGCTGACATTAATCACCATCCCACACTTTCCTTTGTATGCAAAGACGATGTGGACGCTTAACTTCCGTAAAAGTGCCACAGTGTTAAATTGGTCTTTGTAAGTTAAGCTTTATCATTTTTTTTAAGTGTGCAGGTAATAAAAATGATTAAACCTTTCATGCTGTTAGATTGTTATGCTGCTAGATTCTTAGTACTGCCTGGTATGTGAAAATATGGTTGAGCATTTCAGCTACTTTGATAAAAATATGGATTATTATTTGGTTAAAATAACAACATTTAAAAAAAACAAAACAAAATTGCTACATATTTGTATTTAGGAATCAGATAAACAATTAGGTTTACAAATTGGTGTGAGGCTCATCTTTAGTATATTTATTGATACAATAACTAATAAACTACCAGCTAGATTCCTCAAGAGACACCTCCCACCAACATGAGTCAACATTAACACCTTAATGACACCTGCTGCTGTTCAGTGTGTGAAAACTAGTTAGCAAAAGACTAGAGAAGTGAAATAGTTGAGAATAATGGACTGTGGAGCTTCTAAAAAAATATTACAGTTGAAATATATATACATATATATATATATATATAGTGTAGAGAGACAGTAATATAGAAAGATGTCTATGGGAGGGTAAGAGTCTGTATAAGTGGGGGTCCTTGGCGTTTTGGACGAGGCCAGCTGCAGATGTAAAGAAACTGTTTTTGTGGCATGAGGTTTTGGTCCTAATGGACCGGACCCGCCTGTCAGAAGGCTGCGTTTCAAAGAGATTTTGTCCTAATTTTACATATTGAAAAGAACATATTTGGAGCATGATGCTAGTGTTGATCTCATAGCTCATCTGACAGGACTATAGGAGTACATGAAACGAAAGAAGTTGGGGACCACTGGGCTATTCTGCAACAATGCGTCGTATCTTATAAAGTGATATGTTATGTTTACGTTTTTAATCTGCAAAGTGTCAGTAAACAACGGCGCAACAAGAGAGATTTAATCCCCCTTTTAAATTTGGTCTCGCTCAGCATTTCACCCTGCTTTAATCTGGACCACAGTTTAGTCTGGACACCCTCTGCATTCATTGTGAGTATATAAGTAACTATATCTGTCAACATTTTTGTTCAAATACTTAATGTGAACAATTAATCAGAGATTTTGACTGACTGAGCATCTAGTTACTTCAGCTCTATTGTCAACTTCATAGAATATTCTGAGGAGCAAATAGTAGTATAAATAGCACTACAGGTAAGAGGAAAAAATCTACATTTTTGATTTTGGGGTGTCCCTTTAAATGTAACAGAATACAAGTATCAAGTAAAACGGAAATACAAATAAAAGTACCCCAAAAACTGCACTGTTTAAACAATCACAAAAGGCAGGAAGGAGTGAGCATGGTTTTTAAAAATACAAATGTAGACGAGAGAACACTGTGTGCCAACAAGTGGGTCACTCGGGTTTGAACACCTGGGTCATTAACTTGTGTGGCATGCAGTATGCATTATATATAATTGGTGGAGTTCCTGTTTAATACATGTAGCATAGAATAGAAAGTGACACATATAGGTCAACAGAAAGCATCTCAAACAGACTTGATGGGGGAATCACTGCTTTGATCATGCGGGTATTTTTTTGATGAGCAACATTAAATTTGAAACACTGACGCAACATTGAGGCAACGCAACCTTGAGATGCAAAATGCTTATCTCTGACAATCTGGATCATGCAGCTCGTGTCGCTTTACTACGCAGATGTCGTCATTGATTCAGGTTAATTGCAGTTACTGATGGCTGTTGCATAAATTCCAAAAACCCTGAAACAACAGATGTACTTCCTCACTCCGGAGCTTACAAACACTCCCTTGTAAAATCAAGTCTACCAAAAAAAGAATGAAACAGTAAGAGTTGGATGACGACAGCATCTGTGAGGTCAGGGTGGGATTTTAACGCTGATGAGAAGTTTCAGTGAGTGGTTTAAATGTAGCAATGTTTTGTAATGTTTTGGACTTAAACGAGTCCTCTGTGTGGCCCTAATGGCTTCTGCTCATCTGCATCAGATCAAGAGGCATTACCTCGTTATTCCCTTCAGGGATTAGCCCAACAAAAACACCATCTGAGAGGAAGGGTGTGTCAGAGGACAGTTAGTATATAAATAGTGAGTAGGTCAGTAAACGATGGGGCAACTAGAGATTTAATCCCCCATTTTAATTTGGTCCCGCTCAGCATTTCACCCCGCTTTAATCTGGACCGCAGTTTAGTCTGGACACCCTGTGCATTCTGGGTAACAGATATACGCTGACAAAAGATTCATTTGTATGAAAATGGGCAGAAGGTGTGTGTTTTTGTCTGTCTGTGTTTACAGTTAACAAAGCACAGCTGTTTACACTTAAGCAATGTTACATGGGGATGATAATTTGACATTATTAATGATTTTTTACATCACACCACCAAGCATTAAGTTAAGTAATAGTTAGGAGTTTTTGTAGTGGGGTTGTATGAGGTGCTTATTCATATTGAGTGTATTAAATACAGTAGATGTTGGTTCACGCAGCCCCAGTTTGGAGAAGCAGGCAGGAATATCGCCACAGAAGCCAAGTAATATACTGTTATGGACGGGGTAGCAGCAAAATGCATTTTAGCCACCTATAATAAATGAGTATACACTACATTTTAAATATTTTCACTGCTTTACCTCAGACAACTCTTTCTGTTGGGGAACTGAAGCTACTGTATCTTCTATGCTCTCTTTAAAGCCACCAGACTCCTTTGACAAAAACAGTAATTTTACCTCACAGAATGCAGGAGTTGCAGATCCACTGCTGCCTCGATCAGTTAGTTTGTGACACTGTGTGACTTTAGTGTTTTAAAGGTTTGATTGGATTTACCAAAGTCACTCAATAACACAAACAAACTCCCGCACCACACTGCCTGCTTGAGCAGCCCGTGCATGTCGCAGACTGTCTTGTTTGTTTGTTTTTTATTTCATTTTGTTGGTGCCTGTGTTAACAGGTTAGAGCAGCCACACTGCCTGATTGAGCAGCGGTGCTCAGCTGCAGCTCAGCTGCGGCACATCTACAGAAAAGGAGTCTTGCCTAACTTTTCAGCGTGACGCACACATTTATTTGGAAAATTACTGACAGTGATTATGGTCTTTTGATAGTCATATTGATATTGCGCCACCTTCCACTACAGTCTCAATGCCTCGATCTCTCACAGACATGAAAAAATAGAAATATTACTTGTTCTTCTTCTTACTCAACAGTTCCTGTTTGCATTTCAAAATAAAAGCCTTCTGAAGTTGTTTATTTCGACAAAATCCCTTCATTTGTTAACACAAGGCTTTATATTGTGAAATATTTGCAGGACTATGTTGCTGAAATGCTTGTACAGCTCCACAAATCAGTGGAGTATTGGCTTTTAATTATGGAAATACAGCAGTTACAGCAGCAGGCAGCTCTGTAGCAGTAACAATGCTGTCTGTGTAAAAACAGCAAGAGTGCAAGCTGCAGCAGCTCAGCAAGGAAGCCGTCACTGGCTGCTCATGCAGGCAG